>NW_005871059.1:13719054-13806099 GCF_000147115.1 Myotis lucifugus | reverse complement strand
GACAACAGGGGGTGAGGGTGAGGGCAGGATTGAGGGGATGAGAGGACATTGGGGGGATAAGGACACATTTGTAATATCTTAATCAATAAAGGGGGGAAAAACCCTGTGAGAAGTGCCCTCCCTATACTAGAGACAAGGAATGATCTTATCTCCAAAAAGAAGCCAAGAGGAATCCAAACAAACTGGTCTTGTTAAATTTCTCCCAGTTTACTACACGTATCTCATACTCCCTCACCTCTCATATTTCTACACCAAACCTGGCATAAAAATACTCAGGTTCAACAATTTTCATGGGTCTCCATTTCCTTGTGAAGACTCCCATATCTCGTAAAACTTGTATTAAAGAAACTTGGTTGCTTTTCTCCCATTAATCTTCAGATCCAGTGTGGGACCCTAAAAGGATTGAGGAAAACATTTTTTCTTCCCCTACAAAGTCACCCCAATAAAGGGGGAAAAAACCCCCTGTGAGAAGTGCCCAGAATCTCATTAACCAGAATCAGTGGGATCTGTGGTCAAACTTAGCTGCAAGAGAGACCAAGAAGTGAGTATCTGACTCCTTTAGCTCCCAGGTAGGAAAGGTAGAAAACCAGAAGGTAGTTTCAACAGCTGTTAGGCTGGCAGTGTCTGACCTCATTCTAGCTGCCCAGTTGCAGCTGTAAGCTTCTCTTAGACCTGGAGGAGCAAATGCTGTGCACAGTTACTAGCCAAATTTCTGACATTTGGAAGTTATTTTTCTGGTGTGACTCCATTGGACTCAGAAAGAAATTTTTTGGAGGGTCCCCTGACTGTGAATAGGGGACATTATTCCTGCATTATTTAAAGCAGCCTGTAGGTCCTTTGCTTGTCAAAAATAGCACATGAAAAACTACAACTTCTAGAATGCACATTCCAGTGGCTCCTCTAGGCTTTGCCCCTTCTTACACTGATTTCATGTCCCAAAATGCAACGAATACTGTCTTTCCCATCTAGCCCAAAGTTGCTGGAATCTTAGAAATTGTAATCCCTGAAGAGATATAGAAAGAGAAATAGTAATGACAAGAAAGGATGGGAAGAATTGCACTGTGGACCAAAGCTTCCCTCTAAAGAAGTGTCTCCAAGGGGCTATGAAACATCTCTTTCTCTCGTTGGTGAAAATTCTTTCAACGAGGGATACACAGTGAGAGTCTGGAAATCTAACATTTTACGGCCCCATTTTATTTTATTTTTTAAATATATTTTTATTGAATTCAGAGAGGAAGGGAGAGGGAGAGAGAGAGAGAAACATCAATGATGAGGGAGGATTATTGATCGGCTGCCTCCTGCACACCCCACACTGTGGATCAAGCCCACAACCTGGGCATGTGCGTTGAGCAGGAATCAAACCGTGACCTCCTGGTTCACAGGTCGACACTCAACCACTGAGCCATGCCAGCCAGGCTACTGCCCTATGTTATATTTACCTCCATGCTTGCATTTTATTTAGGGTTAAGTCCGAACTCGGAGCTCTGATAGATCCAAGAATACATATTTTATCTGGGAACTTGTAATCTGATAGAAAAAGACACGTTACATGTAAAATTAGGAAACTAGCTAAACTAGAACGCAATAAAGTTCTGAAATGAGTGTACCTGGTCAGGTCACAGAACAGAGCAGGAGGTAAAGGCATCAGTGCTGGGTGGTTGGTCAAGTGAGAAAAACCATAGCTTGGATTTAGGGTACTGAGGTTCAGATTTCGGTACTACCTGGAGCAAGTCACTTTGCTCTCTCTAGGAGTCACCTGGGCTTAATGGTGAAGGAACAGTCTGGAATCAGAGCGCCTGATTAGTTTCCAGCTAGTCTTTGATGTGTCTCTTAACTTTTCTGTTCCTCTGTGTCCTCATTCCTAAAGTAAAGGTAATACTATTACCTACTTTATAAAGTTGTTATGAGAATAAATGAGATAGAAGAGACCCGGTGCATGGCTGTTGCTCTCTCTGTCTCAGTTTCCTTACCTGTGAAATGGGGGCAATATTATCTCATTGGATTATTGTAAAGATAAGAAGTGAAAATATTAATGGAAGTTCTTGGCTCACAATCTTCAACAAAGATTTGTGTAGTCTAAACGATGGGGTAAAATCTATAACAGGGAACTAAAACTTTGAAATAGTCTCTTTTACTGATAGCAAAGAAAGTAAAATGATACTTGTATCCAGCATAACAATTATGCCTTTTTATAAATTCTCGACTTCCTTTGTTTTTGGCAGTATCTGCATAAGTGGGCCTTTAACATGGGACATTTTACCTGTGATTTTGTCTTGGGGTTTCTACAGTTTTGTTTCCCAATGGAAATAAAACATTTTTTTTTCAGCTTGGGAATGCTCTCTCACTGTACAAATTAATTCTAATTGCAACTTTCACCCTATTCTTATAAAGCCTTGCACACCTGAGGTGAGGTAGCATTGCAGGCAGGTTACTAAGTTAGCATTGCTCATAGATCCTGACTTCAACTTCCACAAAGTGTGGCAACAGGTGTGTGCAGGAGCACAACATTTTGGATAAAATAATACAGACCTAGTTAACACTCCCAGGGCCTAGCAATGCCAGGCAGACCTGAGTCAGACGTGTTTCTAAGAAACAAGTGTTTCCAAGGGCAACAAAATGTAACAGTTTACAGGTAAATTACATTTGATTTACTTAAGGAAAAACACATTCCTATAAGCTACATAAAAAAGATTACATTTTTCTCCCTGATATTTTGGCAGAACAGTATAAAGTGAGTCATGTTGAAAAAGAATGAAACCTCCTAAAATTAGAATAACATGATAAGTTACCTTAGTCTTATTATTACTTCTACTTAAATTGTATAAAAAAATTAGTATATCACTAAGACACAGCCAGTTAGCACATGCATAAATGAGTGTGCTGTGACATAAGAAGGAAAATAATACCATTGAGCCAAAATAAAGTAGAAAAAAAACCACATGAATGTATGATTTACTGTAAAGATAATATATTTGAGTCAAAGTTTCAGCTGGGAAGCATTAGGGGTGGGAGAGGGATTCAGGTTTTGTACCGTCAGCTATTATTGGATACTTTTTGAGGGAAGATAGGACGGGAAATAATTCTTATGTGGTCTTTGGTCTGAGGGGTAAAAGAGTTTGGTACCCCCAAAGTATGCCTTTTGGAATATTGATTGTTTTAGGCTGGTTATTTTTTAGAAAAGAAAGACTGGGGGGGGGGGGAAATCATTGACTTTCTTCTAACTGCCTAGTAAGATTTAGAGAGAGGACCTGACCCGGGAAGAGAGCTACCACATAGCCAACTACCGTTTAATATGAACTAGGTGTGATGGACAGAGAGGAACCTAGCAAGGCCCCTTTTGATCAGAGTCTTCTCTGTGTCCCACTGTTAAATGTGGCCCAGCAAACATTTATTTACCAAACATTTGCTTTTCATCTGCATATGAATGACCTTCCTGCCCTATGATGTCCCAAACCACAAGATCCCTCTCCCTCCTTAGTGGAAGATGGCATATAAGCCTCAACTGCCTCATCTGTCTTCCCGTCTCATATTCTTTTGGGGCCCCTGTATGTACATATGTAATAAGTGTGGCCATTTTCTCCTGTTCATCTGTTTCCTGTTAATTTATTAGTCCAACCAGAACTTAGAAAGGTAAGAGGCAAATGTATTTTTCTGCCCCCACAGGTCAAATAATTCCTTGCGAACAAGCCCATTCCGACGTTTCCTTTCTCACCACCATGACTTGGTGTCCTTTTACATGGCTTTCAGTCCCTTATTTTACCCAATAGCTCATCCTCTTGGGGAAGACTGTTTATGAGCAACAACACTGCAATTGGGAGCTCAGACTCCTCTCAATTTAAGAATCTTATAGAACCAGTTCTTGCTCATAAAATCTGAGTAAATAGCTGCTTAGGCTCTGAGAAGCCCAAGTTAATTGCACTCTAATGGAGGTTTGGAGCTCTCAGAACTCTTTCAACCCTGAGGCTAAATAGCACTTGGGTTCCTCTTGTTGAGAAAATGCTATCTACAAAACCAGATCTAAGAGCTAACTATTCTTGAACAAAAAATATAAACCTGCACAGCTACAGCAATTAAAAAATTGCATTTTTAAATCAGCTGATTTACCTTTGATATCTACCTGTAAATGGAAATTTCCTCAGGCAGCTCCAGGGTGGAGTCATTGTACTTTGAATTCTGTTCTTACCAGCTTCTATAAGATCTAGACCTTGAGAATTCACAAAAAATATGCTCCCATTAAGGTCCTATCAGCGACCAGCGGGCATGTTCCTGGGATCTCTAGGCCTCAGCTCCTGCTGGCAATCTTACTGATAGAAGTGTAAGGTTTAAAATAATCAACAGCTGGCACAGGGCACTGACCTATCAGAGGAGACACTCACTGTAAAAGCAGCTCGTGCACACTGGTGTTTGCCAGCTCATTTCAGTCAATCCAGGGCAGCGGCACTGCTTGGCGGCTCCTGGGCCTGCCTTTGTCTGGGTTTTCCAGGACCTGCCACCACAGGTTCCCTCTAATGTGTGTGTCTGCTGCTGCTGCTGTGACAGCCAAGAGGTGGTCTGTGCCAAGTGGCAACCTCTCTGCCCTTCCTGGTGACATGATCTTAAAGGGGAACAACAGCTCTTTAAGATCTGGGTGAGCCAGCACACCCTCCCTCCTGAGAGCACACCTGTGTTCTTCCCCCTCCCCCCTCTTCCCCCACAGGCATGCATCTTCTAAACACTAAGGAGGCTTGCAACCAGGGCAGCAGTGGGCAGCGGCAGTTCATCCCAGAAGCCATAGGCCAAGTGGACCCCATGCCCAATGGACTGGTGGACTACAGCTGGGAACACAAGCTAAGCTAGCCTGATGCTGGACTGGAGTGTGCAAACATGGAACGGAAACTGTGGGCAAGGGCTTTAACCCAGCTCTGCTAAGGACACAGCTGGACTTCTTTGCTGGCTGGATGGAGGGAGAGGGGACCTCAGAAACTCAGGTATTTAATTCCATGCTAATCAATGCCACTCATTCTCAAAAAAAAAGGGGGGGGAAAGATCTGGGTGAGCCTGAAACAGCTCTCACCATGTTTGTTTAGGGCTTCTCCCTTCCTAGATCTTGGAGAAGCCAGGTGCCCAGACCTTGCAGTCATCAAAAGCCTCAAGCTTAGAGCTTTGATGTGATTTCCAAGTGAGGTTAAATGTACAGTGACAGAAAGATAAGTGACTGAAGTGGAAGGGGAGATGGTTATCTGTAAATCTGGTGGTATTTCCATACAAAAGAGTCTGTAAGTCCTCATAAATTCACATGTCCATAAATCCTGTCACGTCCTTGGGAATGTCTAGCTACACACAACAATTTGTTGTTATTGTGATCAGACATTTATTTGTTAAATATAGGTTTTTAAAACACAATAATTTTTTTTTGGTAGATGCTCTTTATTGATTAAGAAACTTCTACTTTTTGCCTTTTTTTTCACTGAGAGATTTTTAAATTAAACTTAATTCGGTGACATTGGCTGGCATGGTCATATAGGTTTCAGGTGTGGGTTTCTATGTTATAAGATCTATATTTTGCACCATGAAAAACATCATAATTTTTGCCATGGGTTTTGCCACTTCACTTTTTAATTTATGGAAAGCCTGGAAAATTAGGAGTGGCCCCGACCTGGGTTCCCAAAGTGCCTGGTCTGTTGATAGTATTGCTTCTCTCACACCTAAAGCTTTGTTATTAGGTCAAGCTGGTTGGCCTGACTCTCTCTTTCCTGGGGATAAGTTTGTTCCCCAAAGTCTCCTCAGCCTTTCTTACCAGTAGGCTTTCCCTGCGGCTGCCCAAGGAAGCCTGAGAAAGCTGGGCCTGACTGAATTCAAGAGGCCAGTTAAGCTAAATCTGGGAGCCCAGTACTCAGTAGGGGCACAGTACATATGCCCCAACCAAAGAAATGGGGCCTGCCTAACCAGAGTAGTGATGGACCTGTGGTTTGCTCAGTGTGACCCCTAGCCAGGAGCCTGCCTGCTCAGGGCTACCAGGAAGGGGAGGGGGCAGTGAGGAAGCCAGGACACAGGGCCTTCCTTTCCCCACCTCCCTCTTTCCATGAGGCGGGCCATGGTTACCTATCTAATGTACTGGCCACTACTCAGCTTCCATTCGTAAAACGTTCACAGTTTTAAACAGATTTGAAAATGCCTTAGAGCAGTGGTTCTCAACCTTGGCTGCACGTTAGAATCACCTGGGAATCTTTTTAAAATCCTGATTTCTAGGGCCTCATCCTCCGGAAATTCTGTTTCTTTGTTATGAGCTGGGGCCACAACATTAGTAACAAAGAAACAGAATTTCCGGAGGATGAGGCCCAGAAATCAGGATTTTAAAAAGATTCCCAGGTGATTCTAATGTGCAGCCAAGGTTGAGAACCACTGCCTTAGAGTATTTATCTGATTGGCCTAGTGCTGTGGTCGGCAAACCTCGGCTCTCGAGCCACATGCGGCTCTTTGGCCCCTTGAGTGTGGCCACGAAGTTCAATCGCACTGTATGTGCGTTACCTGCACGTGGTATTTTGTGGAAGAGCCACACTCAGGGGGCCGCAGTTTGCCGACCACTGGCCATGTGTGCATTTATTAAATCTCAGCCTGTGGAATCTGGGATTTAGAAGGGTCTTAGCATGAAGTACAGCCCTTCCTGCTGGATCAGTGAGTCCAGTTCTAGGGATCTAGGCTCTGGTGTGTCAGCACTGGACCTGCAGTGCAGAGAACTGCACCCACGCAGTGAATATCGCTCTTGGCTTTGACCTTTAGGGTAGGTCCCAGAAGAAAAAGCAGTGCCGGGGGAGGGGCGGGAGAGGGGGATAAAGAGGGGCTTAAGGAAACCTTCACCCTCGCCTGGTGTTTAAATCATGAAATTAGAAGACCCAGCGTCTGAGGTGGAGGAACAGGCATTAGGCCTAGGCCAGAGGTGGCCGGAGTCAGCTTTGCACCAGCCACTGCATGTACTTGGGCCAACCACACATCTTCTGGCCTCATGTCCTGCTTGGGTGGGATGCTGCAGAAGGCCATGTCTCTGACTTCACCTATATCTGTTGTTGGCTCTAAGCACTAGGATTTCAGACTGAGCTCAACCCTGCCCTATAAAGTCAATTATAACGTGTCTACGAACACTGAAAAATTGACTAAACATGTAGCCACTTTGTGTCATAGATTTTTGAAAATGAATTTTAGTTCATTAGCTTTTAGTCATTGAAATAAAGCATTCTTTCCAGCTTAAGAGGGGCTGGTCAAGGAAGAACTGCCAACACTTTCCATTGTGTGTCATAGCATTAAGGGGTGCAGTCACAGAGCTTAGGACTTCTGTTTTGTTTCACTTTTCAGTATCTTGTCCTGGACTGTATAACTCAGAGAAAAACTGACTACCTTCAAATGCAGGAATAATATGATAATCAGTAAGCATATTTTAAATACTCTGAATGAAACCGTGGAAGTTTAAAAATATAAAGAAGTTGAAAGGAATATTTGCCAAATATTATTTCATTAAGCCTCAACATCTTCATCAAACAAACTAAAATATAATCCCAATAGCTAAGGTTAAGTAACTTGTCAAAACCACAGAGCGAGTCTGTACTACACATTCATTATATCCATATGTGTGTATAATTGCCTTTGGGTACCAGGAGATGTTTACAACTTAGAAAGAAATTACAAAAGTAATAAGAAGAGGTTTGGATTTATCTAAATATAAACCATATACAGCACAAATCAAAGCTGTATTAATTTCAACTTTTAGGGAAACATTTAGGCTTCCTCTTCTACATAATAAAAGATAATTTATAGTATCTATTCATTTTTCATTTCTTTTCAAAAATAAACAGTTGCACTTTAAATTACATTTTGTGCATGTATTCAACCTTTGCAAATATATCTACATCTTACCTTATTTAACCTATTCAGAGGCCACTGTGCTTTCAAAGCCATATCAAAATTAAATAGTCAAATTAAATTGTTACAGTGGAGGTCTCTCCAGGCAAAAGTTTCTTTTCATCTTCTGTGTGGCATCATTATCACCTTTTTGTTGATGTCCCAGCCTCAACTTGCCCTTCAGCTCAATCTTGCAGAAGTTCAGAGAGAACTTTGTAACTCTTTCTCTTTACCCCCAAATACAAGTTTCCCTTGCCTGCCCTTAGACTCCAGCCAGAGAACACACTTAAGAGAAAGCCTTGCTTAAGAGAGGACTGGGCCATTGAAAGATGACCTCAAATATTATTCATATTTTACTAGAAGTGGGAAATCAAGAGAAGGCTGAGCAGGGAGCAGGACAAGGAAGAAGGACCGCTTCTCAGACCCCAGGAGGTGCCACTCTGTGCCTCCGTGAGAGAGGTCTTGGATTGAGCTCCAAGAGCAGACAAACCCACAATGCAAAAGTTAGTATGTAGAGCCATTCCAAGGTGAATGCTTTTTGTATCACTTGGTGTTTTGGATTATTCATGAAATCTCAATATATGGCCTGGGGGTGTATTGTATGGTTAGGGGGAGCAGAGCTGAGGAAAGCAATAGGAAGGGGAGAATTATTTGTGTTTGGCTTCATTTCAAATACATTTGTCTATTCTTTTGAGAACAAACTGAATGAATAGGAAGAGGCAGCTACAAGTATGCAATGTGTGTGTGGGAGTTGTACATGTGGAAGTGAAGAAAAGTGTTATCTTTGGCGTAGGAAAGATAACTGAAATGAATTAAAACTTCTGCCAATTTCACCTCCAGAAGAAAACATATTAAACCTCAGTTCAAAAGGCTGGGTTTAAAGAAAGCAGGAGCAAGGCGGCAGCGGTGTTAGGCTCCGAATAGAATAAAGCTCTAATTCATTACAAACAGATGCTGGGACTTTAAAAACAAAGTTGTGTTCATCGATTATGTAACTAATAACTTCATGGAGCCTACTTAAAGTGCTGATTTAAAAATGTCCACTTGTTACAGATGGCCATTTGTGACAACAAATGAGAAAACGTGTGTATGCCCGTGTGTGGGTGCATGTGTGTTGACATGTGACTACCTGGTCAACCGTCCCAAAATGAAAAAACATTTACGCCTTACGTTGTCCGCACCATCGGTGGGACCCAGCTCAGCAAATCGCGGAACGTCAATTGTCACATTATCCCTCCTTGTCACTCCTTCCACCAGATTCTGTCCCCTTCTCTCCGCGCACCCAGCACGCTCACATGTACACACACACACACACACACACACACACACACACACACACGGGAGATGCGAGTTCAGCCCATCTGCCTCACTTTACCTCTGGCCCCGGGAGGATGCTGGCCGCCGCTGGCTCGGTCGCAGCCATCCGTCTCGGCCGGGCTCTCCTTCGGGTGCAGCAGACTGGGGCCCTCGGTGTTTTCAACAGGTCCCATGGCAGAAGCTACAGCCCTTCCCTCCGCACCGCACCGCCGCGGCTGCCCCCCGCGACAGCAGTGGTCACTCGCCCCATGGTCGCATGCTCAAGAAGGTGAAAAAAAACTTCGGGCAAAGCCAATGTGATTTGTGACCAACTTTGTTTCTATTTCCGAAGGCTTTGCCCTTTTCGGTGACACAGGCTGTTGCTATTCCAAGCAGCCTATCACAGGCAGTGGGCGGGCCACGTCTCCCCGCCCTGTTTTCGCCTTCAGAGGCAGAGCGGGGCGCCAGGGGTTAAAAGGCTGGGGGAGAAAGGGAGGTCGGGCACCGCGTTTGGCCCTGAGCGAGGGGCAGCGCTTGCTGCCTGCACCTTTGCAAAGAGGCGCAGATTCAAACGCGGGCTGAGAGCGAGGGCCCAGAACGCTCACAGATGGTATCAGTTAGTCTCGCAGAGAGAGGAACGCTGTATGCCAACACACACCAGAAGGGAAAGTGTATCAATTTTTCAGCAAGAATGCTGTTATTCCAAGAGTCATGACACTTACCAGTGTACGCAAAGCATGAAACATCTTAATGGTTTCAACCTGATTTGGTGAATGCCTTATGGACTCTCCCTCTCCAGAGCCTGTCAGACAAATCAAGGCCCGAGACCAGGCATACACGCACTCAGAATGCATAGATTATTTGGACTTCTTATCCCTGGGATGAGAGCAAAGTCATCCAGTTTACCTCATGCACAGTTGTCTTTAGGAGAAGAACCAACCCTAAGTCTCTGCCAGGTTGTGTGATAGACTGGCTGCAGGAGGAGGGTGTTTCCCACGCAGAGAGGCCAGACTGAGTGCCCCACGTGTGGGTGTGATGGTCATATAATCTGAAACAAGATCAGGCCTTGGGAAAGAGGACATTCTCCTGGTTTGTGAGTATATTTATAGAAAATGTCTTACAGAGTTTTAGGATAGTTTGCCTTCAGCTACGTAGTCACGAATCATATTTATTGAAAAATCTTGAACAGAAATCAGAATTGTTTTAGAAAACCATTAGGAGTGAAAACTAAAATTTATGGAGCACCTATTAGGTGCCAGAAATTGTGATCAGGTTCTGAACCCATATGATTCTTTTGAGAAAAATGTGTGAGGCAGACACCTGAAGCCTCCCAACTAGTCAGTGGCAGAGCTGAGACCATGAAGCCAGGTGGCCTAATGCTCTAACTTTTCTATATCCTACATTCCCAGCCTTGTCCGTCTCTGATTTTCTTGGATTCCTTCACTTTCAGCCCATCTTGACCTTAAGAAGATGCCATGAAATATGGTTTGCAGACTAGGCATTCCTCTGGACAAATTTATGCTGGTAGAGGCAGAAGCTAACCCACACAGGACTCACTTTCAGTATTTTGGCTGGATCATGACATAGCTCTAAATGAATATATCACCTGTACATTTCCTTTGCTAATCACTAGATATTTTCATATCTTTCTTATCCTTCAGGGAATCAGGTAATAAATAGAAACAAACTTGTAATAACTCAACTAGTATCTATTATGTACCTACTGTTGTCTGCTAATAGTGCTGAAAAATGGAAGTCTCCAAACATAGCTCAGTCCCCTCCTGATGAAGAAGTGAGTAGTTCAGAATCCCACAGATCAGCTTGTCCCCACCAAAAAAAAATGTGTAATGCAATGATGCCTTAGATTTTATTTGTGCCCAGAATGTGTGGTGATTGTAGGAGCAGCAGTTTTTATCTGTGAGACACATATTTCTCACCAGCTCTCCATATTTTCTTGGCTTTTATCTTCCTTCTGTTCAGAACTAATGACCTCAGCTGGGGGACATGTTCTTACAATGAATCAGTGGTATAATTGTTTTTTTTAAAATTCCAGCTCTGTGTCTCCAGCAGCTTTTTGGCACCATGGAAGTGTTGGGGTGTTTGCTGTAGTCTTTGGCTAGGCAAAAGATAAACCTAGTTCCAGAATCCTTACACTGGCTGAAAGCAATTCAACAGTTCTCACTTTGCTATCTGTAGCCCAACTGTACAGGAACTCCTAAGGCATAAGCCAACAAGAAATCAAAAGGACTAAGCAAACAAAGCGACTGGCCACAATGCCTCCTGGTGCACCAATTCTGTTGACATTCCTTTGTTAGCCTGACTTGGACCACTGGCTATCCCAATCTCTGTTCTGTGCTGACTTTACTCTCCTAACTCAGAGAAAAGTTTAGAGAGAAAATTATTTTTACCCAGCCTAGAGCGGAATAGTCTCCTGCCTAAATCTGTTTAAGAACCGTGTATTGCCCCAACCCAGTCTTTTGCTCACTTACAATGTATTTATTATAGTTACATGCAATGATTTTATTAAATCTACCTGACTTGCTAGTTAGTAAGATTCACAAGTGCATGGGCTATGTGTATTTGATGTATTATGATATTCCAAGTGCCTTGCACAGAGTAAATACTCAGTAAGTATTTGTTGGCTAAAAAACTAACCCCTATGAATCCAACTAACTTTATCATTACCAGGATGTAAACGCCAAGACAACAGGCACACGTCTGTCTTGTGCACTCACCCATCTTGGTATCTCCACCTCTGAGAACAATACCAGGCATGTAGTAGAAACCTCAATATATATCTCAGTAAACGAGCACTCACAATGTGAATCAAATAACTATTTATTTTTTTAATATCAAAACCTATATGAGGATTACTTATAATGCTTGGGCCTTTCTCTCTTTCCTCCCTGTCAATCTCTTTAAAGTAAGTGTCACCACAGGCTGTCCCTCCTCCATGGAGTTTGAGCCACTACCATCATTGAAAGCTATTCCTCCACTCAAGTGATGTATAATCAGCAGATAGTTCATCCCCTGTGGCCTCATTAATTTCGATACATACCATTTTAGACCACTGGCTCACAGGCAATGCTATCAAATCCAAAAATACATATCATTACATAAATTGACAAGACAGGTAAGAGGGGATGAAAGAGAAGGCAAGCAACTTCACATAGCGTGTGAACATCTATATACCAAGCCCATTTTGGTGGCAATTTTTCTTAAAATTCACAATTTTGTGAAGTGAATACTATTGTTGCTGGAGAAATCAGTGGGTCCAATTTCCCTGACACTAGTGAGAAGAGGGTTCTTGTGCTATCTTAAGAAATTTTCTAAGACTCGCACGGGAGAGTGAATGGTTTTTATTGGCGTGGAATTATATTTTTCGGTTTGCTAAGTCCCATGTCTCTTAAACCAGTCCTGGGAAATGTGCAGCTGGGGCCCCAGCAGAGCCCAAAGTAGGACCAGTGTCCAGAGTTTCCCTTCCATGGGAGAGCCTGGTCTGACGTAACATCAGACTAGATTCAGTTCATTCATCCTTTGTGTGGGTCGCACATGGCTGTGAGCCACATGCACAAATCCTGGGGATTGGGCCCTTTGTACAGGAGTTAAGTATCTCAGATTCTGCACCCTTGCAGTGGCCACACCTAATTCTGGCCACTGGCTTGCTCCCAGATGTGACTGACAGATAAATATCTTCCCATGTCACCCAGACCTCACTGGGTATGCGTCTATTGTCCAGTCCCTTCCCTCAGTGATCTATGGGGAACAGCCTTGGAGAATGTTAACTGCAGCTTCCTGACAGAGCTGTATAAATGGCATGTCTGTATTATCTAGTCTTCCCTTTACTCCTTTCCTGTTATTTAAAAACCAGGTTATTATAATGGTATCACTATTGCCTCCATTTTGCAGAAACTGAAACTTCAAAATTTATGGGACATACCTCAGATCAAAAACCACTTTCCAATATTTTAAGCATGACAATTGTCAATCATAAGGGAAAACCTAGATTCTATAATCAACATTTTACTATGCATACTCTTTACCCAGCTACTTATATATAAATCCCTCTATCCATCCATTGATCCATCTTACTTTTCATGCATGTCAAAGTAAGTTGAAATACTTTGGTGTGTGTATCATCAACTGGAATTCAATATATGTTCAGGTTCTTCTTTTTCCTTTGAGACATGAACTGCACAAATCCTAAGGGTGTCATTATATGAGCTCAGAAAAGCACATGCATATGGACAATCCACATCTCATTATTCCAGAGTGTGCCTTTAAGTCTCTTCTGAGTAACTTTCCACCTCAACCTCTAGAAGCACCAATGTTCTGATGAGTTTCCACATGGCTTACCTCTGCCAGTTCTAGCTCTTTGCAGAATGAAATCAGAGTGTGTACTCTTGTGTAAGGCTTCTTTCACTGGGCGTAATTTTGAGATTCATCCATGGTTCTGTGTGTACTAGTAGTTCATTCTGCTTTTATCTAAATAGTATTCCAGGAGTGAATCTATCACAGTTTATTTATCCATGTTCCTGCTGATGGTCACCTGGGCTGTTTTGTTTGGGCTAATAAAAATAAAGCTGATGTAAGCATTCTTGTGCAAGTCTTTTTGCAGAACGTAACATTTCAAAGCACAGCAGCCTAGGTCCATTTGATTCCAAAATCCACATGTTTTTCACTACACCCCATTGCTTCTCCATGGTGCATCCCATTGCACTGTTATGTAAAATGTACCCCCGGAGTTTTTATTCTAAAAATGGTTCATTACAGTGTAAACACAACTGAGGAAATATGACATTTAGACAAAAGATATCCACATATAAATTCAGCTCTTTATTAGCCATATTCCAATAAAATACTCCACCTGGTATGATTTTTAGAAGAATATTTATTATTTTATCTTATTACGCTATCTAAATAACTCTTCTCTAAAAGTTTTCTTTATCTCTAAATATAACCTTTTCTCTCATGTGTAGAATAATACCAATCATAAGATTGATTAAAGCTCCTCAGATTACAGAAGTATGCTTAAATTCATTGATATGTTCACTAGATATTAAATTATTTGATAAATCATTTATAGCAATAATTTCTATGCTTTTAGATGGGAAAATCAGAGTATCAAATTGCATGCTGACTACCATTACCATAATTTTTAAGATCTATGTGCCTATTGGTAGAGACTTACAAGGGAACTCGGAAATTTTGAAAATAAACAATATATTGGAAGAGCAATCTTAGATCATCTTAAGGAATTTATCAATCTTAGTTGTGTGTAAAAAGTATTTTCTTTAAAAAGTTGTTTCCTTGATGTTGTTATAAAGTTCTATATCTAAATATAATTCTGAGAAAAGTTCTTCAAAATTAGGGCTGGCATGTTTTATGGAAACATACTGTGATTTCATTCTGCGAAGAGCTAGAACTGGCAGAGGTAAGCCATGTGGAAACTCATCAGAACATTGGTGCTTCTAGAGGTTGAGGTGGAAAGTTACTCAGAAGAGACATAAAGGCACACTCTGGGGAAAAAAACTGCAAAATTAATGCAGTTTATAGACTGCACAAGTACTGGTATAGGTGGGCCATCCTCACTCATAGACAGCAGAGGTTTGCTTATTTATTTATTTAAAAAATATTTCCAGAAAAAAATAGTAAAAATCATGAAGAAGGAGCAGCTTTTTCTAATTTGCACAAAGTTGCATTTGGCCAACTAATAGGGTTGTTCAAATTATAATCTTCCTTTAAATTGCATTGTCGTATCTATTAGCATGGTCTAAGTCTGCTTTGGCACTGCTTAGCTATATAAAATGAGCACACTTCTCCATTTGATCAGCTGTTTTTCCAAATAAATTATTTCTAATTTTTAAATCTTCAGTACTATTACCATGTTCTTTGCCTGGAGGCAATCACATAAAGTTATTCAGTGACTAAGCCTATCCTTCCTTTTATAACATAAAGTCATAAAAAGTTGCTCAATGCCATGTGACAACAACAGCCTTTACTGGCTTGGGAGCTCTGGTCCACCTTCATTACATGTCTCCTTATTTGCTGGTCAATGATGAGGGCACTAGGACACTGTCTCCCACACAGAAACTGGAAAAGGTCTCTTTCCTGGCTTCCTTTACAACTAGGACCAGGCTGTGCCAAGCAGGTCACACACCCTGGATTTTGCATCAGAAGCTGGCAGCACAAAGTAGCAGGATTCACAAGCCTCATTCCAGCCATGGACATGGCCATGGTTTTGGCTTCCATGTCCAGTGTTCAAGGTTACTAGATATATGTTGAGAGTTCTGGGCCCAGTGGTGGCTGGACCAGCTCAGAGCAGGACTTTGGGAATTATTTTTAAAAAGTAAAAAAGTCTCCAAGTTGGAGCTGGTGTCTGAACTCATCTAGCTGAGTCCTTTTTCATATGTGCAGAGGCAGATTAATCACAAAGCTAACACCGTTTCAGGCCCTCACTCACACTGGCCTTCCAAGGCCCTGGAAGGGGCCCAGCGATGCATTCTGTGACCATACACTTTGGTAAAGTTTGCGAAAGTAAAATACTTAACTGCACTCAGTTAAAACCACTAACTCTTTGCACCCTGACACTGACATCTTCGCTGTCACATACAGTGGGGCCTTGACTTACGAGTGTCCCGACTAATGAGTTTTTTTTGAGATACGAGCCGTCTCTCGAGCAATTTTTTGCTTTGAGTTGCAAGCTCAAAAGAATTCGGGTTACGAGCCAGCTTCAGATACCCCACCGCTAGTTGGCGCAGCGAACGTCACAGTGATTTGACATATGAGTAATTTGAGTTATGAGCTCCGTCAAGGAACGAATTAAACTTCTAAGTCAAGGCCCCACTGTATTCCTTATGTCAGGTGACATAGGAGTGGCCATGGAATATTTGGGATCTGGTTTAGGAACAGTTAAGGTGGAAAAACATTTGGTTTGGGCTTCATTTAGATGGATACAAGCACTTCAGTGTATAGTTAACTGGTGCTTGTTCTTAGTAAAGGAAGGTCTCTTAGTAAAGGAAGGTCTTCCAGGAATTCTCCCACTACCCACTGGGCCAACTCATGATACACATATTCCACATTATCATGCATGTAAAACAAAGATTAAAAGGTGCATTTTTGTCTGACCTCCATCCCACCAGGCTGGCACACGTGTCCGTGGCCCAGAGTGTAGCACTGACATAGGGTTAAGCATAGAGCATATAGGGTTAGTAATGATTTACTAACTTGTTCTCCCTACTAGACTGTAAACCCTGTGAGGGCACATCGTGACCACCTTGTTCACTGCAACTCCTTTAGAGTCTAGCATGACATCTGAAAACTTGAGTTCCACACATAATACTTGCTGAAAGAAATGTCAGACACAAGGATGGAGAAGAGGGTGTAAGCAATAAAACTTTAAATTGATCTTGTGTCATTACAACATGATTTTGAAAGTAGGTTCTAGACTAGTCTTAGTTTTAATTCTGACCATACCACTTACTAGCTCTGAACCTCTTTATACACCCTTTCCTTATCTCTAAAATGGAATCATAATATCACTCACCTCATAGAGTTCTTATGAGGATTAAATGAATTAATACCGGAAGTATTTAGATCAGTATCTGACCACAGTGATCCTAGATAAATGATAGCTTTTGTTATTGCTGCATCCAAGAGACTCCATAGAAGTATAAGGTAATAATAGAAAAAATACTGGTTCAAAAATAAGATAGTATAAATTATAATGTTAGATTTTCTGTTTAGTATCCACATGGCTTTAGATAATTCAAATCATCCCTCGATTTCCTCAACTCTAAGATAGGGAGACAAACACTTGCTTTGCCTAAAGCCACTAATTCTTTTTGCTAAGCTCTCTTCTTTTGGAAATTTTCTTATAATTTCTTTTTAGAAAAATTACATGCTGTTTTATGGTGAACCATCCCTTAGCCAAGGGGTAGGCTTGTAACTACCTGCCATGACATTCAGATGTTCTATCTCTGGAATGTGAGTCTTGAGGGGTGACAGAAGGATTACATCTGGGTGGAAAAGTCAGTCCTTTCCCATGGCAAAACCCAGAAAACACTATCCACTAGTTCCCATTATCCATTTCTCCAGAACTTTCCTCATTCTTTGTTCTTTTTATTTTCTCCTTCAGTTCTGTAAATCACTTCAAAGCCAAGCAACAAGTTCATTTTTGCTAGTGTTGGCCAGAGTTCAAACATTCCCTAACATAAACTCTCTCAAAGAATTTTAGTTAAGAAAAAAAAATCAGAAAAAGTAAAACTGTTAAGGTGCAATGTAAATATCATTTATTCATCAATGGTACAGCAATAATAAGTATAGAAGAGAATCAACTCTTTGTCTATTTGTCCATTTAAATCATGCTCTTTTTCTAAATAAGAATGGAAGCAGCATATGACAGTAGACTGGCAACTGATACAATGGTGATACACCAGAAAGGTCTATGACTCTCCAGCCTTTACAATAACATGACCTGACTCGACATTTCACACAGCCACATACCCAGCTGGAGGCCCCTGGTGAGATCTTTAACTCTCAGATGAAAACTTGGGGGCTGGCCTTATCTACCAGAACAGAAGGTGAGAAAGGAAAATGTCAAGTATAAAGGATATATTTTTCAACCTCCATCTTTTGAGAAGTGTCCTGAGCAAGGGAGAATCCCCAAAATGAGTCATTCGCACACATCTGTGCCTTTCCACAATGCCAGGTTTATTAGGGGAGAACTCCCCAAAGAGCCAACAGAGTCACACGCAGGTTACACACACAGCGGGGGAGCTTACGTGATAGAAGTGGGTGTTGGTCTCAAGCCAGGCAGCTATAGTGGTAGTGCATGTCTGGTGGAGTGGAAGTCTGAAAGGGCTCCAAGTGTGACCCATGGTATAGCCAAGCTTGAGCATTGGATGGTTGGAGCTCTGAGTCTTACAGCCCATAAGAGGTGGAGGTCCCACTCATATCAGTGTCCAGATGAAGTCCTTATCTAAATGCCCAAACTTGTGTTTTTGGATGTTCAAGTCTTCTCTTAAAGGTGCTCCCATTACGTCTCATTACCTAGGTCTTGACATAGCACTTGATATAACTGTCATGGCTGACAGTGATTCCATAATAGGTTGTCAAAGTTATCTCAAAAGTATGTTCTGCTCTTGCTCTACACAAGAGGTTACTCGTGAAATGGCTGGGGTCAATGTTGCAGTTTTGTCTTTCCATGGATAGAGTTGATGCCTTAAAGATGAGAGAATCAACTTAGGCATTAAGAAGGGAATGAATTTGCTAGGACACCACGTCCTATTTTGTGTTCTACAGAGCTTTGGTGTCCTTTGAGATGTTAATAGGCATTCTGAGAAATTTAAAAATGATAGGGCTCTTTCATCATTTAAAAAGTTTGAGCCCAGCTGGTGTTGCTCAGTGGTTGAACATCGACTTATGAACCAGGAGGTCACTGGTTTGATTCCCAGGTTGTGGGCTCAATCCCTAGTAGGGGGTATGCAGGAGGCAGCCAATAGATGTTTCTATCTCTCTATCCCTCTCCCTTCCCCTCTATCTAAAATCAATAAAAACATATTTTTTGTATAAAAAGTAAAACTTATGAGAAACTCTCCATATTGTATGCTTGTTCTTGAGTCACTAAAAAATTTTTAATCTCTAAAAAAAAAATTTCATTATAGAAACTAGTTTTAATGTAGATTTCTCCTAACTTCTTTAATTTCAAATCCTTAATTTCTCCACCAAAAACAAATGTATTCACTTTTAGAAAGGCACCGTTTGGGAAATCTCCATTAATTTGTGGGATGGGATGGCATTGCTCACAGCTGGGCTCAAATCTGAGTTTGCTTTTCTCTGCTCCCTCCTTTTGATAGATAGAAGGAAAAGCAGGTTCCCAGCTGCAAGGGACTGAGAGGATGGCACTTTGGCTGCCAATATCTCCTGGGAAAAGAGAGAGCAAAACACTGTGTCAATCCTGGGCATTGCTTTTATCAACCATTCTGTTCAGTTGTTGTGGCTCTGGTTATCTGCTTGTTTGTGCTCTATCTATGCCTGACCAGGTGTCCTTGGGTCCTGGAGTAAAGAGAATACGGACATTGATTCAAAAGCTCATCCATCCATCCATCCATCCAAATATTTATTGTGTGTCTACTATGTGCCTTGTACAATGCAAGGTAACAGGAATAGCACAATGAACAAGGCACTCCTATGGAAGAATGGGAGACTCTCCCAGACTGTCTGACTACATTCATTGCACTTGTGCCTGACCTTCCTTTGACTCTCATATCCTTCCTTTCTAATGTGAATCTCAAAGACTGAAGCCTTTGATTGAAACTTCTTTCTTCTTATTATATCCAAAGGCCATCTTTTTACAATTTTCCAGATCCCAAATACTATTTAGTAAGAACACTTTGCTTTTTGGTCATAAATGGCCTCCTCTCCAAAATTCTTATTTCATTGTCTTATACTGTGATTTGAAGCAGAGTTGACCACTTGAAGCTATCCTGGGCATAGAGGGGTATGCACTCTGGGAAGAAGTCTTAATGGAATGCTTCAGGTGTAAAGGTGTTATCCTGAGCATGAACCTTTCTAGGGCTCAGGAGAGTTTTTTCTTTTTCTAAAAAATATTTTATTTCTTTCTTGAATTTTTCAAATACAGTTGACATTGTATACTAGAGACCCAATGCACGAAATTAGTGCAAGAGTAGGCCTTCCTTCCCCCGGCTGCCGGCACCGGCTTTCCTCTGACACCCAGGACCTGGGCTTCCCTCCCAGCCCTGGCTTTGTCCAGAAGGTCATCCGGAAGGATGTCTGGTCTAATTAGCATATTATGCTTTTATTATTATAGATTAGTTTCAGGTGTACAAGGAATGTTTTTCTGATGCATAATCGTTATTCAGAAAACTGATCTATAAAAGAAGCCATTATCTTTGATTATTAGAATTATTTTAAAAAAACATATGTTAACTCCAAATTACTTGTGCTGCTGAACCTGATGTGGGGCTACTATGTCCTACAGACACAACTAGCACTTTGCCTCACCCCTGACAAAGGACTGACAAGTCCAAGGTCAAGAGACGGGTAAGGAACAGGACAAAGATTATTAACATCACGCCCTAGTAAATATAATTTTCTCTTGCCTTCTTCACTCAGGTACTTTCTATTCCTTTTCTACATGCTAAAACATTTAAACACTATAGTGAGCAATTAAAAATGTATAGAATGGCCAATTTTGCCATGGTCAGGAAATTAGATGATGAGTATATTTTTTTTGAACATTCTTAAATAAATTTTATTTTAGTCATTATTTTACTATGCTTTACACATTTCCCTGCCTTAGTTAACATAGGGCAGGAATAGATGGAGTATTTCCTGGATTATTCTTGGTAATGAGTGTATCAAGTTGTTCAACAATGATGTCCCGAAGAGTAACTGATGTGTAAAATATGAAGCTGACACTGCTCCTTTACTAAGTTGCTGCAAACATTTTTACTCAAGCACACTTAAAAGAATTTGAAGACTCTTGAGAACTTCTGTACTTCTTTACACATTTTAAGGCTGACATCTAAGTGTTTTACCATAAACTTAAATAGTTGCAAAGTCTGTATTTTCCCGAGTACTGAATAAGGTATATATGTTTAAATATATTAATTAAAAGCAAGAAACTGTAGATTCAGTCTATGGATAATATCTGTAACATATCATGATAGGCTTCAGTGTCACACCAAACAGTTGAATAATACTTTTTACCAGGAAATATTTAAACTCATTTTTAAGTTCAAATAACCACATTAGTGTGCATTTCCTTTGACAGTCTTCTCATTTCTGAATTCTTGTTCTAAATAGATTGATGGTAGATAGAAAGAAGGGTGGGGATTTGCCATATGTTGGAACTTGAGACCTAAAGTGTGTGCATGAGGAGCAGGCAGGTCCAACACCCATTTCATATTGGAAAAATTGTAAAAAAAAAAAAAAAGCAAAACAAAAAACAACTAGAGCTATCAAGTTATGAAAAGATATGTAGGAATCCTAAATGCATATACTCAACGAAATAATCAAATATAAAAAGACTATATTCTGTATGACTCCAACTGTAGGCATTTTGGAAGAGTCAAAACTGTGGCGACAATAAAAAGATCAGTGGTTATCAGGAGTTGGGGAAGGGAGGGATGAATATGTAGAGGAATTTTAGAGCATTAAAACTGCTCTGTGTGATACTGTAATGGTGGATCCATGTCCTTATACATTTGTCAAAAACTATAGAATGTATAACATCAAGAGTGAACCTTAATGTAAACTATGGACTCTGGTGGTTATGATGAGCCCATGTAGGTTCATCAATTGTAATAAATGTACTGTCTGGTGGAGGATGTTGGTAGTGAAGGCAGGGAGAATATAGGAATTCTCTGCACTTTCTGCTCAATTTTGCTGTGAATCTAAAGTTACTATTTTTTAAAAAGTCTTTCTAAAAAATAAAAGTAACTGGATTACATTTGACCAAGCTCAGCCTGAACTGGTCTCTAGTGCTATAGTGCCAGACTAAATCCTTCTGGCCTGGGGAATTGTGCCAATGCTGGTCTACTGTGTGGAAACTGTTGTCTTTCTGAGGCTGAAGAAGAAGGTTAACCCCTCTGGAATGGGGACACAACTCCAGGAATCAAGTGGAAATTTCCACAATCATCCTGAGAAAGAGCAGATCTAGAAATCAAAAACAAAAACTTCAAGGCCAGGGATGAGATTGGACAAGGTGGGAGAGAAATCTTCTTTTTTGGGGACTTCGGGGAAGAACAGTTCAGGGAGGAGAGGTGTTACCAAACTGAAGTTCACTTGCCTGCATGCATCAAAGTTCAATAAAACATGAGCAGGAGTTTTCAACACAAAAAGTAGAGGTTTAAGGAAATGGTGCTGAGCCCAGAGACACAGATGAGCTTGTGCACTAAGACCTGGCTCTTTGATGGCCCACACACAGACAGAGTATACAGGAAAACATTCTTAATCATGGTCCCTAGGGGAATTGGGATCGTAGGCTCTACTGATTGGTTTGGGCCAGGGTACAGAGCAGTTGATCTTTGAATCAGGTCTGCATGTCAGCCATGGCGTCATTCTGTCTGGTTTCCTGAGGTTGTGGCCGGTAGGGTCATTCCACTTTCATGGGCCTGGGGCTGAAACAGAACTGAAGTTAAGATGTTATCTTTAGTTTGACTGAAACTCTATTTCTGTGGTCAACAGGCTTGAGGCTTTGTTCGTAAGACCATTTGATGCTGGCCAGAATATAATGTCCTAAGGGCTAAAGATGAAGGTGGAGTAGACCTGAGGATGTACAAAGGTGGAAAGGTCTGGTTGAAAGGAGACCAATGGGTCATGGGCTATTAAAATGGACAAAGCTAGCTTGAATTAAGGAAAAAGTTATATTAAAGAAATGAAGCTCATGGCCGGCGTGGCTCAGTGATTGAATGTCGACCTATGAACCAGGAGGTCACAGTTAGATTCCCAATCAGGGCACATGCCTGGGTTGCAGGCTCGATCCCCAGTGTGGGGTGTGCAAGAGGCAACCGATTCATGATTATCTCCCATCAATGAAGCTCTTGTGTGGTTACAGAGGCCAGGATGTGCTCAGAGAACTCTTGCTGGAGGCCCAGGGTTGGACCCAGAGGTAGGAAGGTGGATAGCAATGAAGATAGCGTAAGGCCAGTCCCGTGCCTCTGAGCTGTTATTCTTGGTGTCTGTACTGTCTACAGATTTGGCAAAAGGTTGCAGCTATTCACAGCTACATAGTGGGGTGTTGAAGCAATGGTCTTGTGTTCAGGACAAAGGCTGAGACGGGAGCAGAGCAGCAGCTGCCTGATCTTTTCCCTCCTTTATAAATTCTGAGGGCTGAGCAGCCTGCTGAGTGCCAGAGAGGCCTGACAGGCTGTAGCTCTTCACCCATCTCTTTCCATGAACCTTATCTTCTCTTCATCTCCACTCCCTACTTGGAACTTCAGGCTAAAGGAAAACAGACACCTCTAAGCTTCTACCTAATGAAACAGGCTCTGAGCCTGAGAAAGGAAGGAGTAACGCTGTCTCTCTCCTGTGAACAGCATGCACAGACCTGTGATAGCTCTTTTGAGTGGCTGGGCCATACTGTGTGCTTATTTCTGACTCTGAACCCTTCACTGGTGTGCGATAACACCAGATACGTAGGGTTCAAATATATCTGGTGATGAAAAAATTCAAATAGAAGAACTGACGCAAGGACATTTTTCTCCCATCAGCTTTACAAGTATTGGATGGCATCCACATAAATAATCTATGGAGATATTGAGTGTGTCCTTCACCCCTGGCCCATTCCCACCTGGCTTCTCACAGGCAAGTAAGGCTTGGATGCCCTGCCTCGGGCTGGTGAGCAGCAGACTGAAGGCAGCAGTGGCCTGACCCTGAGAAAACAAGCTGCCTCCTGCCTTTGGTTTTTACCAAAGTCCAGGCTGATGGAGGGGGTTGTGCTGAATTATCCAATAGCCAGCAGGAAGGGAAGGTGGGACAGTGCTTGGGGCTTATATTAGTTCCTGAAGGCTGCTGTAACAAGGTATTACAAACCAGGTGTCTTAAAACTATAGGAATGTATTCTCTCATAGTTCTGGAAGCTATAAGTCTGAAATCAAGATGTCAACATGCTCTCTAAAGACTCCAGGGAAGCACTCTTCCTTGCCTTTTCTAGTGTCTGGTGGTTGCTGGCCATTCTTGGCATTCCTTGGCTTGTAAACACACCACGTCAACCTTTTCCTTCATTGTCACTTGGCGTTCGCCTTTTATGTCTGTGGCCTTTCTGCTCTTCTTATAAGGATGATGCCAGTAATATAGAATTAGGACCCATCCAACTCCAGTGTGACATCATCTTAAATAATTACATGTGCAAGAACCCTATTTCCAAATAAGATCACATTCTGAGGTTGCAGAAAGGACATACCTTTGGGGGAGGAACACTATTCAATCCTGTACAGGGCAAGATTGAGAAGCAACCCTCTCCATCCATGTGGGGCTTTGAGAGTTGGGGGAGGAGGTAGAGGGTTTTGTGATTCCACAGTTGGTGAGCATCCCAAATGCCTCCCCCAGGGAAGCGCCAGGGCCTCGGTCACAGTGGCTATCTGGTGCACTTACAGGGGCTTGGGTACCTCTCCCAGCTTCCAGGAGTCCTTGGCTTGTGGCAGCATAATTGCAACCTTTACCTGGAGTTCTCCGTGTGTGTCTGTATCCAAATGTCCTCTTTTTAAAATGCATGCCAGTCCTATTAGATTAGGGGGTCTACCTACTCCAGTATGACCTCTTCTTAGCAAACTACATCTGTGAAGATTTTATTTCCAATAAGGTCACATTCTGAAATCCTGGGGTTGGGACTTCAACATATTAATGGGGGGAGGGGCACAATAGAGACTCTGCTCAGAACTACCTTTCTTCAGACATTGCCCCAGAATGTCTGAGAACTTTAGAAGAAGATTTAGGATCCACTGAAAACCAGAGGGTTCTGCCTGCACATCTATTCCCTAAATGCCCAACCGAAGGATGTCGAAAAGGCTGGGTCTGTATTTATTCTCAGATTAGAGTCTTTGGTACAGAAGGAGCTGACCCAGGAGATTTAAACACACATAGCTCAGAACTCATTTAAAACAGGCCTGGGCACGTGCAAAGCTGTGTGTCTCACTCTGCTGCTTAGTTACCCTCCTTGGACTCTGTGTATCCCTCCCCCATCCCAATTGCTCTCTTATCCATTGAAGTAGGTGAAGAAAGGGGGAGAGAGGGGCCAGGAAGCTATTGGTCACTTCAATGAGTTTAGGAGCATGACATGGATGGGTTGACTTCAGTGGCCCATATCCTGCTTGCTGTGATAAATGGGAATTTACCACCACCACAAAAAGCCTTGATGACTTCCTGCAGGCTTTGGGGAGCGTGGTGTGGGCACCCTTCTCTAAGCCTCCTGGGAGCTGGATGCTGAGGCACAGAGAGTACCCTCTGGTCTGGTGCCCTATCAAAGAGGCATGGCTCTTCCTTGGTCCTTGAAGGAGTGGCCTGGAACCCAAGTAAAGCCATTGCAACATGCAGGAGGCTCTCAGGGGCTCCAGTGAAGACAAGGAGTCCTGCTTAGCCTCATGGTGGGAAGATTCAGAGCAACCACTGAGGGTTAGGGAAGCCAGAGGCCCTGTGTTTGCTCCTCTTATGGTGTAGAAGCTCAGGTTGGTCACAGCGCTGGGTGACTGTGGAGAACCAGGGAGGGTTCAGGGAGTGGGAACACTCCGAACAATAAGAAATTAAGCTGAGCTGCCTCCTCTAGTTTTCCCTTTTACTCCACCCCACCAACATCCTAGAAACAGGAGGAAGAATAGCGAGGAAGAAGAGGGCACAGTCCCCTGACCCAAACCAGATCTATTTTTGTCAAAAATGGACTCTCTTTCTCACCAGCTGCCTTTAAGCCAAGCACTGCTCCCCCAAACTTGAGGGGAGTAACCCAGCTTCAGCAAACTAAGAGCATTCTAAGCCTGGGGTGCATGTGAGTGTAAAACACGACTTCTGAGGAAGACCCTTCTCTGACTGGTGAGCTGCTTCGGCGGCGGGGAGCTAACCTCCTGGGAAACTTAGACCTGGTTCTCTGGGAGGGACGACAGAATAGGAAATAGTTTTCAGAGGGAGGGAGAGAAGAGTGATGTAAGATCATTCTTTGAAAATATCCCTTTGCGTTTGGATCTAGCTGCTAGGGCGTGTGTGCGTCCCCTATCCCAGAAGATAGCCAGGCCTTTGTGTTTCAGCAGCCCCTGCGCTTTTGTGCGGCACTGCAGGGAGGAGCGGTTGCCAGGCACCCAGAGACACCCCTCCTCCTGGCTTTTGTCTTGCCGAGGCCGGGCTGATTGAGGGGAATTAAGCTGCCGAAGAGGAAGAGGAGTGGAGTGAGTTGAAAAGACCCCAGCAACTGCAGGGGAGGGAGGCTTTGGAGAGCCCCCTCCAGAACTGAGGAGGGAATGGGGTGTTTGTTTGTTTGTTTGTTTGTTTGTTTTTTTTATGATTTCCAGGCCTAAAAGAAGCAATACTTCCCTATGCTCCCTCTCCCACACCCCTCAACACACATTCACAATATCTTGAGCATTTGGAGCAAGGCTGGCAGAATCTCAGAGGAATGGATTGATTCTAGGGTCACCCAGAGAGCCTACGCCTCTCCCCCACCCAGTCCTTCTGGGAATTAGAGAGAGGTGCCCCAACCTGTCCCTCTCACACAAAGACGGGATGAACGGAGTGCAGAAGGGGTTTCTCTTTCTACTGGCGCCTTCACTTGCACAGACCTGCCAGTCCTCTTTTCTCTTCCCAATTCATTATGGTGGTTTTCCCACATGCTTGCAATTCTCACTACAGCCCCTCCCAACTTTTAAGACTAAACTTATTTTTACATGCTCAATATTTATAGCATTTATGTTTTTAGTGCCTCCAGCTTTATGTGTGTTTTGTCTATAGATGGTTTATAACAATTGCTATTCTCTATACCTCATTTACAACAGGACGATTATGAATGTCTTATTGAATGTATTATTCACCATAGAACTAAGTGAAGCAGTATGATGGGATACAGAAAGAAAGAAATGTACTCATATGTCACTAAAAGCTGTAACACTGTTATCAGTGGAAGTGGAGTTCTTGCGATGTCCTGAGGAAGAGAATTTCCTGAGACTCCCTTGGGAGGGTGAGTAATATTTATTTGGGTGGAAATAAACCCCTGGGTTTCCAATGTCCCATGTCCCTCATTCTCACCATGGAAAAAGTCCAACCGTGTTTTCAGCAGGGCCAGAAAAAGACCCTGCCCATAGTTTCTGCTTTATATTAGAGTCCAAAGGCCCACAGTATTCCTAGCAGAAACCCTCACTTCTGAGCCTAGGCGTCCCACTCACAGGTGGTCAGGACGGGCAGCAGTGAGGCCGGGAGAATGGCAGCCATTTAGGGCCGGTGTGGCATCCAAGAGAGCAGAGGCTGTATGTGACGTACTCAACAAGGCCAGGCTGGGTACGACATGCAGGGACATGGAGCAGGCTGGCCCGAGGCCCCAGGAGGGAGGGCTGGTCGCACAGCCCTGAGAGACAAGGGAGAGGCTGTGGGGGACCTCGTCACTCACTGGGCTTCTCTGGTTGTCCTGGAAACAGCAGACTGGCCAGGAGGCTGGTGGGTGGGCACAATAGGGTGCCGAATGCTCATCCTGTGCTGTGCAGGGGCTTCTCCAGTAGTCACCCCTGGGTCCCCCTAGGACCCTTGTACAGGTGTTGACCTGAGACTCAGAGGTGAGGTGGCAGGGCCAGCCTGGTGACCACGCAGGGATGGTCTCCACTCCCTCCCCCCACCAACACCCGCCCTCTGGGGATGACTGCTGAGACCTGGTTTGTAAGTAAGAAAATGAAGGCAGAAGTCTAGGCATGGAATGATGCTACTAATTATGTTTTCAAAGAATATTTAATAACAAAATTTCAGAATATATCATCATAAGTTAAATATATCAAGCAGTGCATAGAACATGATCCTTACTTTGTAAAATATCTGTATCTTATGTATAAAGACAAACATGTGCCAAGAAAAAAGACTGGAATAAATCATTAATGATGGTTTAAAAAAAGAAATAGAGTCCAGTCCAGCATCCTGCGTGTGGAGTCCACACAGCCATGGGCCATGCGGCTGCTAAGGCCACATGGCTATGGGGAGAGAACAGGTCACGGAGCAAGAGAGAACGAGAGAGGTAACTCTGTCTGGGGATTTTAAGCAGGAGTTTCTTCAAACTAACCAATTAACTTCCCAAGATTTTGCGGGCTTGCAGTGGCTCCACCCCTCTAGCCAATTATCTTTTTTCCCATGTTAGAATGACAGGCAAGCCCCTCCCCTGTGCCATTTTCACTCAACTGCTAAGTGTCTGCCTCCGGCTTTGTTCTATCCCTTCACTCATATACTCAATCAGGTACCAGAGCGGGTAAGGGAGGGTTTAACAATGTCTGACTTCCCTTTGCTCTTTTCCCTTTATTAAATTAATAACTAGACAATCATGGCAATAACAACACTAGAAAAGAAAAAGCCTAAATGTTAAAATAAAATAATGTATAGTTTTGTATTATATCAATTGCTCAAAATTATACCACATTTTAGATTTGAATCTTGACTTTCTTATAGAATTCTATTTTTATTTATTTTTTTTAGTTTTTAGTTGCCTTTGTATTTTCCTAAAAGAAGCATATGACCTTTTCACTAAGGTCATCTAGCTTCTTAGTGATATTTCTCAAGGTGAATCCACTGACCTTCTTTGACATCTTGTTTTAATTTGAACAGGTTGCTTTCCAGGTCCACTGCATAGGCTTCACCATGGGTTAGTCTCCTCTCCCTTGACCTCATACTTTCTTCTTTCTGGAATTCATTTTTAAAATTTTCCTAAACACACTCAATTTTTTTTTCAGGAGGATAAATAATAGAAAACCTTCTGAGAATACCTTTATTAGTACTTTTCCTTCGTGTTGGAGTAATGATGTAAGAGTGGATATATAACTCTAGGTTAAAACAACCTTTCCTTAGAACTTGGAGGCCACTCAATAATAAGATGGCCACCTAATTTTCATTCCTTTTAGAGAAATTGTGGTCTTCTTCCCCCTCTTTCAAGATCTGGTATTCTGAAATTTTATCTTGGTGTGAATATTATTTCTCCCTATCCATTAATCACTCTCAGCAGTTTTCAATTTGAGTTGTTAAATTTCTTTATATTTTAGAAATATCCTTGTATTATTTAATTTACTCTTTTCTCCCCTTTACTAGTTTCTATTTCTGGAACTCCCATTCACCAGATTTGGGGTTGACCTCTCATTGTATCAGTTATCTATTGCTGCACAATGAATTACTACAAAAAGCAGCTTAAAGCAAAACACATTTACTATCTTATGGTTTCCATGGGTCATGAATCTGGGCACAGCTCAGCTGAGTCTTCTGCTCAGGGTCTCAAAGGCTAAAATCAAGGTATCAATGGGTCTGCAGTCTCATCTGGAGGTTGACTGGAGAAAACTTAGTTTCAAGCTCGGCAGAATTCATTTCCTTGCAGCTATAGGACCGAGAGCCCCTGGGTTATTGGTTGTTGGCTAGAAGCCACCCTCAGCTCCTAGAAGCCACCCTCAAATACTTGCCACATGGCCTCCCACGTGGCTGCTCTCTTCTTCAAAGCCTTTGGGGAAAGAGAATCCCTCGCACTAGTCTTGGAGCAAGAAAGGATCTTACATAATGTAACATAATCATAAAAGTGGCATCCCATCGCCTTTTCCATAGTCAGTTCACTAGAAGAAAGCACAAGTTCAGCCCACACTCAAGGGGAGGGGATTATACCAGAGAATAAACACCAGGAGGTGGAGGAGGTGGGGATCATGGAGGGGCCATCCTAGCTTCTGTCTGCTGCATCCCAGATCTCTTAGTCACCCCCACCCTCTATACACATATTCATGACCAGATATTTTTCCTTTAATCTATGCTCTGGGATTTTTCCTCTTCATTTGCCTGTTCTTCCTGAGAATAAGAGGCCAGTGAAGGAGAAAAAAAATCACAATACTGTGGTGTGCTGGATGTCTAATGAAGGATGTATTTCAAAGAAAGGGGAGTGGTCAACAAAGTCAAAACTATATTTTATTTGTTAACGAGTCAAGAAAGATGAGGACTGATAATCCCCCCTCCCCATTGTATTTAACAGCATGGGAACACTGTGACCTTGGCAAGAACGATTTTGGTGGAATGTTGGGGGTAGAAGCCATTCGGAATTGGTTCAAAAGAGAATGGGAAGAGACAAACCAGAGCCAGAAACTATAGACAATGCTATGGAGGTGTGGGTTTTTAAAAATTCATTTTTTTTCTAGTTTTATTGAAACATAGTTGACATACTGGAAGAGTTTTTCTATTAAGTTAAATAGAGTGAATGAGATATGTTGGACATGGATGCAGGATCAGGAGATAGAGTATTTAACATGCGAAAAGTTATTACATGTGCAGGGGCTAAAAAGAACATGAATACATTTCCTCCCACCTTCTAAGTTTTTTTTTTCTGGCTGGGTTTCTAATCAAATTAATACAGACAGATTAACAGGAGAAAATCAAAGTTTAATACATGCACATGGGGAATTCACATAGGTGTGATCATTCCATAAATATTCCAAAGACAGTGAGGCAACATTGGCTATCTGAGACATTTTTGGACAAAGGAACAGGGGAAGGGCGAGATGGGTGTTAGATTTCAGAAGTGAGAAAGGGTGATAGTTGAGAAAGAGGCACAGAACACACAGGCAGGACAATCCTTGCTAAGCAACTCAAAGACAATGGGACACAGGAGGTGTCCAGCAAACAAGGGCCTGCCCGAGCCCCTCTCGGTTGCTATACTTAATTCAAACTAGGCCAAGGACACATTTTAAACTCTCCTTCCTGAAGCAGGTTTCTCCGTCTGAATCTTTGGGGCAGGAAAGAGGGGAGGGTCAAAGTTTCCTTCTGAGTCTTCTGTTTCTTACTAAAGAGCTTAAGATCAATATCCCAAAAGGGCAGCTTCACGGTGGCAGAGTTTTGGTCCCTGTACATGTTTATATGCTGGTGGTAGTGACCTAGGAGAGAAGAGCAAAAATTAAAGTGACTCAGGAGAGAAAGGAGGCAATAGCTGGAGCAATAACCTTTAATAGATAAAGGACAACAGAATCTGATGCGCGAGGGAAGATGGTAGTTGGAAAGGCAAAGGTTAATAGCAGGAATTTGCCTCACTGAGGGGACATATAGGAGAGAGAGAGAGAGAGAGAGAGAGAGAGAGAGAGAGAGAGAGAGAGAGAGAGAGAACCTAGAGACCTAGAGTTATATAACAACCCACACCATCACTCCAACATGAAAGCAAACTAAAGGCATTTTCAGACACGCATACCGCAGAAAATGTCTTACTATTTACCCTTTTGGGAAAAAAAATCGAGGATCTTCTTCAGCAAAACTTAAAATAAATCCAAGGAAGGAAAAAGTATCAGGTCAAGATGGCTTATGGTAAATAAGCATGGAATTTATGGAGTTATGTGGTGTGACTGGCTGGGGAACGAACATATACATTGTTCAGAAACCAGTTGTTAATCTGAAAACAAAATGCACTCAAATGAGGGTGAAAGAGACATTTTTAAAAGCTGAGTTTGACAGATTTGGGCTCCTTCCAAAAGAAATGCCACATCTGTGCCTGGTTCTTCCTGTTGTCTTTGAATTACCAGCCAAGTTTGGTGCTGGATGAGATCTATTGTTCAAGTGAGTCTGTTGTGACGTTCAGCCCTTCTCCAAAGGCAGGTAGGTGAGCAGATGTTACTGGGGAATGTGGTGGGCACAATATCTTCTCTATTTTTTAATTTTCTTGGGTTTCCTGGGCCAACTTTGATTTCTTCATAATTAGTCATTCTGTTTATTCTTCTTGGTCCTTCTCTTTAGATGATTAATTTTGGGAAATCGCTCTTGGTTACCTGGCAACAAGCTAGCTGAGACAGATAGTTCACGCCTCTCAGGGGCAGAGCCTGATATTTTCTATGTAATCAAGTGTTCTGCCTGCCTCCGCTGGGAGGCCAAATTCAACTTCTCACAGTAGCAAGCACCCTCAAATTTTTCAGATGTGGACAGCTGGCATTTCCCAGGAGGTTCCTAAATAACTGGCACCCAAACTCAGACTAGAACGCTAGGCCATAATGTTTGTTTTTCACATTCAAGACCACTGTCATACTCACTTTAACAAAGAGCAACAGAAATCTGGACTTCTCTGTTGGAGCCCAGCCCCACCATGTGTTCAGTTGCTCCCCAGATCAAGTGCGTCTCTCTACAAGATTGTGAGAGGCCAGGGTCCTTCCAGCTTCTACCACACATTGCCTGTGGTGCTTGCCTGCATCTCTTGGGTGATGGTCTAATGCAGTGGTTCTCAACCTTCTGGCCCTTTAAATACAGTTCCTCATGTTGTGACCCAACCATAAAATTATTTTGGTTGCTACTTCATAACTTGTAATGTTGCTACTGTTATGAATTGTAATGTAAATATCTAATATGCAGGATGGTCTTAGGTGACCCCTGTGAAAGGGTCGTTCGACCGCCAAAGGGGTCGTGACCCACAGGTTGAGAACCACTGGTCTAATGGCTCTTGGTTGTCTTTTCCTTCTTCTACATGAAAGGCTACACTAATGAATGGGTGTGGTTGGCATGGGTTCCAAAGCCCCTGCATAGATCTCTTCTCCCAAAGAGCATCTGAAACTGGCATACTGTCTAGGGAGAAGCGTGTGTGTGTGTGTGTGTGTGTGTGTGTGTGTGTGTGTGTGTGAATGACAGGGTTTACTTTCAGGTGGGAGCCCTTCAGGGGACATATATGCTAATTTTGTTGACAAAAAGGGCTAAGGCTTTACTCAGATGTATGTTTACTCTTGGAGCCCTAACTGCAGTGTAATAGGTCACTTTTTCTTCAGCTACCACATCTCCCAGTTTTTTCTCCCTACGACTGAAGACAATAGTGGCTGGCTGCCTGTTAAGTGTGAAGACAGATGGAAAAGCAGCCACCAGCATCACTGTTCTGTAGAAAGACCCCCAATACATGCCAGGCCCCACTTCTGCTCTGAATAGGCCAGAGCTAAGCTTAGTGCCTTCCTGGAGCTTACAAAGGAGACAGCTGCCACCTATATGTCAGCCTTCTCCTGACGGATGGCTTGTCTTGTCATTCAATACAGTGTGCCCCAATCTTCTTTCGTATTCCAGAAATCAGTCAAAATCTCTAATCCACTCATTGCCTGTTGGGGTTGCTTTCCCCTCTGCATTTCTTTACTTATAATACATATGCTCATCCAACATTTTGAACCAGAATCCTAACCCCTTTATTTTAAAAGGAGTCTGGGCTTGAAAGAATAGGGTACTCTGAACCCTGCCTTTTGTGTTTGTATAAGGTGTTAATATAGGACACTTTTGCTCTCAATTCTGACTATAGCCTACAAAGGTTGAGTTGAATATAATAGGTGGAAGTGTTCTCACATTCCCAAAGGAGGTGCTGTTGAAAGGGGCTGTTTTCCTGACCTACCCTAACATCCTATTCTAACATTCACCAAAGGATGTAAGAGGTGAAGGTTGAAGAGGGAGTTCCTTTGAAAAAAGGCTGGCAAGCTGAGGGAGAGATCTGCTTCCTCTTTCCTCAAGCCTCGTGAGAAGGGCTTCAGTCTTTCTGCTTTGGCTTCAGAGACACACTTGGAAAGCTTGGTGGGTGCTTCCTAGAGTTTGGGGACGTGGGTGAGCCATACCTATGAAGCCAATGCAGAAAGACCAAGCTGAAACCACATGTGAAGACAGGAAAGAAAAGAGGCTTGTGATGGGGGCAGGTGGTATACTCAAGGATGTTTGAGTATACCATGGGCCAAGTGGACAGTGAGGACTGTAAATGGATGGATCTGGAAGGAGCCTTACACAGAAGAGCAACCTAATGAGTAATCCTATCAGTCTCGGGGCAAAGGAACCCCACTGGGTCTGATGCTGAGGGTGGGAGTTGTCACACAGTTCAGTTAGGGAGTGTATCACCCATGTCAGGGGACTGGGCAATGTGAGGTCTCATGGGGTCCTCTGAAGACCTCACAGGTGCATTCAAAGAAAAAAGTCATGTTGGAGCCTCCATAACCCATCCTCAGTTATAGCCCCAGATCAGCTGGTACAGAAAAGAAGCTCAGGGAAATAGAAAGAAAACTGATCATGCCCATCTGTTCCATTGCCAAGTTTTCAGTCCAAAGGTGATCTGAGCGGAGTAAGGAAGAAGCTTCTACACAATAAAGTTTGGAGTTCTTACTATATACATGGAACTAGATGTATTAATAGTGAAATAAAGCTGTTACCAAGACTACAAATGGGAGGTCTTTTTTATTTCCTGAGAGTTATTCGAAGATTTGTGGGGTCTGTCTTAGATTTTAATCCAACAGGCAGAAAAGAAATGCCTCCATAGGCAGGTTTGAAAGGGCAATGAAGAAATAGAATGACATTGTTTTCTGCTTGCACCCATGGAAGTTACATTTCTGCTCATTCCGATCCAATTTTCAAATGTACCTTTGGAGGAAAGATGAAATTGGAATTATGTGTATTGTGTACCGTTAAGTCAGCTCTGACCCCTGGTGACCCTATAAATGAGTGATGTCCATAATGTCCTGTCCTCAACAGCCCTGCTCAGCTCCTGTGAACTCATGCCTATGGCTTCTTTTATGGAGTCAATCCATCTCATATTTGGTCTACCTCTATTCCTGCTGCCTTCTATTTTTCCAAAGAACCCTCTCTCTTCTCATGATGTGCTTGAAATAGGACAACTTCGGTTCTGTCATTTTTGCCTTTAGTGATGTTTCAGGTTTAATTTGCTCTAGGACCTTCTTGTTCATCTTTCTGGCAGTCCGGGGTATCTGTAGAGCTCTCCTCCAATACCATATTTCAAGTGAATAAATATTTTTCCTATTAGTCTTCTCCACTGTCCTTGATTGGGAATGTGAGGGTGTGGATGATCTTAGCCTTGGTCTCTAATGACACGTCTTTGCTCTAGGTGATCTTCACTAATTCCTCCATTCTGAGTCTCAGCATTCTTTTGATAACTTGGTTGCAGTCTCCATTTGATTGATGATTGAACCAAGGAGAGCAAAAATCATCAACAAGTTCCATCTATTTATTGTCCATGTTAAAGTCCTATATTCTTCCGTAGTCATTATTTTTGTCTTCTGCCATATTCCCACTGCCAAGAACTATGTCCAGCACATCGCAGGCAGTTGCTAAAATGTGTTGACTAAAAGAATGAATGCTTGAGTGATTATTCAAAGTGGACAGGAGGATCTGCTACCTTAGTGTCCAAGGACATGATTCTTAGTTGGTATCTGAAGGGGTTGATACATAGCACCCCCTTTCTTCTTAGGCTTGAGTTCAAAACCAACTGAGAGATAGGTGCAGAAATAGTGCAGATGGAAATTAAAATATCACTTTAGATCAGTGGTTCCCAACATGGGGCACATGCCCCACAGGGGGGTAATTTGATTTTTAAGGGGGACAATTAGAGAATGAGTTATGAACAGTGAATTTTTTGCATTTCTTATAGTTCCAGGGGCCACATATGCAATATATAAATATATATCATGGCATATTTATGCATTTCCATTTTCTATTATATGTTTTGAAACTCTATTTGCTATTTTTTTCATTTCACTTCATATTATTATTATTATTTTTAACAATTTCTTGATGATTTCTTCCTCAGTACTTCAACTGTCCTTTTTTCTCTTTCATGGATGCCATGTTCTTTGGAAGCTTGTTTAGACCAAGTTAATGGCCTTTTAAGCTTCCTCCACATGAATAGTAATTCACTTTTTGAGTAATAAGAATTATATGTCACAGGGTGGGCATCAGGATTTTAGAGATGCTTAGGTGGGGCATGGCCAAAAAAAAAAAAAAGATCGGGAACCACTGCTTTAGATACTGTTAAAGCTATGTTGGGGAGAATTGCCAAGTGGTTTGCTACCACTAAACCCTAGAGCTAAACCCCAGAACTGCCCAGCCAAGGAAGCTGCTCCGGGCAATTTCAGACCTCTTCCATGGGCAGAAGCTGGAAAAACAACAATAGAGTGAATAAGAGAAAAATGAAGAAGACTTGGGATGCGCAGGCCTGACCCTTTCTCCCAACTTATTCATCCGAGCGGTTGCTTCTCCTCTCCTGGGAGGACTGAGAGCTCTGGGTGGAGAGAGGTCCGTATTTGACTCCTATGGAAATCTCTCCACATGGGAGGAAATACCAAGAAAGAAAACAAATGTATTCCCCTCGACATCAATATCTAGTTCCTCTATCAGTTATGGGCCACCTCATAAGGGATGTCTTATGTCCTTTTGAGCCATCATTAACCCCAAACTACCCATTCCCCAGGCTCTGGAACTAACATTCTCTGCATCCTTGTCTGGGCAGTTCTGGCTCCCTCACCCTCAGTGGGCTTCCCCGCCAGAAGGAAGGGTTGGTGGGGCAGGGGAGGCCTTATTCTGAGTGCCTTTCATTTTCTGTTCTGCAATAACCATTTCCCTGAAGCCACGGAGCACACAGTCAGAATCTAATTTCTTAGGATGTAAAAGGAGGAAAATAAACTCTCATTCATCAACTTTCCTATAAAATAAAAGTAAAATGCAAAAGTTATTGTACTCAACTTGTTAAAATAGTGTTTGCAATTTAAGTAATAAGCACTTTTTGGTGGGTTAGTTTAAAATTCAGCATTGATGAGGAAGAAAGATAACAAAGTTTAACTCTTCCTTTCACCCATGCCTCATTAAAGATTGAGCACTGGAGCTCAGTAATTCTATGTTGACAGAAAGAAGTGTTTTTTGGAAAGATGGGACTGACCAGTTATAAAATAGTCAAATCTTTAATTTTTTTAAATAATATGTCTTCACTGATTTTTTTGAGAGAGAGATAGAGAAATAGAAACATCGATGAGCCCTAGTTGGTTTGTCTCAGTGGATAGAGCTGGTGTACTGAAGGGTACCAGGTTTGATTCCCGGTCAAGGGCCCGTACCTCGGTTGCAGGTTTGATCCATGTGCCATGTGCCATGCGGGAGGCAACCAATTGATGTCTCTCTCGCATCAATGTTTTTCTCTCTCTGTCTCTTCCCCTCCCTTCCACTCTCTCTAAAAATCAATGCAAAAATATCCTCAGGTGAGGATTAACAACCAAAAAATAATAAAATAAAATAATATAAAACATCAATGAGAGAAAAACATTATTGATTGGCTGTCTCCTGCACACCCCCTCTGGGGATTGAGCCCACCACCCGCATGCCCGGGAATTGAACCGTGACCTCCTGATTCATAGGTTGAGGCTCAACCACTGAGCCACGCCAGCCTGGCTAAAATAGTCAATTCTTTTTTTTAAAAAATATATTTTATTGATTTTTTACAGAGAGGAAGGGAGAGGGATAGAGAGTTAGAAACATCGATGAGAGAGAAACATCGATTAGTTGCCTCCTGCACACCCCCTACTGGGGATGTGCCCGCAACCAAGGTACATGCCCTTGACCGAAATCGAACCTGGGACCTTTCAGTCTGCAAGCCGATGCTCTATCCACTGAGCCAAACCGGTTAGGGCAAGTAGTCAATTCTTAATGTTTTCCTTTGAAGTGGACCTTCTGGTGGTACAGGCAGCTGCCTGACTCAATATGATAGTCTAAACAGTTTTGCTTTGAAAGGAAGAATCAAACAGCCATAATCAAAAATATAACTATAAACCCTGGACAGGTTTTCTTTCTGGATGTGGATGAAGAAACAGGCCACCCAGGTATCATTTGCCACAATCTTGTGAACACAAAGGGGAGCCAGATTTACACAGTTAGAATAAGAGAGATGCTGGGTTCTCGATGACACCTTTGAACTTGCAAGTCAAACCAATCCTATTCTACCTCTGAAATTTTAAGTTTCAGGGAGCCTATAAAATATCTATATTATTTGAGCCAATAAGTAGACAGAAAAATTTTAAAAGAAGTGGTAATATCTTCAGCTATTTTACACCATGAATTTGACTTTTTAAATTAATTCCTGTTACTAGGTAGGCTTTCTACTGGCAATTATTAAACTAGTGTAAGGTTGGCTTTTATTTTTGAACGAAAAAGAACTTTACACTGCTCAAAGGAGAGTTATGTAAGAGCTAAATTTGAAGTCTTAAAATAGTTCAAATATAGAAATAGGGACTATGTTCTCTGCAAAACCTCCTAATCAGCAAAATTTTGGCCATGGAGAAGATCTGGAAGTCACAAGTTAATGTCCTGTGACCTAACCTCATCTACCCTTGATCAATATGATAGACCAAGAATGAGAAAAGCAGCCCGCTGGTGGCAGGGAGCTGGCCTGATACTATCCATTAGGTCTTGGTTTTGCTCACCCTCATGGCTGGAATCACAGCTAAGCTTTGTCTTTTTCTGTTGAATAAGAACAGTTTCACAGAATGTTAACACCAGACAAGGCATCTGTGACCGTGACGGTGACATAATATAGTTCATTAATGTTATTGTGGTCAGAGATCATATAAATCCACTTCGCATTCATGCCCAAGCACAGACAAAAACATAAACGTTCTCCAAATGACAAAAATGACCAAACATCCCCCTAGCCTGGCTAGTGGTTGTGGCTGCTTCTTTATCAATGACAACACAGCTTCAGTCTATTCCCTTTTTCTAGATAAGATTCCATAAGATTCCTCTTGTGGAGTGAATTGTGCCCACCCCCATTCATATATCGAAGTCTTAGCCCCCAATACCTCAGAACGTGACCTTGTTTAGAAATAGGTTGTTGCACAGAGAAATAGTTAAATTGAGATGGGGTCGTGCTGAAGTGGGGTGGATTCCTAATTCAATGTGACTGGTATCCTTAGAGAGAGGGGAAATTTGGACACAGACACAACCACACGGGGAGAGTGCCATGAGACGATTAGTATTATGCAGCCACAAGCCAAGGAACTATCCAGAAGCCAGGAGAGAGGTCCATACAGAGCCGTCCCTAGTGCCTTCAGAAGGAGCATGGCCCTGCTGACACCTTGATCTTGAACTTCTAGCCTCCAGAACTATGCAGAATAAATTTCTGTTGTTGAAGCCACCCAGTTTGTGGTACTTTGGTATGGCAGCCCTAAGAAACAAATCAATACCCAATCATAGAATAATCATGTTTTTGGTGGCAGCGTCAAATCCAGAGCAAAACCTTACTTCATCGAACTTTCCTCAAAACTACCAAGCCCAAATCCTATGTCAATTCTTACACCCTCTTCCCACAGTGCTCCACAGTGTGTGTTCTCCCTTACTGCAACACACCATAAAAACAGCCTCGTTTAACTGCAAGTGTGTTCCAACTGCTTGAATGTTTTTCAGGGAACTGTTAAGTTCATATCATGAATGTCTTACTCCCTACCACCTTCTCTACATTGTAAAAAGTTACCTACATATCACTGGTTGAATTTTATCCAATGTCAAGACTGTTCCTTACTACTACCAAGGTAAATTTTTAATTGTTTCTGCATTTTTAAGCTCATTTAAAATGTTTCACTATCTTTTGACTTTCATTGTCCTTGTATGCATTTTTTAAAAATAAATTCAGCCTTCTCTCTATAAGTTCCTGGTTTTATTTCGCATCATTGAAAGTTTCCATTTTTATTCTCGGTTCTATAATAAATCCTTTTTTAGAGGTATCTTCTTTTTTTATCTTTGATATTGTCTCTTCTTGTTCTATAATTCATTCAAAAGCTCCATGCTTTTGTTTGTGTGTATATTAGATTAGACTGTCGCCAAAAAGTATTCACCTATATGGAGGAATATATTCAATCCAGTGCAGACTAGATCAACCAATCCTTAGCTGATTCACAGATCCATGAAAATAAATATTTTCTATTGTATGTCACTAAAATGTTGTGGTTGGTCGTTATGCATTAATAGGTAATGGATATATCTTGTTTTCTCATTTCTTTGCCTGTGTATTCATAGTCCCATGATCCAGACCCAGTTCCAGAATTTGCCACGTGGGGTAGATGTATGCCCTTGGTTTCACTTTCTGACTACTGGGCGCTGGCTAAATGTTCTCTTTAGACCTGTAACTATTTCATAGGTTACATCTAGCCCAAATTCTAACAACCATCAAATTACAATCTTCAAGCTTTCTTTGTGCAACCATGGGGCTTTATTCTACTCCTTCTACCAATTTTCTGACATTGATCACATAGAGAATATGAAAAGTGATTCCCTCCAGAGCTGGCCCTCTCTGTCTACAACACTTTAGGTATGGAAATTACACATCCCAGATTCAAGGCATTTCCTTCTTCTTAGCCAGGTGTCTTCCTCCAGTTGCAGTCCCTAAATGGATATAAGAAGAAAAGTACTGAAAGGAGCATGGACATGGAGGATGGAGGGGGATGGCAATTTGGCAGAGTCTAAAAAGGCAGCAACCACAGAGAAGAAGGAGGGATGCCTGGTTTTCTTTCCCATCCAGGCCTTACATTTCTGGGCCAGGGACAGATGGTTTGGGAAGTATTCGGGTTGTTCAGTTTCTGTGTTATAGCATGGGCTGAGCATTTCAATCCAAGTTATTTATTGAAGCTAAGGAAAATTTCTCCTAGAATCTTAATTTTCAGTATTGTGTGCTTTTATATACACTTCTCTTCTCCTAAGAATTTTAATAAAAGGCAGAGAAAGGATGTGTCAGAGTCTCCTCAGTAGATGGGATAATAAATTAGGGAATAAAAATAAGCACAGTGCTATCACCAGAGTATATGTTCCTTATGGGAAGAAACTAATTTTACATTTTTCACTAATTTATAGCATAGTATCTGCACATATTAGATAGTCAATAAAATTTTTTGATGAATAAATCAGTTTGATCTAAACCATGGATAATTCCTAAATACACAATTGGTATTTCTTGACACCTAAGAATGAAATTTCATACTCCTCATTTCCAAGGTCACAATATCCTGCTGCTCAGATACTAAGCCAATTCACTGTTTGCTTGATATAAATTAGTACCAACCTCATAAGTTTATTGTGAAGATTTAAAGAGTATTGCTTTAAGCAATTAGTACAGTTAATTTAAAGATTAGCTTTCATTATAAACTACTCAGAATGTAAGCTCCTTAATGGCAGGGCTTTAATTTTTCCCCCCCAACTGTCTCGCCTTAGTATCTAAGTGCTTGGTATACATTTATAGAATGAATGAATGAATGAATGAAGTAGTGAACAAACAAATTCAGTTCACACCCAGCCCTAAGTTCTCCACCATCTACTTTGGAAGATCAATCACTTGTTCTTATTATCTGTATCTGAACCTTAGAATGACTAACCTCAAAATAGGTATGACTAGCTACAAAGAAATTGATTCTTTGTAAAATAAGATAAATTTCTTGTCTAAACTTGTTCATGACTAACATTGTGACAGGCATTAACAGCAGATAATTCCACATAAATTAGTACTTGAACACTAAAATAAAGCTGCTTAGAGAAGTTTCCTTTAATTTTGGCACAGTGACTCCCTGAAATATTCAGCATTCATGGCTATTTGACATGCACTCATTAAAAAAGTTATTTTTGCTACTATTAGTGGAAAACATAGGTTGAACAATACAATCAATATCTTGGAAAAATTAGGCAACTAAATAGTTACAAAAAATTTACATTACATAAGACAAATGATTTAAAGACTTTTCTATTAACTCATCTTATTTATCTTACTTTACAGTGTTTCACCTCAGTGAGTCTGCAATATAATGAAGAACTTAAAATTTAATTACCTTCTAGCTTTTAAATTCTGTGATTTTATAGTTCATCAATCATGGGAAAATGTGTTTTGCTTCTCTCCTCAAGTAAATAAAGATAAAAATGAATGTTTTAAGTGTTTGAAATGACATACAAAGATATTGAATTTTTATTTTCATCTATGTACTATTTCTATCCAACCAGAGTGTTACTTCAGAAATCTTGTGAAACCTTAATGTTTTCTAGAATTTTCCTTTGCTCCAAATCAAATTTAATGTTTGTAGGTTAGAGAGAAATTATAAAAGAAGAAAGCAACAACATCACTCTGCAAACAGAAGCAAAAATCCTCTTTGAAAAAGCCATGAAGAGCTGCTGGTTGCTTCAGTGCCAGAATTTTTTGTGAGGATCATTTTGCAAGGTGCTGGCCAGACTTTCCCAAGCCAACATTGCCACCTATTGGTAATGTTAGTCCAGTCTCTTACGAAATGCAATTTTGGTGACGGTTTTGTTCCCCTTTTATTTCGGCCTGTTTTATGACTTTTATTCAAATTGGCATGGATGGAAGAAGAGGGTTTCTTCTATTTCCTGAACAAATGTCACAATTTGGTGTCGTGACTAAGAATACTGGCTTTCCCGGCTGCACTGTCTCCAGTTGTATGAACTTGGCAAGTTACTTAGAGCTTTCTGGGTCTTTGTCTTCTTGCCCATAAAATGGACAAACATAGAACAGTGCTTGGCATATAACCTTTGCTCTATGAGTATTAGCTAGTATTATTACTTTCTTCTTCAGGCAAAACTGAATGAAAGGCTCTTGATTGCTTTCTGAGAACACCCCTAATTGCTAAGGTATTTCCCATTTTTTTTTGTTCCAATAGCCCTACAGAAGCAGAATATAATGAAAGTGTGAAATTTTACTGATGTTTCATTTTCTTTACTCAAAGTTAATCAATCTCTTAAATATATTTATTTTTCAGTTTACAACCTCTTTTTAAAAAAATAAGCAGCACTAGTTTTATTTTGAAGTTTTACATTTTCTATAAACTCTGTTTATTATGGTGACAGAATTTGAAAAAGATAAATAAAAAATGAGTCCTGCTTTTGGAATGCAGCATATACTCACTAAGAACAGCTTCTGAAATACAGAAGACCAATATCTCAGCATTTCATTCAATCTCAGATCTGAAACTCATTGAGGGTAGGCTACTGTGACATTCCCATGCTTCTTCTGTTCTCCCATCAGCCATCATGTCCCTTTTCTTTAAGATTTATTCTGCAGACTCATGCCCTTTACAGTACAAATTTGCCTTTCTTTTCTCAGCTCCAAATTTTCATCGATTTTCTTGATCAATGTCAAAAAAAAAAAAGTCCAGGAGTACAGAAGGCCCCTCAGAGTCCTCCTCAGAAGGTCATGGGAAGGAGGGTTGGGGATGCTGCCATCATAATATCTGGGACTCAGTCATATACCTATTTTACAAATTACAATTAACACACAGTGCCGTTAAATAATAACCCATGCTCCTCATCATCAGAAACATAATGAATCTGCTACCAGATGTTTCTGCCTCAGTCCTTGAGGGTCTAATTCTCTGGTCATTTGACTTCCTCATTGTCTCTTTTTCTGAATCCTACTCTTGTTAAATCAGGATGGTCACTTTTCTTGCATTGAGACTTTTATACTAATTGCAGAGAACTCCCACAACACATCCAAGCCTGGTGTTTGGGTCACCACACAGCCTCGGATCCTACCCCAGCTCTACTTTGCTCTCGTCCCATCTTCGTAAATGACACCCATCTTTGACCTCATTGCTCAGGTCCAAAGTCTTAGAGATGTCTTTAATTTCTCTTTTTGTCTCACATCTCAAATTCAGTCCATAAACAACTCATCAGCTCTACCTTTAAAATAACATCCCTAATCTGACCTTTTTTAACTTCCTCCAGGGCCAAAACCCAGGTCAAGTGGCTATCTTCTCTCCCTGGACTACTGAGGTGTCTTTAAATTGATCTTTAAAATGTAAACCAGATCATGGCCTTTCTCTGTTCTAACTCTTCAATGTCCTCCCAACATATTTAGGAAGCAATTCAAACTCCTGACCGGAATTCCAGGCCCTATAGAAATTGGCAAAGGATGACCGCACTCATTTCCTCCCAGAATCCTTCTCCCACACGGTGCCTGGGCCTCACTGGCCTTCTAGCTCTTCCTGAGCATTCTGAGTTCACCCCACCTCAGAGCCTCTGCGCTTGCTGTTTATCCACCCGAAGTACGCTCCCCCCAGATGATGCACTGGTGTGCTCCCCCACACCATTCACACCCCTGCCCAAATGTGACTTCCAGGCAAGGCCTCCCCCAACCATGCTAATTACCTTGTCCCATTACTTCCATCCCTGAACTAGCTCTATGTTAATTTGGAGCATGAATCGCTCCCTGCTTGTCTGTCTGTTGGCAGTGTGTCTTCACTCTAAGATGTGTGCTTTTGCAGGTCAGGGCCTTACTGTTGTTCACTGCTATACCCCCAGGGCATACGATAAAGGAGGAATATTTTTTAAATGTGTTGAATTTATGTGAGAATTACTGAGTAAATAAAAGTTCAGGGTCTCTATTGACTATTTCACAGACATTACACTTAATTATTAGAAGTAATAATTACCACTTAGAGTACTTACCAAAAGACAGATACTACACTAAGAGCTTCACACATGTTGTCTGACTTAATCCTCACAGTAAATGCTAAAAGAATCCTATGAGTTTTCTTCAACTGCCTGATGACCTTGGTTACCTATTCATTTTCATAAGGTAAGAAAGTTGTTGATTACTATTGATAAATGGCATTTATTTTTCTCAGACATTTTATAGATAAGTTTCTAAAACAAGCCTTTCCCCTTGGTTTAAACTGACCTAAGCTACTCTGTCCATTGAGATAGGTTCTTTTGGGGACATGTCAGCAGTCTCCAGGGACTAACAGTAGGAGAGAGTAAGAGGATCACTATACAACCTTACGATCGGTATGTGTTACCATGAAAGCAAGATTCGGGTCGAAATATACCAGGCAAACAGATGGGAGCCAGCCAGTGCAGCAACTGCAACTTGTTTTTGAAAGCTCAGTGACAACCTTGCACAGAGGGTTCACTAACTGTGGCAATACTCTAGCAGTAGGAGTTCGCCAATGTAGTCCTGGCAGGTGATTTTTATGAATTGGTGTGACCAGGTCTTATTTGGAGGCCTGGAATGAGGGTTCTGAAGGGGCTAGGCAGCTGTCCTCATCAGATTCTTATACCCCAGGTCATGCAAGCAGATCACATAACTTGGTTATTCACTTTAACAATACAAAACGAATTCTAACAGCTCTTATGCTGATGAACCATCCTTATAATGCAGATGGAAATAGTTGAAGCCTGTAGCAGCAGTGTCTGGAGTGAGGTAGCCTGATTAAAGTGTTTCAACTACTTAAGGAGTGTGTATTCTTGATTGGAGTACATAAAACACACTTCAAATGTCAAGTAACTTATCCTCAAGGTTTCATACTTCATGCATACACCACACTGCCCAAGCCGAAGTATTGAGAGAAACTGCAAACCATGCAATGTCTTAATGGGAGAGCTGTGTGCATGATGGACAGGCTAGGCAGACAGCCAGAAACACCTTCATGACGTCTTTGTGGATAGTAAGCAGGTGGGACAAAGCCCTCACACTTGGCAAAAAAAGACTTCTCTGCAATCCATTACTGGATGAAGCAATCTTTATTTTGATTCCCACTGGGCCCGTGGTAGAGTTGGAAGTTAAACTGGGCTTCCATCTGTAACTCTTAGCCTCCGGTGGGAGCTCTGTGAAGCAGGCACCCACTTATTTTGGAGAACTGGAAATAACAAAGACCAGCCAAATGAGACAAGCAAAGGCTATTTATTCAGCGCTGCAAAGCAGTCAGCCACCGTCACGCGTGCTGGGCAGGACCTAAGGCAGGCAGAGGAGTGGGAAAGCTTTATAACTGAAAAAAGAGAAGGCTTCAGGCCTGCTCCAGTTGGGGGCTATTTGGAGTGAAGAAGTTGTAGGCAGGCTAACTGGAAGTGGGGCATCCTATGTGATTGGTTGGAGGTACATATTTGGCTTTCTCTGGTTGGTCCTAAGTTAAAAGCATGAACAAAAATTAGAGCTCTCAGTTATTATTCAAGTCCTGGCCATCTGAAGGCAACTTGTTATAGAACTTGTTCAGCTTCCTAGACTATTACTAGAGGTAGCACTCCTACTTCCTCCAAATTTGACTTCTAGCTGGCTGGCTTCCTGGGCTAGTTAGTATAAATAAGGGCTTGGCATCTAGGGCAGCTTGCTGCAGGCTGTGGGTCAGAATTCTTTTAAAAAATATGATTTGGCCATTGCCTATTGTATGTTTGGTCTCTTGGGATAGTGGGCAAGTGAGATGAGGTGACTGCCCGAGCCAGTTTTATTCATGACCTTGTGGCTGTACCTGAACCTGCCCACAGAGGCTGGGACCTGTGGGCTCCCCCAGGGCACTCTTAGGAAAAATAGCTTCAATCTCTGTAAATGTCTTCTCTCACAGCTACACCTATTTTAGTATGTGGCTTCTCTTTACTAAGTGCTTCATTAGTAAAAGCCCATCTGATATCTGTCTTTTAGGAATTCTTAGAAATTTCTTTTCCATTGATGGTACCCTTCTTCATGTATCATATTCTTATATCTTTTCTGTCATTTTGATGGTATTTTTTGGTAGGGAGAGGAGCTAAATATTTTTGTGGCAGGATAATCTGTAGTGCTGTTTATATCAGGATAGAAAGAAGAAACAGTACTTTCTCATCCCCAATTGCCAATTTTTGGGGGAAAAAAAAGGTCAAGGCTCTGATTTCAGGAGATATGTTCTTCGACTTCAACAAACACAAAAATATCCTTGAGCTTCTTTATTTTCTAGGAATTTTGCTGAAGAAAATCCTACCTTGTTTTGTTTGGATGATTAGGCCCAACAAAGAATTAAGTTGGCCCCGGCTGGTGTGGCTTAGTTGGTTGGGAGTCATCCCGTGCACTGCAGGGTTGGTGATTCCATTCTGGGACAGCGCACATACCCAGGTTGTGGGCTCAGTCCCCACATTGATGTTTCTCTCTCTCTCTTTGCCTTTCTCTCTCCCTAAAAATTAAAAAAAAAATCTTTAGATAAAAAAGGAATTAAGTTGGTGTGGCCATGGATACGGGCATGGGAGTGGAAGTGGGAGGGTGGAGAAAAAGATAATAATTATAAAAAATTAAATCATTCTGTATGTTTTGTGTAAATAAAGTCAATTAACATGAAATCTAAATTTTATTTGCAATAATGAGGGACTCAAAGGCACTAGAATATAAATAATTTGTTATAAAATTATCACCCATATTTCTTTCATGGAAAGAAAATTCATTGTGATAGTTTCAATGTCTTTTTTTCTACAGAAATGGTTACTAGATTAGACATTCATGTGACATTGTAAACATTATGCCTTTTTTTTCAATATATTTTATTGATTTTCTACAGAGAGGAAGGGAGAGAGGTAGAGAGTTAGAAACATCGATGAGAGAGAAACATCGATCAGCTGCCCCCTGCACATCTCCCAGTGGGGATGTGCCTGCAACCCAGGTACATGCCCCTGACTGGAATCGAACCTGGGACCCTTCAGTCCGCAAGCCGACACTCTATCCACTGAGCCAAACCGGTTTCGGCAATGCCATTTTTTATAAATTTGATTTTGAGGGGCCACATTCTCCACCACTGACCAATTTTGGCAAAGTTACATACATTCTGTAATATTAAAAAGAAGTTTTCAGAAATGCATCAAAGAAATTATCCCTGAAAATGTGCTATATTACAATGGGACTTAAAACATATTTTAAGAAAAAACTTTATGTTGCTGCTCATCAATGTCGCATTCCTTACTGTGGTCAGCATTTCATTTTAATAGAAGATGTTTCATAGTTACAATAGTTCTGCAAGTTACTTCGGCATTTGAAAGGCTACAATGTTCTTTCGATATAGTTACTCTCTCTTTTTAATAGTGTTGCTATATCCTACATAGGAAAAGAATTGATTTTAAAATTTAATTTTGGGTCATAGATGGAACAGACTTTGTAATTTACAGTTGAGATCAATCTTCTTAATATTTCTAAGTGTTTTTCTATGTAGATAAGTTGGCATTAGTATCTATGTGCTCTGTCATTTATTTAGTATCAATTATACATTTTTCATAAACACAATTTCTTTTTCTTCAAATTTTCTTAGTACTTTTATTTCAAAGGCTATATGTACATTGGATTTTGTTTCCTGCCTTTTTTGCTTATAACATTAATTTAACTTAAAATATTGTGTTAAATTTATATAGATTAAATGTAATAACACTTACTTTTCAAAAGTATACTTTTTGTTTGTATGCTAGAATCTATTAATGCATCAATAATTTCTAAAAGATCATCTCCTGCTACTATTTGAGTTTTTATGTTCACTTTCCAATTGTTTTAGATAAAAATTTTCAAACATATGGTTATCAAAAGTGTTTTTACATATATTCCATCATTTCATTGTAGCCTAAAATTAATAAATTGTGAATATCTTCCATAGAAATCTATTGGTTTTTTAATTCACATTATACTTAAAATGTAAATAAAAAGAGAGAGAGGTAACACAGATCTGGTTTCTTATTCTTTACACGCCTTCAAGAGAACCAGGAACCATGATTAACCCTTGGGTGACCCCTGGGAACGTGGCCCTCAGAATGTTCTTTATGTTAGTGATTGATGATTCTGTGGCTTGCTCTGGAGCAATGGACCATGCTCTACCAACTTGTCAGGTTGCTTTGCACAAACGTCAAGATTAACAAGGTGCACCTATTTTCATTGTTGGAGTCTGAGTTTCAGTTACCATGGCTGGTTGAAGAGCAGGATACAAGGATGTCTACGTGATTAGCACTCCATTAGGCTTCAGACCCTGAGACTTGAACAGGCTTTTCTGGACACTCCCCACTTGTCACTGTAGACCAGTCCTATGACCTTAAACAAGTCATTCAATCTCTTTAAGACTCATTTTCTTCCTCTGCAAAATGAGGTTAATCATACCTACCTGTGACAATTAGAGAGATAAATATATGTAAATCATATGACAATTAAATGAGAGATAATTATAATTACCATTACTTTATTGTTTTATAGAGAGTGCTCATATTCAAAGATGATATATTTGATTATTTTAGGTGTTATGAATTATGTGATAAGTGTGAATTTCTAAGACCTCAAAATATGAAAGCCTTATGAATATAGAATAAATGAGATAAAGTAATATAACTGAAGTCTTGAAGAAAAATGAATTAATGCAACATGAAATGGTATGGTTTAGAGTTTCATCAAACAGGAGAACACTTACGGCAGCTCAGAGCTGAAGATTTTTAACACATTACCAGCTTCGTATGCTCCTTATACCAGGAATCAGCATCTAACATAAAACAGCTATTTATTATCTAGCCAACAATCTCTAAAATGTTTGCTCTGCCCAAGCAGGAGTGCTCTACAATTGATGGTGACTCCCTCAGCCAGTCAGAGACCCTCTTTGAGGCTCCTGAATGGCATACCTTCAGATATGAACACAGGAATACAGAAGAGAAACACACAAAGAATTGCTGTAAGCAGAAAACAAGAAGCGTAGAATTTGAGAATACACAAGACTTGTGCTGCAGCTGAGAATGCAGGTTTAGTCGTTAATCACAGGAGCAGAAGCTACCAGAAGAGGAACTGCTGAAGCAAAACCCCGGGGGCAGGAAGCAACAGACACCAGCTTCTGAAGGGACATCACCTGGAGCTGCAGCTGGGCTCCGGAGAGACTGGCGGGCCACTAGAGTTCCACTGTGCTCAGTGAAGGCATCCTCCCGAGCCCTGGCTGTGCAGCTGCTCACAGGGCTCTCTCTCTCTCTCTCTCTCTCTCTCTCTCTCTCTCTCTCTTAAAATATATTTTTATTGATTTCAGAGAAGAAAGGAGAGGGAGAGAGAGATAGAAACATGAATGATGAGAGAGAATCATTGATAGGCTGCCTCCTGCAGGCCCCACACTGGGGATGGAGCCCACAACCCGGGCATGTGCCTTGACTGGGAATCAAACCGTGACCTCTTGGTTCATAGGTCTATGCTCAACCACTGAGCCATGCTGGCTGGGCTCTTTCTCTTTTCTTAATGCGTCCTTAACCACCAGCCTTGGAAACCAAGATATCCTCAATGTGCCTCTGTCTCTTGAAAGTTGGAACAGTATAATTAGCATCCTCCCCTAAGTGCAACAGGGAGAATTTTGGTTTGAGTGACACAGGGAAGCTCACTCCTATCATTCAACAGACAGGATGAACCACCTCACAGTAGCAAACGACATCCGCATCTGCTCCCACTGACTCATGTATTCTCTGCTTTCCCTTACCAGTGTCTCTTTATTCATGTACATTTAGTTTAAATATTCTCTCACACTGATGATCTCCTTTGATTCTCATGATTATTATTTTTTTGAGGGAGGAGCATCAAAGTAATGAACAAACTTCCCTTCTGCAGTTGAGGTAGATTTGGAGCTGTGCACAAGGTCAAGTGGCTAGTTTGAGATTTCCTAAACTCAGGAAGCTGTTTATTATAGCAAACCTTCAAAAGACAGAGGAAAGCAGTCAGAAGAACACTAGGCCAAACTGATCTGAAGGAGAGGTATACCCAGCGAGGGATGGATGTGCATACGGAACTTCATGGTAGATGTAATCAGAGGAGTCGAGGCGGATTTCACTTGTGATCATGACAAGCACACACCCCAATTGTCCACAGGTTTGAGGCCTCGGCAGTCCATCCAGTTTAGAATTTGTCTTGCCTCCTTTCATTTTCAAAATTGTCCCAATTTGAACAATCGATTATAAGGTCCACTCTGAGGCACTGCTAGTTAATAAATTGAGGAAAGATAAAAATATACTTTCTTTATAACTAGGGCAAAAAAGCATATTTAGAAAAAGTATCTTTTTTTATTTTTTTAATTTTGTTTTATTGCTTAAAGTATTACAAAGAGTATTACATATGTCTGTCTCCTCCCCCCCCGCTTGACATTCCCCTGGCCTCCCCTACCCCCCAGTGTCTTGTGTCCATTGGTTATGCTTATATGCATGCATACAAGTCCTTCAGTTGATCTCTTACCCTCCCGCTTCCCGCCCCTAACCCTCCCCGGCCTTCCCGCTGTAGCTTGACAGTCTGTTCGATGCTGCTCTGCCTCTGTATCTATTTTTGTTCATCAGTTTATAAGCCAGTCAATTAAAAAAAATACCACATGATCTCACTCATTTATGGATAATAGAAAAAGTATCTTTTGGAAAATTGTCAATGATGTAAGTTTCAAAATCAGTCCTTATTTAAGCATTCCTTGAGCACTTGAATTCATGCCTCTGCAGGCTGAGTAAATGAGTCCATTGCATTTGTGGTATGGGGGATCAAGATTCTGTTCTGACCCTGTCTTTCCATATGAGATTGGAACTACATAGAGTTGCTTCTTGTCATTTGGGCAATATTTAATTGAGATGTCTTGAACTCATTTTATATTCAGAAGGATAATTTTTCAATAGGTAGAGATAAAAGTGCTTAATAGTGTGGTTTTATAGCAGCCTGTCACACATAAAGCAGTGATTGATATTATCTGATTGTGGGAGCAGATGTTGGTTATGGGCACATATATACTCCTTTGTCCATTTTTACAGACGCACATATTTTGTTAATGTTTGTCTCAAAAAATAGAAGTCCAATACAATCACTTTGGCCAAGTTGACTGTTGATTCTACTTATTTTGGAATCAAGTCAGTCCAGATCCTTATCGTCCTAGCTATTAATAATTCCAGTATCCTAATCATTCTTTCTTCTTTATCCATCCTGAAATCAATCCATACTATACATTACCAGAAGTTAGTTTTCCAAGCATGCTAATTTTATTATCACTTCTCTGCTCAAAAACATTCAGAACTCCCCTTCTCCCCTGTCATTTAAAAAAATTCGACTCCTTTGAAACGCTTTCCAAGTGTTCCATTAATTGGTCTCATTCTATCTCTTCCAACACCGATATTTTTCATTTTTATATTTGATTTATAGATCAGCCTTGTATTGCCATTTAATTTTTTTGCCATTAAATTTTTTCTTGGTGATAGATCTTATTTTCTGAACAGAATTAAAAGGTCAATGGTGATAATGCCCATTTTTTTTCTGTCTCAGGCACAGGTAGCTTATAGCTGAACTGCTAGTCTCTAACCTTGACCACAGGAATTAATCACCATGTTCACAGAATCTAGAAAAGCATCTAAAATCACATTTGTGCTCAATAAATTATTGAATTGAATTCATTGATAGGTCTTTAGTAAATGAGTTGAAGAATTCACCTTTCTCCCAGCAGATGTCGCTAAATTTAAGGCTTAGTTTAGCTACTAGTATAAACTGATACTTATTTTCAAATTGTAAAGTTGTGCCTTGTAGTCTTGTAAATTTCTTTATCACTGCTTGTAGTAGTTCTTTGGCTTGTTCCAAATTGTGCATTTTATTCTTATGTTTTTCATGAGTAGCTTGTGTTTGCTGTACTCACGGATGGTGATACGGTAATAACAATGGCTGACACTTACAGAGGGCTTACATGTGCCAGGTGCAGGGCTGAGCACTTCATCTGCATTAGCTCAGTTAAGACTCATGACAGTTCGATTACCTCCATTTTACTAATGACAAAACTGAGGGAGGTTAAGTAACTTAGTAAAAAAATCTCACCGTTGCAAAGTGACAGAACCAGAATTCAAACCCAGGCATTTAGACAGTTTTAGTATGATGTCATTAAGCTTTTTTGTGTGTCATTATATATTTTTGTAAACAGAACTTTACTAAATATTTAACATGAGTGCCAATATGTTTGCTTACTACAAATAACCTGTTTTGCAGTGGAGTGGGCTCCTGCTCTTCCAGTTTTCTGATAAACATTTATGTTTATTAGATTGAAACTTTTTTTTAACAAGAAAAAAGGATGACTGAAATTTAAAGTTTTAAAACTCAAGCTTCTCTCTCAGCTCCAAACTAACTCAAAATCTTTGGTGAAGTTTTCTTCAATCAAAGAATTACCTTTAAAAGGACCTCTTGCAAAGCACGTAGCACAGCCCTACACAGAGAATGTTCTGTATTAGATATCACAATTGCTATTATTATCTCCCGTATAGAAACAAACCAACAGGTCATTTAGTGCTTGTATACTTAAAAATAAAAAGAAAAGATTGAACATGGGTCTTAATTCAGTGCTTAAAAATAATTATTGCATTCATGAAATCAAGGCTATCCAAATGTGGGGCCCACATGGCTCCTCCATCTGTTTTCTCTGGCTTACTCTCTTTCTCAAGAACACTCCTGTTGACACCTGGTTATCCCAGGAACTTCACTGAAACTCTAAACTCTCCAATCTTAAACCTCATCAAAGCCTATCCTTTCTTTTATCTATTTCTTCAAATGATTACCTCATAGACAAATTGAGTACTTTAACCTGGGTTTGGTGCCTTATCTTATAGAATAAATTCATGCATTCACTAATCCGTACACTAAAGATTTGTGCAGTTTACTGCATGTAGTTAAGATTTTTAAAAAATAAGGGGAGGACAATGGGAGATTTCCCACAACTATCATCTTGCCTTATGGAGTCTGACCTTAAAAGTAAGTTGGGATTATCCATTTCCCCAACAGATGGCAAAGGAAACTGATTCATAGACACACATAAGACCCGGGGACCCTTCCAAATGTTTGTGGAGATAAATCCTAAGAAATCTAACTAATCAAGCAGATGGGGACCTAGAGTATCAAGAATTGCTCTGTTTTCATACAAAGTGATCTCATTTGTAACAGCTGGCCAAACAGAATCTCTCTGAGTCAACTAAGCATTAGAACCATGTTCAACCACATCAGTTCAGCTATAAAGCTAGCTCAGCACATTTCTGATTTTTAAAAAAAGCATTACTAAGATGATTCACCAGCCAAATGCTTTCACAAGAAACAACACCTGATTAACAGAAATAGCTTGGTTGGTCTGTGCTTCTTCATTTACAAGTTTCCAAAAATTGTCCTTTGTGCCAAATACCTAATTTCTCTCCTTGATTTTTACTTTCATATATATTTCATGTTGGTATATGTAGTCTCTGACAATTTATTAAAGGTGATCAGATTTGAAGCCAATGAATATTGGTAGTCAAAAGAATATTACAAAGCCAAGATGGTTGATCTTTGATACAAGCTTTCTGCATCTTCCAATAACTTACGTTTGTGTTTAGAGCTGCCAGGTGTGTGTGTGTGTGTGTGTGTGTGTGTGTGTGTGTGTGTGTGTATTTTTTTAATGTGTAGAGAGACAGAGAAACTGGTCTACTTCAAGTTCCTCAGTGTAGTTAACCAAATAATAGCAATATTAACAATAGTGATAGCAGCAGCAACTTAGCAGCAAATTTTGTAATTGTAGTGTCATTTAAGGAAGAAGAGTTGCTTTGAGCACTTTGTTTCTGCTTGGGAGGAACACAATTTCTCAACCTAAATATTTCTGAGTTCCAATTCTGGATTAGTCATGCATTTACTGTAATAGTTAAATGACCTTGGGCAAGTTATTGAACTTCACTGAGCCTAAGTTTTCTCATCTAAAAAATGGAAAAAATAATCTCATAGTTTTTGTGAGTTGGAAATGTCAACAATATATGAGTGTCTAGTACATAAAAGGCAACATACAAATATGTTTTCTTTCTCTTTTCCCAACTGATAGACTATCCTGATACCTTTTTCTGGAAACAACCAACTCTTCCCCAGTCCACATGTAGGGGAGTTTCTTTTAGACTGTTGTAGATTTAGCTGAGGAATAAACATTTTGAGTTCTTCCACAGGGTCACTGCCTTCCAGCCAGTAGATATATTTGGACTTCCTGTAATGTATATGTGCAGCAGGGTGGATTAAATTTCTAAAATAGTTTATTGTATCTGAATTTATTATTTTATAAATTAGCTGGAAAATAAAAATATGAAAGTTGACAGGTCAGTTTATAAACAAAAAAAGATAGGTCTTATAAACAATACCTTTGGAACAAAGATGTAAATCATTAGTCATGCCAAAAGCTGTGAATGTTTAGTTTTGATGAGATATTCACTGTTAGGTTTGATCAAATAACCAAACTGATATCCCCTCCCCTGGAAAACTGACCTTTAGATCATTTCACAACTGACATTCCCTTTCACTTAGACCACATTCCATCTGCTAAGACCAATAACTTTCCCCTCTGGACTTGCCCAAGATCTGGACCCACCCAGGTAATTCCCCATCAAAAAAAAACCCCGCCTAGAGTCCTTTACAATCTCTGACTCCCCATCCCTGAGTGCTGATGCCATTTTGGGGCTCAGCCCATCTGGTTTCCAGATGACTTAATAAATTTAGAATTTTTTTTACCATTTTCGGGCTCGTGCATACCTCCTTTGGCGACCCTAACATTTGGTGTCAAATCCCAGGATGGGCCTACTTGTACTCAGGAAATACCATCCCTAGACACCATCACAACCTCCTTTTGTGCCCAGGCCTCATTGTCCCTCTGACAAAGCACAAAGATTTTTGGCTCTGAAGGAAAAAAACGTCAGCCCCTTTCAGCAGGAAGCAGCTATAGAAAAGTCCCTACACCCACCTTTTCCCTGAAAGAATTCAATGCCAAAAATCCTTGAGGGGGGAAATGTTAGACAGATACCCAAAATGTTAGACCCCCAGAGCAAAGAGGATGGGCCAAGTACAGAAACTCATCATCAGGGCTGAAAGCTTCAAAAGCCTAGCAAGGGGCAAAACTGGGAAAACAAGAACAAGAACCTTGCCCTCAGGGTAACCTATCTTCCCCTTTCATATCACTAGTCAGACAGCTTAGACCCCTGACCTTTTCCTCCCTAAAGATAATATCTAGGCCTCAGTTGTATTTCCACTCCAGGCCCAGAAAAGCAGCAAAACCAGACAAGTGACGCCGTGGCTGCCTTAGGACCAGCTTTTACCTCTCAAGTCACTCAACAGGTTTCCGCAGCCTTGGGTATCACATACAAACTCCACCCACCCAGCATCTTAATCAAGCACTAACTGTAATTGCATGTACTAGAGATTTTTCTCTACATCCCTTCTTAGCAGGAGACAGAGTTCTACTCAAAACAGGGATGATCAACTAGACAGGAACCTGTACTCTAGTCTATCTCTCAGCCAGTGTAGACATAGTCCCCCAGCCCCAATAATCAATGTTTACCTGTCCCTCTAACCCCATCATATCCGACACAAAAGGGAAGTCCAAATAATCCCTCTCCTCATAACCCTCGGTATTTCAGCCGGTGCTGGGACTGGCATAGGAGGCTTAACCACTGCTCACTCATATTTTGAACTCCTGTCTCAGGGCCTACAGGAAAGCCTAGATGACATTGCCAAAATTTAGTTCAAATTTAGTTCAAATTCAGGATCCGTTAGATTCACTAGTGGCTGTCACCCTCCAAAATTGAAAAAGACTAGACCTCCTAACTGTGGAGAAAGGAGGTCTGTGGCTCTTTCTGGAGGAAGAATGTTATTTTCATGTCAATCAGTATGGCCTAGTCAGGGATGCTGCCCAAAAATTAACAGAAAGGGCCACAAAGATTAGAGAACATCAACCAAATTCATGGGACTACTGGCTAAAAATATAAATTGGTATACCTGGCTACTTCCCTTCATAGGACCATTAGCATTACAATTCTTCATCCTCATTTTTGGCCCATGTATTCTGCATCACTTTTCATCTTTCCTTCAGGACAGCTTTCAAGCCATCACCAGTCAGTCAGGAAAATCATGCTACTGTGACCCTTCTCTCCAACTGTGAGAAATATTTACAGTGTTCCGACTGACTACAATCAAATTCCATCCCCTTATGTTCTCAACGTCCCCCTTAAGCAGAAGAAATGACCTCCATCCCTATTCCATAAAACAAAAAGGCTGGAATGTTAGGTCTGATCAAATAATTGAAACGATTTCCCTTCCCCTGGGAAACTAAACTTTAGATCATTTCGCAACTGACATTCCCTTTTGCTTAGATCACATTCCATTTGCTAAGACCAGTAACTTTCCCCTTCGGACTTGCCCAGGATCTGGACCCTCCCAGAGAAATCCCCACTGAAAAAGCCCACCTAGAGTCCTTTAAAATTTCTGGCTCCCTGGGTGCTGATGCCATTTTGGGGCTCAACCCATCTGGTTTCCAGATACCTAATAAATTTATAATACTTTACCACTTTCGGCCTCATGCATACCTCCTTCGGTGACCCTAACATTCACTGCCCTATGAATGAAAAGAAAATTCCAGAACGCTTATGATATGCTGAAGCTGTAGCATCATGTCTAAAGCCAAGGAGAGAATAAGACTCCTAGAAAATGCTTAGATTTTTGGGAACAGCCTTGTACATGAAATTAAAGAACTGGCTATAATGACTTTATTCCCAATGTATTTAATTATGGAGTAAAGGGCTCCTCAATTTCACCTTGTTTATTTTATTTTTTTTTTAAATATATTTTATTGATTTTTTACAGAGAGGAAGGGAGAGAGATAGAGAGCCAGAAACATCGATGAGAGAGAAACATCGACCAGCTGCCTCCTGCACATCCCCTGCTGGGGATGTGCCCGCAACCCAGGTACATGCCCTTGACCGGAATCGAACCTGCGACCCTTCAGACCACAGGCCGAAGCTCTATCCACTGAGCCAAACCGGTTTCGGCTCACCTTGTTTATTTTAAAGGTAAGATTCCTCGGCAAATAAACTAAAACTCTTTACTAAAGACTTACAGTGTATAAAGCACCCAGACTTACTATGTAAAAAAATTTAATTCAAAATGTGGCAAATACTATTTTAGAAGCCATCTTGGTAGCAGAATGTCGTACGTCAGTCTTTTGCTGTCCTCTCCTGCAGACAGGGGCTGCTTTCTTTCCTGGCTGGTAGAACAGCAGTAACAGCCTAAAGGGGAAATCGAAGAGGATTTACGTGAATTATGTGGACTCCAAAATGCAAGCAGCTAAACCCTCTTAGAATACTTATCGTCTCATGTATTCCACTTTGCTATGTAATAGTACTAAAAACTTGTTAAAGAGAATGAAGGAAAGTTCTCAGGAGCTGCAAGTTGAGAAAAGATCGTGAAAATGCATTGGCCTATGATAGATGGAAGCCCTGGGAACATTAAATGGCCTCCTGAGGGATTCCTTGGGGAGCAGGTTCTCAGGAAGCACTGGAAGAATTGAATGTAATTGAACTCCCTTTGAGGCGAAGAGGCCAATTTAAAGTAAGACTAGTAATTTTAGCTCAAAGGATCTGTGACTGTCCTTACCTGGTGGCACAAAATTATCCCGAGTCCCCCCAGGGCCAGGCACCTTTCTCCTCCCAGGGAGGCATTTCCTTTATCCTATCCTGGCCTGATTCAGTCTCTCCACTCTCCATTCTTTCTTATTCCCCCCTCCACACACAGAAATAGACACCTTTCCCAGTCCCTTATAGAAAAAGTGATTGTTGATGTAAATAAGTGTTTCCAAAGCATATTCAGCGAAAGGTCTTCTCCTGCCCAGTGCTTTCAGTTCTCCCTAGCAACCAGCAGTAACAATTCCATTCTAATTACTTTTCATAGTTATGGCAAAGATTCAAATCACTTGATAGTTTTTACTGGGATGCCTTTTTTTTTTTTTGGTCATTGGAAGACCATGAGGACATTATGTTGGGAATGGGGAGGTTTGAGGCACAGCTGTCCTCTGAGATGCCTCCAGAGAACCAGATGCCTTTACACCAGGGGAACCTGCATATACTGGTTTGAGCTAATAAGACGGCCTCTCTGTGAGAGCAAGAGGGCAACCAGTACTAGTGTGTAACAGACTGTCTCTCCAGCTGATAAACAGTGAACGATTGACCTTCCCCAGTGAATCGGGGGAAGGAGGGCCCTACGTTTCTCAGGCCCTTCATGAACCGTTGTAAGTGTACTCTCCGAACTGTGTAGTTTCACAGGAACACTTATGCAGTGGGACACAAAAGAGAATTCTGGAAAACAAACTGGGGGTAGTACTCAGAAACACTTGAACAGGACTGTTGCCTGGGAAATGCTGGGAACAGAGCAGTGTGAAAGGAGATAAAGTTACCTCCATGGAAAAACTTAATGGTTAGCATAAAGACACCAGGAAGCAAGATTCTGAAAAACCCACAGTGATACAAATAGACTGAATTCTGGATAACCTGTTACTATTGTTATTATTACTATTTTAAAGGTCCATGCGTCCAGAAAAGGTGTAAGAATTAATTAATAGAATTAAATTAATTCAAAATGTTAGAGATCATTTTTAGCTGTAACAAAGTTAAATGGAGTTTTTCTCACACAACCAAAAAAAGCTAAAATAGGCAAACCAAAAGTTACTCTTAAAGTTACACACCATTCTTCTTCTCTAGCTGAACAAATCGGTCCAAAACCATCAGGTGAGGTCAAGCAAGGTAGATGTGCACACAGGTTGGGGTGGGGAGCATAGGAGAGGTGTCCGAGCCTGACAGTGTGTGCAGGTTGTCCATGTGAGGAGTGGTGGATTGGTGTGAGTGTTGAGCCAGTGTGAGGTTAGAAGGGTGCCCGGGACAGAGCATGATGAAGGTGAGTAGGGCACCCATGCAGGGGAGGATGGGGCAGGAGCAACAGGATGTAGGTTATGTCCAGGGAACCGATCAATAGAACAAATGCTTGAAAGATAAAGAGAGCAGGTTTCTCACTGCTGGAGCAAGCAGTGATAATTATGATGGGCAGAAAATAAGAGTGAACTGAATTGAAATTAGTGATATCAGTGAAATTTGTTTTTTAATCTAAATTAAGAGGGAGAGAGAGAGAGAGAGAGAAAGTCTAGGCTTTGTGCTCAAAGAGGTCTTGGGAGCAGTGACACCCCAGGGACCAGCAAAGCAATGAGCACACCTAGCACCTAATCTGGTGTCTAAACACCATCCTCCACCTAAAGGACTTCTTGGAGAAATGGTTGACTTAACACCTTTATTTTTATTTTAATGTTTTTTTTGCCAGAAAGTGAAGAAAATGCTCAAAACATGTGGAGACATGGCAAAAGTACATAGAAATCAGCTCAAAGGGACTCCCACATACCAAATTTGGGACAATTTGAGCATCAGAATAAATATTTATAGTAACATTTGGACCTTTCAAATAAAAAAGCAATGACTATACTGAAATGAATGAATGAATAAGCTAAAAGTTTGATGAGGAATGGTGTATTTACATAGTCCCACCACACACATCAAGTACTTATCAATGATAGCTTATACAAAGTAATTCACAGTGGAGAAGCCTGGCACACCCACCTTAACAAGTGATCAAAGTTGACATTAGAAATAGGACAATGAAATTATGTCATCGAATAAAATGCAATGAGAACACGTAAGTTCTGTGATATTCCTTCTAAAGATGTGTGATCTGAATGCCATCATGATAAAATATCAGAAAAACTGACATTAAAGGATATTCTACAAAACTACTGGTCTGAAATAGAATATGTCAAGGTCATAAGGATTAGGGAAAGTATGAGGAACTGTTCCTGATTGAAGGATACTAAAGAGATGTGACAACTAAACGAACGGCATGATTCTGAACTGGATCCTTTTGCTATAAAGGACATTGGGACAAATGTCAAAATTGAATTGAGGTTCAAGGATTAAACAATAGCAATGTTATCAATGTTAATTTCTTACTTTTGGTGGTTGATTGCGGTTACGTAGAATAATAGCTTTGTTTGTAGGGAATATATCCTAAAATATTTGGGGGTGATGAGGCCACAAATCAGTAACTTACTCTGAAGTAATTCAGGAAAGAATGTATTGGTACTGAACTTGCAACTTTTCTCTAAGTTTGAGATTATTTAGAAAATGTTAAAATAGAGTAGAATGATGCACACAATAGCAACACAAAGAGGATTTTCCCATCTTTCAGTTTCCAAGGACTGCCCAGAGGACATGCAGGAAGCTTTGATTGAAATCGGTTTGCTCAGATCTTACAGGTAAGTCCCTGGTTTGAAAGGCTCGGGCCACGCTCTTCAGTGAGGACAGATTGGCTCAGATAATTCGCCTTGGGTTCCCATCTCTGCAAAGTTTCTAACCTGAAATCTTTGCATCTCCTTACCTCCTTCTATTTCACACTGGTGACAATGGAACAGTTTCTCTTTCCTTTATTTTGCCAAGCTATGAGGCCTACTTTGCCAAATCCAGAAAGTGATTGGCTGTGATTAGAAAGATAACTTATCAACCTGAAAAACAAACAAAATCTCCACATATAATTTAAGAAGGTTGGTAAATCCAATCAAATAAGTAGATTTCCATTTTTTAAGTTGCCAGCACACAAGAGTTGGAAAAAATAAAAATAAAGACCATGGTGTACATTAGTAGAGTGTCTTGGATAAGAAAGAGGCCAGAGCCTGGAAGGAGATTCCCAGGAGACAAATCCTGGCTCTGTCACTTCCTAGTTATGTGACCTTAGGCCAGTTACTCACACCTGCCTTGTCTCTGTGTTCTCATCTGTAAACAGGTTTAAGACTTTGTAAATGTAAAGCACTTAGAATAGTAACTGGCAGATAGCAGTTTCTCAATAAGTACTATTTTTAGACTTATCTGTTAAAATTGCAACTATTTATACCTTGCAAATCCCCTTCTAAGCTTTGCCTCAGAGAAACCGAGGAACACCTTGTACAAGAATGTCCTTTGCAACGTTTGCAATAGAGAAAAATGTAATAACGGAAATATCCATAAATCAAAGGTTAGCTAAAACTTGACACATTCCTACCATAATTCTTATACTGGAATTCAAAAGAGTAACCTTCATGTCCTACTGTGAAGGAAGTTGCTACACACACTATATTTATGTAGAAAATTCACTAGATAATGTTATACATTTCGTTATATGTAATGTTATATAGCTCTACATAAATATATATAATACTTAGAAAAAATATCTGAAAGGATACACAAAAAAACAAGTGTCAACCATTTGTTACCTTTTCAGGGGAAAAACTAATTAGAGCCATAATCAAATGGAATTTAATTGCCTGTAATCCCAAATTTCTATAAAGAGAATATGGTTGTGTATTATTTATATAACTAAAGATTGGTAATAAAAATCATTCTGGTATTTCCATGCTGTAGGTATAAATATTTTAAGCATACTATTATTATTTTGATTAACATTGTAAAGAGAAGGGACACAATATTTTCATCCAAAATATTGAATTGGAGAGAAAATTTGACATATTTTACTCTGGGAGGTAATAAATGTTATTTGCTTGTTTGCTTCTTCTCCAGGAGATTTCCTGTTGTGTTTTATAGAGACTAAAAATAAAAGTTGTCTTTATTTTCCAACCCAGTACCGACAGATTATCTGTAGCCCCTCTGGGAAGGGACGCTGTGGGGAGGGGGACAGTAAAAACGTGCTGAAGCTTAGCTCAAAGGTGACAATTTTGTTCATGGCTTTTTGTAGTTGTTGCTGCTGCTGCCGTCACAACCTAAAGTGCTGGACTAGTGAAAGTTTTGATCTGGGGTGGTTGTGTCGATGACCTTTGGGAGTGAGAACATTGGGTTTTCTCAGGGAGGCTTTCCCTTCCCTGTGTTCTTTGTTACCATGAGGACCCATCCTATCTAATAAAAGAGAAACATGGTAATTAGCTGTACATCCACTACCCTTCCCATTGGCTAATCAGGGCGATATGCAAATTAACTGCCAGCCAAGATGGCGGCCAGCAGCCAGGCAGCTGATGCGAACAGGGAGGCTTGCTTGCTCCAGTGACGGAGGAAGCCAGGTTCCCCGCCTGCCTTGCCGGCCTCTCAGCTGCTCTCTAAGAAACATTGTAACAAATATAGAAGCTAAACAAAACCCCAGAAACCTCCTTTCAGTCAGTCGGGCTTCAGCCAGCAGGATCGCAACATTGTTTCAAATACAGAAGGTAAACAAAGGCCAGAAACCTGCTTTCAGCAGCGGAGGTCTCATAGCTGGAGCCGAGCCTCAGAGCTAAAGCTGGCCCAGAATAAAAAAAAAAGGAAAAAAGGAGAGGTTGGGAGCTTCAGTCACCCGCCAGCCTGAAAACGGCCCTCAGCCCCTCACCCAGACTGGCCAGGCACCCCAGTGGGGACCCCCACCCTGAAGGGAGTGTGACCAGATGCAAACAGCCATCATCCCCCATCCAGGCTGGCCAGGCACCCCAGTGGGGACCCCCACCCTGATCCAGGACACCCTTCAGGGCAAACCAGCCAGCCCCCACCCGTGCACCAGGCCTCTATTCTATATAGTAAAAGGGTAATATGCCTCCCGGCACCGGGATCAGCATGACGGGGGCAGTGCCCAAACCCCCTGATTGCCCTGAGGCTCTGTGTGTGACAGGGGGTGGGGCCACAACCTCCCTATCCGCCCTGCTCTGTTCGTGACAGGGGAAGGCGCCCCAACCCCCTGATCAGCCCTGCTCTGTGCATGATAGGGGGGAGCTCCCCAACCCCCTGATTGCCCTGCGGCTCTGTGTGTGACAGGGGACGGTGCCCCAACCCACCCCCCCATCGGCCCTGCCCTGAGTGTGACAGTGGCGGCGCCCCACCCCCCTAATCCGCCCTGCTCTGTGTGTGACAGGGGGCGGTGCCCCAACCCCCCAATCGGCCCTACCCTGAGCGTGACTAGGGGTGGCATCGCAACCTCCTGATCCGCCCTGCTCTGTGCATGACAGGGGGCGGCGCCCCAACTCCCCAATCGGCCCTGCTCTGAGCCCGACCAGGGGCTGCACCTAGGGATTGGGCCTGCCCTCTGCCACCCGGGAGCAGGCCTAAGCCAGCAGGTCATTATCTCCCGAGAGGTCCCAGACTGGGAGAGGGCACAGGCTGGGCTGAGGGACCCCCTCTCCCCGCCGAGTGCACAAATTTTTGTGCACCGGGCCTCTAGTCTGTTATATAAAAAGCCTGTGGTCGTCACGCCATCATGCCATAACGACTGATCAACAGGAGGCTGCGTGCATGGGGTGGGTGGGGACTTGACTCTGGAGGACTTGACCGGAGGCACAGGTGGGTTCCTGGGTCCCACCGAGCCACAGGTCTCTGGGTCCTGGGTCTCACTCGATTGCATGTGCTGGGCCCCTAGTTTTAGAATAAGAAGCAAAGCTGTGGTCCTGAAAGATGAAAGCTCAGACCTGGTCCTATCTATAGGGTGCTCCCATCAGCTGCCCTTCTGCAGATTCTGCTCCAAAGGCAAAAGTTCATTTACCACAAGGAGCAGGGGAATGACCTGGCTGGGGAAATGGAGATGGGGAGTGACCAGCAGTGACCTCAAACCCTGGCTTGAGAGATTATTTGCACTTTAGCTAGAGGACATTTAGCTTCTCCCTTTTTCCATTTATAAAATAGGAACGATAATAGCACCAACAAATGTAACCCAATGCCACATTTACGTAGCACTTAAAACTCTTGGATGAAAAGCAACTTAGAAAATGTCTCCACTTTACTCATTGGGATAATGGACCAGGAATATGCTTCCTTTGAAAAAGTTAAACTAATAATATTCTAACTGGTTATTTGATCTCAATATTTGTGCCAAGTGCAATGGAGACAATACGGTTTCTCATGCTGCTTACATTTTTATTACTCAGCCATAGAAAGTTCAAAATCAAACCTCTACTTATTTTTGAAGGTAGGGGAAAGCAAACTAAAGCAACTGGCAGTATAGCCACAATAAAGATTTAAAAGCTTTAACTTCAAAGAAAATACAATACTTATATCCATTTAGTCAAATGCCTTAAAATAAGACTGATTTTAAAGGACATGAAGTTAAAGAGTTGGCAAAAATTAGAGACAACTGGGATGCCAGATTTTCTGATGGGCTCCAAGGAGAAAATGAGATAGAAAAAGCCAAAAGCCACAGGCGTCAGTGTGAAGCAGAAATAATCCATCCACAAATAGGCCTCAGAAAAGCTGAGCTTGAGGAAAACACCCAATCTCTTCAGTGGGTCTGGAACCTATACCATGTCCAGGATCTGCTAGCCCTTGCCCCCCACCCCCCAAAACCTGCTGCTGGAATGTCAGCTGCAGGTTTGGATTTAGAAGTTGGTTCTCATCAGCTAAGAGCACTCAGAGTTTCTTTTATTATTTTTCTGTCTAGAATTTGGATGCAACTCAGTGCAGTTGGCCTGTAATTTCAGGCAAGCACAAGGGCTGGTCTGAACTGTCTCCAGAAAGAATGTTATGAACTTGCCATGTACTCACATGCTAGCCCATGGGAGGACCTGCTCTCCACCTGAGTCTAGTGACTGTGCCACATCAGTGAACACAGATTTGCACCTACAGAAATTTATTCGGTCCAGACTAGGTGATCCTAGGCTTGTGTAACCTGTACCTGAGCCACCCTGATGTAGGTGCTGGTAGTAGGTATGTCCTGGGTGCTCTGGATGGCAGAGACATGAGCCTGTCCTCAGTGGCTGCTGGAAATGGCCCCAGACAGAGAAGAACTATCCTGCTTATTTCTAAGGAAGGGTTTTATGTCATCTATTCCCAGAATGCTTTCCAGAGTTTACTAACCCACAGCCCACACAGTTGGGAAATTCTTCTGTGCAATGAGATACAAGCGCTCTTACGTGTGAACGTGGGTGGGCTCGGGGGAATGGAGTGAGGAGGGCCGGGGAAGGTCTGTTTCCAGGATGTACCCAGGCTGATCTGGCAGTTGATGTGATCCTGGCTTAAAATAAATGATATGGGGCTTTCCCCAGAGATTCTTTACCCGAATTTCCCCAGAATTCGGCTGTGAAGTATCAGTGGCTGCAACAGAGCTCCTATCAGGCCTTTAAAAGAGTGGGGCCTCTCCAAGCAAGAGACATGGGTACCTCTCTACCACGACTACTTAGAGTTAAATGAAGGAATTTTCCATCTTCCCGTCAAATCTAATTCTTGATCTGTTTCTTAGTTGTTTCAAAAACTACAAGAAAGCTTGTGTTTAAGTAATAAAGTTTAGGCAAAACATTTTAATGATAGATAAAAATAATAGGTTGTGTTTGTGGAGCACTTTTAAACACTTCCAAATTGTTTTATTTATTCTCAACAACCCTGCAAGAGCACTGAAAATATGAAATATTTAGAGCTGGAAGAAAATGTAGGGGTTATCTGCCCAGATCCCTGCATGATACAAGAATTTCCCAAGTAATCTGCCCCCAAAGGTAGTTACGGTGCGTGATAGTTCATTGTAACTACTTGACTGGGCTCATGGATGCCCAGAAAGCTGGCAAAACATTATTTCTGGGCGGATTTGTGAGGGTGTTTTTGGAAGGGGTTAGTATTTGAATCTGTAGACCTGGTAAAGAAGATCAACCTCGCCACTGAGATAGGCATCAAGCAAGCTGCTGAGGGCCTGAACAAGGCAAAAAGATGGAGTGTTGAATTTTCTCTCTTTGCTTGAGTGGGGACATTCATCTTCTCCTGCCCTTGGGCATCGGTGCTCCTGAATTACATCACTGGTTTTCCTGGCTCTCAGCTTGCAGATGGCAGGTTGTGGGGTGTCTCAGTCTCCATGATCACATGAGCCAATGAGGCAATTCTTATAATAAATTTCTCTCTTCTCTCTCTCAACCCCCTCCCTCCGCCTGGAACCTGTTGATTTTGCATCTTCAGAGAACTCTGACTACTCTGATGAACACTTGGAGCCACAATAAAGTCACTCTAGCCATCAAGATCTCACTAGTCGGCTTCAAAGTCGGCCTCCCTTTGATTTCTACCCAGGTCTAGTTCTGTCCGGCACACAAGACAGCAAGATAAGGCTAATCATTCTTCTGCACAAAATGCTTGTGGACAGCTGTCAAGCTTTCTATCACCCCCCTCTCAGGCTAAATGCCCCCAGACTCCTTTCCCAGCCAGACTCTCAGCTTTTGCTTATGGAGCCTGGTTTCAGTACCTTTCCCATCTCACTCATGTTCATCTGAAGGGGTTTTCTTGAAACTTCTCCTCCTGATATTGCCTCATCAGTAAGAAAATGGAACTGTTTTTTATTTGGACACAGTCTTTCTGTTAATCAGCCAAGAGCACATTTGATTTTTGGAAGCTTCATTTGCACTTGACTCATATTGATATTGCAATTAATGAGATCGTCTAATTTTCACATGTACCAAGTCCGACATTTTCAGTTTTATAGTTGTGAAGTTGATTCTTTGTACTTTTCCCTGAAACTTTATATTTATTTTTTACTAATTTTCGTCTTACTTGTTCCCCTCCGCCAATAATCGTTTTGAATTCCAATTCTATCACATATCATGCGATGGCTCCTTTTTTTAGTCTCAAGTTTTAATTTTAAGCTATTATTTTATTTTGTTTATGTATAGTTTTATTTATTTGTTTTGACATTGATCCAAATATTACCACCTTTGCATTTCCAGTACAGAGATTTTTTTTTAATGTCTGGAGAGTATCATACAAGTACTCATTTGTTCATTCAACAAACATTTATTAACCATCAACAAAACAACAAGAAACCCACTGCATGGAAAACATATTTGCCAATGTTATATCTGATAAGGGCCTAATCTTCAAAATTTATAGGGAACTCATGCATCTTAACAAAAAGGAAATAAACAGTCCAATAAAAAATGGGCAAAGGGCTTAAATAAACACCTTTTGAAAGTTGACCTACAGAAGGCCGAGAGACATGAAAACATGCTCAAAGTCACTAATCATCTGAAAGATGCAAATCAAAACAACAATGAGGTGCCATCTCACACCTGTCAGAATGGCTATCATCAACAAATCAACAAATGACAAGTGCTGGAGAGGATGCGGAGAAAAAGGAACCCTCGTGCACTGCTGGTGGGAATGCAGACTGGTGCAGTCACTGTGGAAATCAGTATGGAGTTTCCTCAAAAAATTAAAAATGGAACTCCCATTTGACCCAGTGATCCCACTTCTAGGGTATATCCCAAGAAACCAGAAACACCAATCAGAAAAGACATATGCACCCCAATGTTCATAGAAGCACAATTTACAATAGCTAATATTTGGAAACAACCTAAGTGCCCATCAGTAGATGAATGAATTAAAAAGCTGTGGTACATCTACACAATGGAATACTATGCTACTGTAAAAAAGAAAGAACTCTTACCATTCGCAACAGCATGGATGGACCTGGAAAGCATTATGCCAAGCAAAAGAAGCCAGTCAGAGAAAGATAAATATCACATGATCTCACTCACTCATGGAATATAATGAACATTATAAACTGATGAACAAAAATAGATACAGAGACAAAGAAGCATTGAACAGACTATCAAACTTCAGTGGGAAGGCAGGGGAGGGGTGGAGGGTGTGGATAAGAGATCAACCAAAGGACTTGTATGCATGCCTATAAGCATAACCAATGGACACAGACACTGGTGGGGGGGGTGGTGTGAGGGCGTGTGCTGTGGGTGGGGAGGCATTGAGTGGGGGGAGGGGTCAATGGGGGAAAAAGGAGACATATGCAATACTATATGTAATACTTTAAACAATAAAATAAAACAAAAAAATACATTTATTGAGCACTGACTATATGCCATGTATGTGGAGGCTAGGGATTTAACAAAGATCTGATAAAGTCTCTGCCCTCAGGGAGCACATATTCTAAGAAGAGACATAAATGAATAATTGCAGTGTGGTGTAATCCTATATAATAAAAGCCTAATATGCAAATCGACCGAACGGCAGAACAACCAGTGGAACAACCAGTCACTATGATGCATACTGACCACCAGGGGACAGACACTCAGTGCAGGAGCTTCCCCCAGCCCACAGGCCCCAGGCCAGCCAAGGTGTATGCCAGTGCCCCCTCCCCATCCCCCCAATCGCCCTACAGATGGGCCCCAATTGCTAGCCAGGCCTAAAGACCCTATCCATGCACAAATTTTGTGCACCTGGCCTCTAGTAAAGGATATACGTATAGTAGGAAGACAGAATAATTTATTAGAGAGCTGCTTTAGATAGGGTGGAGGGAACACATCTTCATCAAAAGGTAGAGTAGGTGAGGCAGACTTTCAGGAAGAGAAAGAACAAGTGGGAAGCTCTGAGACAGGTGAGAGCTTGACCAGTTTGTCAAGGTCCCGAAACCCGTTTGCCTGGTCTGGTTTGGTTTCTGTCTATCTGGTTCTGACTCTGACCTTGGCCCCCAGAACAGGACTCTTGGCTTAACTTGTGGCTTCACATACCAGAGCACAGTGAGAAGTCTTTCTCCAAAGCACAGCCTCTAATGCAGGACACTGGTCACTCAGCCTGGCCCTGCCCAGCGCTCACATGTCAAATGTAGGCCTCCTCTCTTATGAGCCATTTCATGGGGATTTTCATTTGGAAGACGACATGCAGTCAGGAATTACAGGCTGAGCAGGCACAGAAATGATGCAAAGTATGGGTCCCTTTTGAAAAGTCCCAGTTACTGTCAGAGTTCAGCACATGTATGCGAATGCAAATGCCTGTGCAGTGTTCTTACTTTACAGTAGCACATTTCCTTGCAGGTGGAGTCCTTCCACTAACCTTATTACCTACTTTAAAACTTCTAATGCCAAACAGCAATGTCAACTCAGCCACAAAGTCATCTGGAAAATTAATATCCACGTCTAGTGACACCAGCCTCTTGCCCAGATTAGCTTTGGCTTCCAATTTTCCTTCTTCCCGTATCATATTAAATGACAAGAACAGTAGTCAAAGAGGAACCACCATTGGGCCCTTCTCAGAAGTCCACGATGCAGAAAAATTACAAAAATATGTGTTCAGAATAAGCTTCAAAATATTTCCCCAAAACAGAGACTAACAAACAAAATGCACTGAATTTCACAGACCGCTTTTGATTGTACTAATTTCTGAGAAGGATCTTGATCTCTCTAGCTTCCTTTGTAAAAATAAGGAGATGGACATTAACTGTGATCAATTTCCTGGCGCCACTTAGAGTAGAAGTTTGTGACTGCTAGTGACTGGATCGCATGAAGAGTGAATACATTCAAGGTCAGGAGGAGTGTGTTCGCTTCCATCAGTCAGTCTTCTGACAGGGAAGGGATGGACAGAGGAGGGACTCTTGGTCAGCAAGTCCTGAATAAATTCTGTCTCTGCCATTCATGAGCTCTATGGATAAATGATCTATTCTTGCTTGTCTCAGAGTCTCCTCCATAATCCAGAGACAACAGTACTTATCTGATTAAATAAGACAACGTATCTCAAATGCTTAACACATATGTAGGTTTTAACACATGTTAGCTCTTTAATCTTTCCCTCCTTTCTCAGTATGTCTGGGCTTAATAGGAGAGAAAACTTTCCTATAACTGGGACAACATTTGATACATTTCCTTTATTCACAAATGAGGGAATTATCTGAAAGACTGTTTTCATGGCAAGACTTCCAACAATATTGAGAAGTCTTTTCTGTTAATAATTCTTTTTTCTATATTTTATTGATTTTTTACAGAGAGGAAGGGAGAGAGATAGAGAGTTAGAAACATTGATGAGAGAGAAACATCGATCAGCTGCCTCCTGCACATCTCCTACTGGGGATGTGCCCGCAACCCAGGTACATGCCCTTGACCGGAATCGAACCTGGGACCTTTCTGTCCGCAGGCTGACGCTCTATCCACTGAGCCAAACCAGTTTCGGCAATAATGTTCAGATATTCAGAAGTATCCATTCTTTTCAATGGTATCTAAAGAGACAACCCAGAGAGTTCGGACTCATGGATTTTAGGTCCATTTCTCTTTTTAACTTGTCATGAGAACTATGCTAGCCAATTAAGCTGTGCTCCCTTCCTCATCTAACCAGGTTAATTCAGAACATCTATTTTAGCCCAACTCTTGGGTCTAGTAAATGAGAATTTAGATATACATACTGGATGTCTTTGAAATGTGAATAGCTTGTATTTACATGCAAAGATAATAATGCTATCAATATACTGTGTTCACAAAACTAATAATTTTCTCTTATTTTTGATTCACTTTTACATATTTTTCTTATTGTTTTAAACTTCAAGGTTCAGTAAATATGAGTGATGCATTGAAAATCATGTGATTTTTGATATCTTGATGCTTTAGGCCCGCCGTGGGCAAACTATGGCCCGCGGGCCGGATCCGGCCCGTTTGAAATGAATAAAACTAAAAAGAAAAAAAGACCGTACCCTTTTATGTAATGATGTTTACTTTGAATTTATATTAGTTCACACAAACACTCCATCCATGCTTTTGTTCCGGCCCTCCGGTCCAGTTTAAGAACCCATTGTGGCCCTCGAGTCAAAAAGTTTGCCCACCCCTGCTTTAGGCAATATATTTATTAGTCACCTATTTCATACCATGTGCTGTAATAGTCATGGTTTTCCCCTTCAAGGTAGGTATTATTATTATTTCTATATTAGAAGAAAATAAAAAGTGAGTATCTTGCTTTTTTGGAAAAACAACAACAAACAAAAACCAAGGAATAAGTATTCTCATTTCCTGAGCTAAGTGAGGCAATAACATTTGTGTAGTTACTTAATTACTGTGTATCTCTCTGACTGAATTTGCAAACTTCGTGAACGCAGGGACCACATTGCTTTTTGCTCATTGTTGTCTCTCTAGCACTAGGCAGGTGTGGACTTAGCAATTTTAAGCACAACTTATGGGCAAATCAAGACAGAAACAGACCTCTCCAACAACATTCACAGCTTTTCCTCCTGTGTTAAATAACAGCTGGTTTATAAGAAAAATACTGACAGCTATGCAGGCTAAAGCATTCATTACACATTAAAATATGGGGCCCTGCCCTTGGCTGGTTTAACTCAGTGGATAGAGCGTCGGCCTGCGGACTGAAAGGTCCCCGGTTTGATTCCAGTCAAGGGCACATGCCTGGGTTGTGGACTCAATCCCCAGTAGGGGGCTGCAGGAGGAAGCTGATCAATGATTCTCTGTCATCATTGATGTTTCTCTCCCCCTCTCCCTTCCTCTCTGAAATCAATTTAAAAAAATATATGGATTTATGCTCTGAAATTTGGCTCTTTCTTGGTGTTATGATTTATGAACATAAAACTCAGTCACAAAATCATATAAATAAAAAAATCTGAAAGAAATATACTGAGTGTGAGCACAAGGCCTGTGGAACAGGTATGTAATACAGATAATATTTACCATCTGAAAACAAGAAGATACATAGAAAGTTCAAGCATCATTGGACCACTGGGTGGCGCTGCAGACTGAGGTTGATGTTATTTCACACATTGCTGAAGGGTCTCCGGTCAGGCAATAAAAGTCGGGACAGTGATTCCTTATATGTAAAGACTCCTTCTTTCACTTGATTCTCACATCAGCTCTATGAGGAATGTAGAGTACTGTATAACTACTCCTTAAACACAGGCCTCAGACACCATTAAACATCAGAAACTGCCTCTCAGGAGATTTGTAACAAATTTTAATGGAGCTATAAAATGGCCCATTCACATTTGAGCTGCATATTCCAAAGTTATTTACTGGTGACCTTGGTTTCTCTCTTCAATTTCAAGTGCTGACTCATAAAAGGGCAACCTCTATGGAAGGGGGATGAGACAGCTGGCCTATCCGTTCCTGGAGACTCTTCTGCTCAGTAACGACGCCCTGATGCTCAAAGGAGCTGTGGAAAGAGAAAGTCTCTGTTGTCAGAAGCAGTGGGCTCACGTCTGACTCTTCCACTTACTCCCTGGGCCTATTCATGTAAACTTCTCAGAGCCTCAGTTTAGCATATGTAAAATGAAATAGATATAATTTACCCCATTTACCTTATCTGCCTGGTATGATAAAGTGAGCTAACAAGAGGTAGTGTGAAGTGTTCTGTGAATGCAAGTTATTTTTTTTCTTTCTCTCTCCAAGTGGTTTTCATGAAAAAACAACAATAAACAACTGAAAGAATAGTGAAATGATTATTTGCATATTCTTTACTTAGTAATATACATTATATTTTCAATTATTTGTTCATTGTTCACATATAAGATTTAAACATGTTAAGGATTAGCAAAATGGAGAACAGTTCTTAATTTCTGCATTTGAAGATTTAATTCCTTGAAAAAGCTTTCTGCTTTTAAATGGAAAGAATTTTCAAAGTCCATTCAAATAAACATATATATTGAGATGTGTTTAAGAACTGACTTCTAGGTGACAAAATTCACAGTAGGACAATCTGTTAGAAAAGTCTTAACTCCTAGAGACCTTAAGTCTTGAAGGACTGTGTAAACTAATATGACTGTGTAAATTGATACCTCTGAGGCATGGCGTTTTCTAAGAAGGTTCTGAAAGTAGTTGATCACTTCCCAGCCAGCGGAAGCCCATTCTCATACAATGTCTCTCTTAGTAGAGCTTTGCATTGCCCTGTGAAGAAAGCGGAACAGTTACTAGCATCCCCATTGAAAAAGAGTACTTAGCAAGATGACAGAGGTAGAATCTGAACCTAAATCTTCTGGTTTACATCCAGATATTCCCTCAACAACCCTGGATTTTTTCCCCCATGGATTTGATGATACTGCTATTAGCAATGATGAAAAAGTAAAGAAGAAAGCTTTTATGAAAGTATCATTCACCTCTTTTCTCTTTTAAGGTTGGCATGTAATGTCAGGCTATTGGAGCACTATGCTACTCTGTTTTAGTTGGTGAGTAGAGTAATACAATTCACTTTTACTTTATGACATGAATTTAAGAGAACTAAAAGAAATTTAATTTACTCAACATCTCTTTTCTTGGCTTCCTGTTCATTGTAACTCAGGATAGCTTGGCCAAGCTGATTCCTTGTCCTTTTATGGAAGAGAAAATTCTTCAGATTATCTATACTAATAAAAGGGTAATATGCTAATTAGACTGGGAGACTGGACATCTTCTGACCGTTTGACTTCCTTCTGGACAAAGCCATGGTGGTGGGGGCTGAGGCAGAGGCAGTTAGGGGTGATCAGGTGACAGGGGAGGGCAGTTGGGAGCCATGAGGCCGGCAGGGGGGCAGTTAGGTGGCTATCAAGCCAGTAGGCAGGCAAGCAGTTAGGAGCCAGCAGTCCCGGATTGCGAGAGGGATCCCGGATTGGAGAGGGTGCAGGCTGAGCTGAGGGACCCCCTCTCCCTCACCCTGCACGAATTTTACGCACTGGGCCTCTAGTTATAAATAATGTACGATCCAATTTCCCTTGTGAGTGAGTGGTCTGTTAAAAAGGGGGCCTCTTAAAATGCTCCCAGATGATACACTAAAGAGCCTGCTTCCTTTCCAACACTGGTTTTGGAATTTGGATGGGATTTGGAACCACTAGGTGTGTGAATATGATTAGAAGCTGGGGACAATCTCTATCAACCTGGATGGCTGGACTTTGTGTCATCTAATGAAAACTAGTGCTCTTGTAAGCCCATTCCTTCCTCTCTGTTGCATAGTTGGGAGAAGCAGAGCTCTCAATTCCTAGTGTTCGTGGGCTTTGTTTTTTGTTGTGTTGCTCATAGGTAACAAATACACAAGGTCACGAATACAAAAGACAAGGCAGCTCATTAAAATTAACATAATTGCATATTAGATTAGACTAGAAAATTTATAGATGTTTCTGGCCATAGACTCATTTTAGTTGGCTAACACAGTGGTTTCTGTTTTTTATCTTAATTATTATTTTAATTTCAATGCTTTTAAGAGAAAATACAGTGAATATGGCTCTTACTGTCTTATTACAAGCCTGGCTCCTGAAGGCACTGAGTTTATCACCTCTGAACCTAGTGATCTTTCCTACCCTGATTTTTTTTTTTTCTATGAAATGGGAAAGGACAAGATAGTTGTTAGGGAGAATCACTGAAGGATGGTAAGAAATGGAAAGTATTATCTCTGAATCAGGTAAGTTTTGTGAAAACTTTTATGTGGGCCCTAGGCATAACAACTATTTAGTGACGGGAGAATCAAGATGGTTTCTAGCTGTTTTAGAAAGTGTGTAGCTCGAGTGACATTGCTGAAGTATTAGGACCTAAAGACTAAGGGCAGCCGAACCGGTTTGGCTCAGTGGATAGAGCATCGGCCTGGGGACTGAAGGGTCCCAGGTTCGATTCCGGTCAAAGGCATGTACCTTGGTTGTGGGCACATCCCCAGTAGGGGGCGTGCAGGAGGCAGCTGATTGATCTCTCTCATCGATGTTTCTCTCTATCCCTCTCCCTTCTTCTCTGTAAAAAATCAATAAAATATATTTAAAAAAAAAAAAAAGACTGAGGGCAAGGCAAAAAACATACACAGTTGCAAAGGGCCACCTTGAAAGTCAACTATTGTGTCTCAGTGAGTCTACCTCTTTGTTTAATCTGCAACATGAAACCAGATTGCTATGTCTTCATTCAGCAGCAGATGAAAAATTTGCCATGCAGTATGAGCTATATTGCACCAAGTATTTTTAAACACTAGAATCACACAAGTGAGATGTTAAACTTTTAAAAAATATAAACAATTATGATACCAAAAAAATCAAACAGCAATCAAGACACCTCCTCTACGCTCTTCTTTAAAATTCTAATTCTGTGTTATTGGAAGCCTTTATGATTGTATATGCATACCAAATCTCTAAGAGGATACACGAAAAAAGCTTACTGTTAGTTATCTCCAGAGAAAGGAAATTGGGATGGGCTGGGCTGAATGAGGCAATTGTAAAATTATTACTCACTTTGAGCTGTCATGTTTTTATTTATTTATTTGGCCTTGAGCATGTTATCCATGTATAAATGAAACATCATTTCTTTTACATTTTTTCTTTTTCTCTGATTATTTTATTTTTTGTTATATTTTTAAAAAAGTCTTCAAATATGTTTGATTTGAAAATTGCCCATTATTAGGTAGCATGTAATTTATTTAAAGCATTAGATCATTTCTGTGTCTCTTTTTTATGATCTTTTAGAGAAAAATATAATCATTATTTTCAATTTGAACCCCAAATTGTCCAGCTTAACTTCAATTAATCTAATTAAATAAACTTGAATAGAGGTTCCCACTTCTGAGTATTTATCTGAAGTAAACAAAAACACTAATTCAAAAAGATATATGTACCCTTATGTTTATTGTAGCATTATTTACAATAGTGAAGATGTGGAAGCAGCCCAAGTGTCCATTGATAAATGAAATGAGTGGGTAAGAAGTTGGAATACACACACACACACACACACACACACACACACCCACCACAGAATGAAATATTGCTCAGGGATAAAAAGATTGAAATCTTGCCATTTGTGACAACATGGATGGACCTAGACAGTATTATGCTAAGTGAAATAAGTCAGACAGAGAAAGACAAATACTATATGATTTCACTTATATGTGGAATCTATAAAACAAAAAGAAATGGTGAAATAAAACAAGACAAACAGATTCATAATACAGAGAAATTCATAATACAGAAAGGGAATAGGAGGTACAAACCTCTATGGTTATTTTAAAAAACCCAATATGTCACGGGGATGTAAAGTACAGCCTAGGGAAAATTGTCCATATTATCGTAATAACTGTATGGTGACAGATGGTTGCTACACTTATTGTGGTGACCACATTGTGAGAAATATAAACGTCAAATTACTATGTTGTACACCTAAAGCTAATATGATATTGTATTTAAACTATAATTTAAAAAAGAGAGTTTATGACTATCTAAAGTGGCAATAAATAAAGATTGAGCAGAATTGTCTTTAAGTCATCTGGATATCTGAACAAATTGTCAGCCACTTATCTGTTTTGTGTGTATACGTAAAGTGACACTATGTCTTTATGGTCTACTGTTCACAAGAAGTGATTGTCTTCATGTACATGTTCTTGTGAACAGTCTGTACCTCATATATTATTGTTTCAGCAGCATCATCATGCCTGCCATGATACCCTAGGTGGAGCAAGAACAGGCAGCACAGAAAAGAGGAAATCAAGAACCCTGCCCATTGGAATCCATGGTTTCCAAGATCTCCAAATACACAAACATATCTCTGAACACAATGTTATAAGTAAACACTAAGTAAACGTCAAGGATTGCTCCTAGTCTTGTTGCCAAAGTCCTCCAGAAAAATGTGGAAAGCAGAGAAAACATAAACACATTCTTACATAGCAAGCATGTAGTGTCCAAAGAAGACCAGGAGAGATCACATATAAGCCACTAGTGAAGTCTAAGCAATAGTAATTAATTGTTGGCTTTGGTGATTGGTTAACAATTTCCATGCCATATGAGAAAAATATTTAAGTAATTTCTTAAATTGGGCTTAAACAATTTAGAGAAGTGTGTTTTTCTTAATAGAAATGTTGCTCTGATGAACACCATCTTAAGTTAACATCATTATGCTAATGACTAACAAGCACACAATTTTTTGCTTCTATATTCTGTTGTCACCTGTCAGGCAGAATAACGTAATGGTTGTAAACATAGGCTTTGGGGCCAGACTGTCATGATTTGACTTCTAATCGCACCACTACTAACCCGCCAATCACCTTTCTGTGCTGGTTCCTTCACTATTGACATCGCAGGGTTGTTCTGAAGATTAAAGAGAGTATAAAATACTTAGGACAATGTCTGGCATTGTAAGAGTTCAATAATATAGGTTGTTATTGATGTCTAATTCTCAGGGCCTGAATCCCATTACACTCCCTAGAAGTAGAATTGGTTAGAAGAATCTTTGGCATCCTTCTGAGACGCCTGCTCCAATGGGCCAACCCCACAGAGAACCTCTGGACTTCGGAAGTCCTCTAAAGCCCTCCTTCACCACTTGTCACATTCCATGGGTCGGTGCTATGTCTCCCCAGGTAGACGGCAACCTCTCTAGGCACAGTGTGTGACTTATTCTTCATGGGAGCAGTGGTTTCGAGTCCCACGTTAACTTGGGGGAACCTGAGCTCAGTGATTTCCCCATACCCACATCTGAGCAGACCCAAAGCTGGAGAGTTTTGCAGAGAGTTGGTCTCCTTTTGCAACCATCATGCTCAGATGTCGTTTAGAATGCTGGCAAGAATGTGCACCACTCCTCTAGGTAAAAGAAACCTCTGTGCGAATGCTTTTGGACATTACTTGAATCATTTGACATCAGAGCATAGTAAATATTTGCCTTTTTTTTTTTTATTGATCCCTTGTCCTTTCTCGACTTCCCTGTTCTTGCCTGGTTCCCGGTCCCACCCACTTGTTTGATCTAATCTCCTCCCACTTGTGTGACAACACTTGGGATTCCTCTGGCTCCTTTCATTTCTTGAACAATGCAATTCAGATCTTAGATAGTGATTGACTGTAACCCAATAAACCAAATTCCTATCCTTAAAAAAATCAATAAGCTTTGTAATGCATGCCTGGCCCCTTGGAGTTATTTATAATTAGATTATGGATTTCCGGACAGCAAGACTGTGTTCAAATTAAAATGTGATTTAAGTACTTTTTGTTCAAGGAGGAATTCATAACTGTTACTTATAATGAGAATGAGGGGGAGACATGCAAATCACCTCCCTGTCAGAGTTAGCATCAATCTTGACTAGGAGAATGCAGGCTTTACATTCTCCGTCGCTGTAGTTGATTTTGGCATTTGGGGTTGCTGGGGATTTAATATGTAGCTACTGATGGTAGGTAGAGCACAGCAACTACAAGGCAGACCTTTGACTGGAAGCCACTTTCTGCAAGAAGTCGCTGAGTCACTTTGATCCCATTCCTTCAATGGATTATGAGGGACAAGGACTAAGTAAGCTCCAAACACCTGTTCAGCCCTGAGAAGCCTTGGGGGTGGGGTTGGGGGTGAGGGTGGGACTGAGATAGAAGAGGCACAACTGTTGGGGGGCTGACTCCCTGTTTGCTAGGAATTTGTGTGAAGGGCCTAAAAAAGTATAAAAGCCCAAAAATTTGGACACAAGAAGATGCTCTAATATCGTGCTACTTCCCCCTCTTCCACTGTAAATATTCCAGCGGCATGAGCTCTAGGAGGGGCCTCTGCACGCCAGCCCCCGAGTTTGCTGGGTCCACGCAGTGCTGGCTGTGCACAGGCTCGGGCTTCTGGTCCACGCCAGGAATGTGCTGCTCCTTGGGGATCGTTCTGAGCCAGCACTGGGCTTGGTTCAGCTCTGGGTACTCCCTAAACTAGAAGTCCTGCCAGCTTGGCTTCTGGGGAACACCTCCATTCATGACAAACGTCCTCACCCTCTTCGGTGGCATTCTCCTACCCGTGCAGACTATGATATTGATCCCCCTTTCAATAAACAGCTCCACTGAAGAAGTCTGCCTCTCCTATCAAGGCAGGGATTGGTCTGCTTTGCTCACTGCTATATCCGCAGCACTCAGAACAGAGCTTGGCCCAGAGTAGGTGCTCAAATATTTGTTGAAAGCATTACCTGTTACTTCAGACAAGCTAAATGTCCCAACAAACAGCTGTCAACGTCATAGGACACGCAATAAATATAGGGAACATTACATCATGGCTGTCCTTGTGAGACCGGTAACTTGAAAAGGATTTGTTTGGATGGATTTATGAATAACTGACTTCATAAATGCTACGAAGACCTGGAATATAAATTTGACTCTAAGACCACCCTCTACTCCCCTGGATTCAGTAGCTACTGCTATTGGAAGCAATTACAGTAGCATTTCCCTGGTTTTAGATTTTAAATGAACCCATTATTGTTCTCTAACTCCCTCTTCCCCCCAGACCAAAATACTATATTAAAAGAACACGCATGACACAATTTATGTAAATATTTTTTAAGGTTTTATTGCAAACCAAAACTGGTTTATCACACACACACAAAAGGTGTGTGATGGGAAGGGGGGAAGAATTGTACATATTATAACCATGTTAATTACAGTACATTAAAATGGTGGTTTACATTACAAATAAGCCTGTAAGTTTAAATATACTAGTGTTATAACCCAATGTACAGACTTTATACAATACATACAATTACCGGGAATGCAAAAAAATACCCCATAAATAATGCCCATTTTCAGGTGACATTTTAAACAATGAAAACACCAGGCTTGACCGACAACTGGGGCATTGGTCCATAAAAACCCTTTCTAAAAATAGAAATATTTATAGCAGCAATGCTTTCTGTAAGCATCTGGATACAAGTCATTGCAAGACCATTTCAATAAATTTTAATGAACTATATCTTACAAAAAAAAAAAACAGTCTACGCATAAATTTATCTTCCAAATATGGAAGAAACAAACAATGTCCCACATTGTAGTGTCCTGCAAGTGTCACATTGATGCTTATAACTAAATCCATCTGTGCTCAGGCATACCGCACTCAGACCACTGTTCGCACAGCAATCCACAAGGGAAGATCAAGAACTGAAACACTGCCAGAGGAAAAGCTTTGGAGCTCACACAAGCTCATCAGAAAAGGCACATTTCATAAGATTCGGTATCACAGCCCAGACCGACCCTCCCAGGAGACCCTCCTTCAGGCAGCGTCCTTCTGACAGGACCACTGCACCTGTCTAGGGCGGCACTCCAATGCGAATTTCAGATAGCACCACGTTGGAAGGAAGGATAAAAGTGAAAACCTCATGAGCTCACTGAGAGGAGGATGTGCTCTTCGAAAAGCTTCCGGCAAACAGTGTGCAATAAGATTGCCAAGATGTGCAAGCTCCCGGAGATGTGCAAATTCTCTTTGAAGATGTCTTGTCAGTTGGCAGCTCCGCCAAGAGGCTAACTAAAACATTTCAAAACACACAGAAAATCCTTCAGAACCCACCCCCCGGCTGTTCAGAGGAAAGAGTCCACGGGAGGCGCGTAGGAGAAGCCTAGGAAGGCCTCGGCGGCCTCCTTGACGCTGGCCGTGAGGAGGATGCTGTCGGGGGACCGGCCGATGGAGTTGGGGACGGGCTCTTCGGTGAACTCGGGGTCGAAGTGCCGCAGGTCGCTGGGGCCACTCTGCAGCAGGAAGGGAAAACCACATTCAGTGTTAAGAGTCCACACTGGATACAGGGCTGGGAAGTCCTTATCTAGGCTTTAAATTCTGGTGCTCAGGTCTTTAGGGCACAATACGGAAACTCCCATAATAATCACCCATTTCAGGTACGACCCCCAGAGGCCACGCAGAGTTTAAATGATGAGGGTAATGTTACCCTTTTTTGGGTACTTTAATTGATAAGTGTGTTGAAAAATCCTGTGAGCTTTGTTGGGACAAATATTCTACTTTTTCTGTAGTAAAATAATGGTCCATGAATAAAATATCTGCCAATTTATTCCTTGAGGGCCCTCCCCTCTCCACCACAACCACCACATCTGACTTTAAAGAAATGACCTTGGGGCCCCCCCCTATATTTAGAAGAAAGATACTCACCACATTTGGGTTAAAAGGAGGAGTAATCTTCTTATTAATGAGATCATCCCAGTTAATTACAGAGAAGAAGACATGATTCTTAATCTCCATCTGTTGAGAAGACACACCAGGGTTAACTTAAACAGGCCGAATTCGAGAAGGGCACTTCCCAGCCAACCAGGAGAACAGGAAGCAGCACTCACAAAGTCGTCCTTGGCACCCAGCCGCTTTGTCCGGTCCTTCTGCAGGAGGCCCTCCAGGAGGTGTCTTGCAGAATTTGTGATATTTGGCTTCAACTGGAGGGGCTTGTTCAGAATGTTGTCGTACATCTCAGCTGTGTTTCGGCTGTAAAAAGGAGGCTGAAAGAAGGGAGACAATCACTTAATATTTACCTGGGAGCTTTGTACAGCACATATTATCAAAGAGAGAAAAAGATTTAAGCTGCAATATATGAACTTGGATTGGACAATGTCTTTTTCTTGATATTTTTTGGCCTTGGATTTTTAAGTGTCTCTTTGGCAACTCGTACCAGGGGTTAGACGCTGATCAAGTCATGTTTGTCACGCTCACATAGGTTAAGTGTAAGCATATCTACTAAAATGTGAATTTACAAAAGAAAAATCTACTAGGTAAGAATTCACCCTACAACACTTATAAAATAACCAATATGCTTCTTACCAGCATTTGATAAGCTTACTGATAAAGGTCAAGACACAAGGACCAGGTATGCAATGGGGCCTATGTGCCCAGAAGAGTCTGGATTGTAAGAAGACTACATTCTAGGGAGCATTATCCCTCGGGGCAATATTCCATGGTTCTCAATGTGCTACTCACCAGGCCATAGAGCATCTCATATAAGACGGCCCCCAGGCACCACCAGTCCACAGTCCTGTCGTAAGGCTGCTTATGAAGCACCTCAGGTGCGAGATACTGAAAGACAGACCAGGAGAAGAGAGCTTAGAGCCAGCGAAACCAGGCAATCCCAAGGCCAGGCATGCACTTTGAAAGAACTGAGACCCCCTGGATACACTTGGAGGATGTATTTCTTTAGATGACTTCCTGATAAAACTACTGGACTTGAAAGCTGACTGGCCACCCAACAGCATCTTACTTGGGGATTTAGAAATCTTTTTTGACATGGATCTTGCAAACAGCTAGCTTTCATGAAAGCAGCATACGGCCTTGGACCATCTCATACTGCATCAAATAGCAAGTGTATTTTACTTGCACTGAATTGGACTAAGAAATCTCAGAGAACAGTTGAGTCTTTCTGTGGTGAAACACATTATTGCGCTTTCTCTCTGGGAAGGAGGGGGTGGACCAGGCAGCAGCGGAGGACGCTCCTACCTCGGGTGTGCCACAGAAGGTGGATGTCGTGCCATTGGGCTCGATGTTCTCCTTGCAGAGCCCAAAGTCAGTAAGGACAATGTGTCCCTGGGAATCCAGCAGAATATTCTCTGGTTTTAAGTCTCTGTAAAGAAACGACAGAAAGGTAGTTGCACAAGTTAATTTCACTTCGTAAGAAATCCTCTGTAAAGAGAATTGTTAGGGGTATTAGAAGCATTTTACATTCACTGCAGTTGTATCGTGAATAAAAAAGGGAGTCCTTGTTCTGCTAATCTACCCTGGATTAGGTCCAATCCTAGTTGGCTAATTCCCTAGTGGCCTGGAGTCAAGACAGCTCACATGCTGGGGGATCTGGTTTTAGGTGACCAAGCTGTACATAAACACATTATTTTAAAGCCCGGTCCAAGGCTAGGCCTCCTGTGTCTCCTTTATACCCACGAAGGGAGGCTGCCTTAGGAGAACTTCAGCTCACCTATAAACGATGTTCATGGAGTGCAGGTAACCCAAGGCACTGGCTATTTCAGCAGCATAGAAACGGGCCCGCGGTTCCAGGAAGCAGCGCTCCCTCTGGAGATGGTAGAACAACTGGGGGAGACAGAACAAAGTCAGTCTGCGCTTGCCAAAGCCTGATAACAATGCATTTAATTAGTCTCGACATATATAGCTGAAGGGAACAATTGCAGGAAGTGGCCCTAAATAGTCTACTTATTAACCATTTGAGACCTGGATGGTTAAAGGAAATGCTAATTCTGGTAACTTTCCTCCCCTACGCATCTTTTAAAAATTGTGCACGGACAAATTAGCTCATATTCCCTCTGCTCACCTCTCCACCATTGATGTAGTCGAGGACAAAGTACAATTTGTCAGCAGTCTGGAAAGAGAAGTGAAGGCCCACCAGGAAAGGGTGCTTCACATTCTTCAGGAGAACATTCCGCTCCGACATAATATGCTTTTCCTAGGAAAAGGACAATCAAGATTTAGTGGCAAATTTCAATGTGGCACCGAAATTGCAAGGTGAAACTACTCAATGGAAGTCTTATCTCCAACCGCAACCCATCCAGCACTGCACGTACCTCCTTCTTCTTCAGGATCGCTTTCTTCTGTAGAACTTTGACTGCGTAGAATGCTTCCTCTGCTTTGTGTCTTGCTAGAAGAACCTGAAATGTCAATTAAAAACATTGACATTAAAAATGATTGACATGAGATGGTAAAATAAGTGCAGGGAAGGCTACCTAGGGAACGGGGACATCAGATTTGAAATTACCTTTCCAAAACTGCCCTTCCCGATCACTTTCAAGAAGTGGAAGTCAGATGGTTTAGCATGAGGATTGGATGATGGGCCAAGGTTGATTTGCTGAGAAGGACTTGGCTGAAAAATAAAATGCTCTCTTTTAATATCTTGGTTTCAAAGGAAGACATCGATAATAAAGTATAGGCGCTGTCAAAGATGTTACATCTGCAAATGACTGAGGCAAACACTCAAAACTACTTTTTATCCATGTTAATTTCTCAAACTGGAGTGTGGAGATTACACAATGTTACTGTAAGCAGATAAATCTTTTATGAAATATGCCATTGAAAATACTCCACTGACTCAACTCTTAAGTGCTTATGTCACTTGTTATGCGTGAACTAAAGAGGCATTCCTGCCTTAATACTAATTCCTAGAAATGCCATTTTAATTCATCAATGTAGGAATACTGACTCATTTACAAGATTCCTTCACAGACATTACAAATGGAGAATACTTACTGGAGGAGAAGGGTTGGCATTCATAAGCTCAGGCTCTTGAGGTTGGGAGATTTTCAAAATGGACTGAACTTCAGGGCTACAAAGAAAAAAAGAACAATTTAGAACCTCCTAACTCGCCACAAGGGGGCGCACCAGCACAAGTAGTGAGTTTCTGGCTCGAATTTTCCGGAGAATTCAGTGTTTAAACTAGACACCCAAATAAATTACTCAGTTAAAGAAATTAGCCAAAGAAAATAATAAACCCAGTTAAATAAAGAGATGAGGGTTGTTCTTCCTGGAGACAGAGGTGAATTAGGCAATCACCAAAATTTTATCTTACAGCTTTAGAACAAGCCAAATCCGCAAATTAATTTTAAATTTTAATGTTTAAAATGTAAATTAGAACTTGAAAGGGGATCCCCATCCCCGGGGAAGTCTTAGGCTTCCTGATCAACACAGTGACGAGAACGTCCTTATTGCTGGTGAACTTAAACTATACCAATTTTTATGTGCCCCAGTTCCCCCAACTTACTGTTTGCATGCATAGGAGTTATTGGCAATCTTCTGAATAAAGTCGTTCAGGCCCATCCTCCTCTGTTTCATGAAAGCTGCGAATTAAAGAGAGAGAAACGTTTAGATGGCTTGGTAACACCCGACGCCACGCGCACTCATCGGATGCAGGATCTTCAAAAAATTTCCACTTGGCATAGCCTCGGTGGGAAATCCAGCGACTCGGGCACTCACCGATGAGAATCGCTACCATGCCCCGCATTCTGGAGTAAGTGAGGGTGCCCCGAGCAGCCTCGGTCTTCACTGTCATCGCCGCAGAGAGGGGACAGACTAAGCGAGGCGGCGCGGAGAAGCGGTAGCGAAGGGACCGGCTGAACCGATAGCTCGCTCGGGCCGCGAAGCCGCTCTTATAAAGCCCTGCGCCTCCGCGGGGGCGGGGCCCGCGCACAGGGAGGCGGTCTCGCGGCCAGGCCCCGCCCCGCCCCGCCCCCGCCCCCGGGGCCCCGCGGCTCTGCAGGCGGCTGGACGGCCGGCGGCAAGCGGTTCCGCCCCGGCGGGAGGGCGAGCCGGCTCGGGGGTGTGGGGCCCCGGCCGCCGGGGCCGCCGGGGGAGGGCCCGGCGCGGGGCGGTTATCTACCTCCCTGGCTCCAGGGCCCGAGAGAGGGAAGCCGCCGGCGCAGGAGGGGGTCGGGGAGGAGCAGAGGGAGCCTGGGGTAGTTTTCCATCCTCTACTCCGCCAGCGAGAACACCAGTCGCGGCTCCCAGGCGCGTTCCGCCCGGTGCGCGCCCCCTGGGTGGCTGGGTGCCCGCTTGGCTCACCAAACCCGGATTCGGACGCACCCGGCCCGGCGCCGACCCTCTCCCCCATTCCCGCGGCAGCCTCACTGCCCTCCCGCGGCGGCCGCCCGCCAGCAGCGGGGTTATCTCCCGGGCACAGGGTGGCCGCGCCGGGGGAGGGCGGCCCCGCGCGCCCTTATCTTGGGGGTCAGCGTGGGGCCGGTCTCCCCGCGCCCGCCGTCCCCATCCCGCCACCCTCGGCAGCCTCGCCGACACCCCGCCCCGCTCGCTGGAGCCACGCGGCGAGGGGGGAGTGACCAGCCCCCGCGCGCCCGGGCTCACCCAGTCCGGTCAGGAGGAAGGACTCGCTCCTCTTCTGCGCCTCGGCCCTCTTCTTGTGGCGCGGCCGCAGCAGCGACTCGAGACGGGCCCGGGCCAGCGCGCCCTGCATCTCCCCCATGGCGAGCGGCGGCCGGAGAGCACTGGCGTTTCCTTGAAGGAGCCGCCGTGACTCAGGCCGGCCCGGCTTCCTGCCCCTGTCCCCAAACAAACAAATGGCCCTTGTGCGCGGCCCGGCCGCTTCCGAAAACGCCTTTTTTGTGCTTTTGGCCAAAGCCAAGCAAGGCTGAAAAAAATCCCAGAACTTGGACGGGGAGAAAGGAAGGAAAGAGAGAGGGAAGGGGGAGGGAGAGGTCAGGAATGTGTAGGGGAGGGGGGCGGAAATAAAACTCGTCTCTGCACTAAAGGGGGAAAAAAAGTACAATCCGCATTTCACTTTTTTCCCCCCTAAAGTAATCTCTGAGAACATCCTGTCCGTTCCGCGTGTAATTTTCCCCCTTGCATTTTTAATCCCCGCCATGCCCAGAACACGTGAGGAAGTGGCAAGTTAGGGCGCAGCGGCTCCGCGCAGGGCACCGACCTGGCATGACCCCGGGACCCCCGGGGGCACCGTGGGCTCGCCCGGCTCTCCCACCTGAAAACTAGGCCAGGTCACGTTCCAGGGTCGTGAATCCCCTGAGTTTGTCCTCTTCTTCCCCTCCCCTCCCCTCCCCAGGTTACTGCAAGCGCTGGCGCGTGGTGGTCTTGCAGTTTTACCACCTGGCTCTTTCTCTCGAGTCCCAGATAAACGGGGAGCCGTCAGCTCCCGAAAGACTAGCTGGGAGCCTCGGCCCCAGAAAGCATAGGAGAGAGGGAAGCTCTGCGGAGCAGAGGCCGGTGCCTCCCTGTAACCCGCAGCAGGGAGATACCTGGACCTGCAGTCTGACCTCCGGCGCCAGGAGTCGCGCCAGGGTTGGCTGGAGCGCCGCCAGTACCGCCACCGGGCCTGGAGCGGAGGAGGCTCTGCAAGTTACCAAGACTTGCAGGGCCCGGTACCTGGTGCTCGCCGGCTGGCGCTGTCTGCGGTGGCTGCCCTGCCATGACCCCTTGCTGCCAAGGGCCCTGCCATTTCAGAGCCGCCTGCTGCTAGGTCAGACACTCTGAAATACCAGCTGTCAAACCCAGAATAGCATTGAAGCGGGTTTGCTTCGGCCTTGGGTAGGGCTTTGCTTTGCAGGCAGCACCACCACCTCATTTGCCCCAATATGATCTGTGGCCTCAACTGCTTCTTGGTTTGCTCAGTCACCACAGCCCTGCACTGGGAGAAGGGAACACACATCCTTTCTCCTGGAGACGGGCTGAGAAATTTGGCTCAGCATCCACTCTATAAAAAAGCACTATCGCCTGAAATTGATGTTCCAATCTAAAGCCAGGTTTAGGAAACTCCAGATCACAGCCGCTGAGCCATTTCTGCTTCATCTTGCATGCCTTCTTCATATAGTATGATTTGTTACTGCCAATACCCCCCAGTACCACTTCAATTAGCCTAGCTCAACCCAGCCCTGATCCCATGCCAACAAAATCTTTGTGCGGGCTGCTGTTTCTAGGCAATCTTTGCAAAATTTGCACCTCCCCCCCCCCCCACCCCTAGGAAAAAATAAAGTTGCCCCAAGAAGAAAAA
>NW_005871059.1:13693994-13718954 GCF_000147115.1 Myotis lucifugus | reverse complement strand
ATTTTGTTTGCTTGCTTAAAAAAAAACACACATTAAATTAAGGAACCTCCCTTCAGAGACCCTCCCCTAAGTACCACCTCCTGGGCCTCCCCCATGCCAAGTAGCTCCAAATCCTCCGTAGCATCTTTGTTTTATCCACTCCGTCCAGATTACAGTAGATAAAAGCAGACGAACCTTTCAAAGGGGATTTTACAGTCTCCTCTTTCATTCTTCAGGTCGCCTCGGATATGAAGCCTGGAGGTTACTTTCTGGGGGCTGGAGGTCGGTAGCGCTCAGTTAGGGCTGGAGCAGCCTCCTGCTATGTGCCTGATAAGGCCGGAGGCTGAGATGACAGGGGAGCACGAGGAGCCAGAGGCGCCCGTCCCTGCTGTGTTATCAACCCCACTTTATAGAAAGGCAATTTACATACAGGAAGGGAGCAAGCTGCAAAGTTCAACACAGGGCCATTTATCCCTTCCATTGCAACATCACTCAGAAAATTACAGTCTTCAACGTCCTGGGTTTATTACACCCTCAGTAAGACACACACACACGCAAATGTAACTTGACTGATTATCATCACAAATCAGTCCAGAAAATCAAAACAGATGCATAGGGTTCATTTTCTCCTAGAAGCCCTGGCGCTCCAGCATGCATTCCAGGAAGAGCATGGAATGTACGTTAGAGGACTCTTAAGTGGAATAGAGAAGAGGCACCACCGTATGATTTGTGGTTGGAACAGAACAGGGACGTCTGAAGTGTCTCCCCCTCCCCCGCTAATGTTCAGCAGCTGGAGACGAATGGTCTGCTAAACTTATCATTTAAGGGAGAGAATCAAGTTGTTGAGACTGGCCTTTCTTCCAACCGGATACCTGACGGGTGGAGCAGGCGCCCCCTGTTCTGTCCCGGCAACCCACTAAGACTTCCGAACAGGAAGGTGACACACGGGCGGCGGGCGCACGGAGCAGGGGGGCGGCAGGCCAGGGAACTGCGAGGCGCCTGTGAACTGCGCAGGCTTCAGGCTGCCCCGTGGCCGCTATTGAAGCGCTTGATCAGTTTCTTCCTTCCCGTCGCCAGCTTCTTTCTTTGGTCCAGAAAGTCCTCCCACCGGGAGGAATCCGGCCCCTTCCCCCTTACTCCCTGGTGGCGAGATGGCCTGGGTTGCGTCACAAAACTCTGCTGGCAAATGCAGCCTAGAGGGCGATCGTGTTCTCTGGGAGGACGGCTCCGAAACGCATGCTTTCCAAACCCACTTCTCTCCTGAGGTTTCATCAGTCCCAGAAAAATGTCTACAACACCTAGTGCAGTCATAGAAAATATGGAGGACTTGATATGAGATAGGCTAATTAATTACCTGCCCACTCCCCGCAGCCAGTCCTCTCACGTTTAAGGCCTCACACTGGGCAAACTGCAGTCAAAACTTAAATGGAAATGATTCACCAAGACATTTTCTCATGTATATGTACTTTAATAGTTCAGAAAATCGTTTTGGAGCTTCTACTTTATTTTTCTTGATGGACTATGACATAAAAAACAGAAACTTTTATTAAGATATGGCCCTTTCCGATGCTGGTACTTCATGAGTTCCTTCTTGGGCTTGCAGGCCATCTCCATGCGGACCTTCATCGCATGGAGGTGCACAGCCACACCCTCATTCAGCTGGAGAGGTGGTTCACAGCCACAGGCCAGAGCAGGCAGTGGCTGTTGCTCATGATGGGGAGCTTGGTGAGTGGAGGTGCGAGGCCTTGAGATGCTGCAGCACGGTGGAAGCCAACCGCTGCCGGAGGATGACTGGCAGCCGTCCCCAGCATTCAGCTGCACCCCCCAGCCCGACTTTGCCAGTCAGGGTGGGAAGCTCCAGGTCCAAAAAAGCAGCAAAACCAAACCAGTGACCCCATGGCTGACCTCAGGACCAGCTACATTGAATAATGACCCTGCCCCGGTGCCAGCCAATCAATCAGTGGAGACCACAACCCTGAAAGGCCACACCTGGAAAACTGCTGAATATTCTATTGAGATCTTCTCCTGGGACCTCCCCCTAAGAATCTTCATCCTTAAAACACGTAGGGTGGAGGACCCAGTGTGCTCTGCCTCCCGCGAGCACGCCTGTGCCTTTCCCTTTTCCCTTCTCCCCTCTCGCTCCCAAGCTCCTAGGCCCTTCCTTTACTGCCATGACTTGTTTCCTAAACCCATTTCTTCTACTTTTTATACATCTGTGATTAGCTAAATAAATGTTCTCTTATAAATAAAAAGGATATGGGCCTTTCCATTTAATTTAAAGGCTTAGAACACAAATCACTGGTATTTCTTAATATATTAGAGGGAATTTTATAAAAAGTATTTTTATAAGGACTTACGTATTGGACTGCTTAAGTGTGTCAGCTGCATGAGTCTTCTCCCTAGATACAGTATCTTCCATTGGTAACAGGGCATATAATTGTTTTGTCTGGCTCAAAGTGCCATACATTCTAGAACAATCCTGTGTAGTTTAGGTTCTTATGCTTATTGACTCATTCGTTGATGCTTATAGAATTCTTTCCCTGGAGCATCACCGAAGAAAGCACGTAGAATGCCAGAAACATAATTATTACTCTAGAGAGCAACTAAATGGACTGGTTTTTGTTGAAGGTTGTCACTAAGTACATATTTTTTTTTATAGTATTCATCAAACAGAAAATGATGACAAATGAATTTATTCAGGATAGCTAGTATAGATAAGTAACTGGCAAGGGTAATTAAATGTCTATTTATAGAACACAGGCTCTATAGTGATTACTACCTTCTGTAATCATAATTGTCAAAATTGACATGCATAGAGGAGATAAGAATATAGGTAACTAAGCAAAGAACACATTTTCTAGAATAATAGAGTTAAGAGTTATTTAAACCCACAAAACTACATGCTTTCTATTAGCCTGAATAGGCACCTCTACATAGGACTTATTTTTTCCAAAACAGTGATTTTGAATAAACAAGACTATACACATAAGAACCTTGGAAATGGTTTTGTTAAATGATGTACATGTAGCTGTCTAACAGGGAAACCTTATGTTGTTTTCCCTAATATCATTTTTTTAAACTATTAAGGATTATGCAATTATTGTTATTTTTTTTTCTGAGTTGGGCAAATGACAGGCAAAGTTGTTAACTAGCAAAACTTGCTTTTAGGACCAAATTTAACTTCTTTCTGTACCCCCTTTTTTTTGCCACTTTAGTTGACTCCGATGCTTCTCCCACAACCCACCCACAGCACTGGCACACTACATGGTCCCCCAAACTCTAAACTATTGCCTCTCACCCTCTTTCCCACTAATGCCAACTGCCTCAGAGCCCTGCTCTCTGCTAATTGCCAAGGGAGATGTTTACTAGATCCTTCTTTCTTCCTCCCTCCTTCTCTCCTTGTCTCCCTTCAGCTCATTCATGCAGGCATTTAACAAGCACTTATTAAGTACAAATATGAAGATCAAGGGACAAATATCAGTAATCCAGTTATCTGACTCTACAGAAGCTCTCATTCTAACGAGACATTATGAGTGTTAAACACAGACGTCTGAGCCGACCAGAGAAGAACAGAGGAATTTTCTACTGGGTTGAAGCAGCAGGCATGGAATTGTTGAGGGAAGTCTCCACAAAAAAAAAAAAAAGGTATTTGGGCTGGTCCTGGAAAGCCCTGCTTGGTACAAAAGAGGAAAGTTGTTCTAAGCAGAAGCAATAGTCTGAGTACCAAACTCTAAGGTGCTGTGCAGCAGCTCGGGAATAATTTGGAAATAACGGTCCTTACCCAGACCTTACACACAAGCAAAATGTATGTGGCCACTACTAGTGAAAGAGGAACATAGCACTTTCAAGTGAAATTAAAAAGCACTGCCGATTTTTAGCCTGCATATACAGCTCTAGTCGTGGTTGGAGTTTACTCATCCACTTATCACCAGATACTTCTAGAACATCAGACACTGTGCTACATGCAGGAGACACAAGGGTAAACATGAGCTCACGGGATGACGGGCAGGTGGGGAATTTGCCTACAAGGTGAGATGGAGCCGTAGTGTCTAAAAACCAAGGAAAACTCCTCCACCAACACTTTTAAAGTGTTGTAGAGAGTTAATTCAAACCAAAATGTAATTGATAACTCAACTATTACTCCTTCTATTAAGGATATTTGCTTAAAAAAACATCCTCCTATCTCATTAAAAATGAGCACATTTACATACACAGACATATAAGGGAGTGTTGAAAGTTGGAACGGGGAAATTCATGTGGTTGGAAAATGAATGAAAGCTTAGACAAGCATAGTCAAGGCCTAGCACAGAGATTAGCAATCTTTTCGCAGTAATAACACCAATGGTCTGTCCCCATGCCTCCTAGAAAGTCAGGCCACAGGACATTGGGTGGGAGGATGGGGGCATGGTTTGCAGTAAATGTTATATTTTAGTCAAGGCACAAATTAAAGAAGGGAGGCCAGTGGTTGCTCTTGACCTAGGAAGAATGGAAATCTAGCTAACAATAAATCAGTGGGCTGACGATTCGCCTTATCTCTATCTTCGGAATGTTGTAATGTCTGATGTGGCATAATCCAATGAACAATAAATAAAAATCATAACTGTCAACTAGAACACAATATGAAGGGCAAAGAATCACACATGTTTGACAGCTTTATATTTGGCTCTCGGGATTGACCTGGAAAATGACACCAGGGAACTTTCCATATTATTATGAAAAATAATACAAGAGCAAGTGGAAAAATGGTTCAAGTCAAAATTCAATATTATCTCTGACTTTCTAAACACAAGAGGACTATGGCCTTACTAAAAGCTTTATATATTATCAACATAGCTTTAGTGTTAGGCATTTGTTGTTAGGCATTTGTTGTTAGGCATTTGTTTATTGTTAGGCATTTGCATTTTAAAATACCTTTCCTTTCAATTAAAAAAAAATTACTTTGTTTCTGGTGAAGGCCTGGGAGGGGTGAGTGTGGGGTGGAAGGTGTCAATGGGAAAAAAACCCACCACCACCAACAAAAGGGACATCTGTAATACTTTCCACAATAAAGATAACTTTTTAAAAAATTACTTTGTAATGATAAATCGTCAGATTATGGCAAAGAAAGGCAGAGAGCTTTGGGCTGAGGAGCCTCTCCCTTCACTGTCCAGGGCCAACCCACAAGCCCACTTACTTCTACTAGTCCTGCGGCCCAGCCTTGGTAGTCAGGCAGCACAGGGCTTGGCATTTCTTTGCTGAATCTTTGGGACACACATATTGAAGTTGCAACCTACACAAAGACAGTATAAAGGGCTCTCTTTCACCCCCACTTTATTCACAAAGTGCCAATAATAGAAAATCAGGAGCCTGGACTTCTGGCAGACATCTGTAACCAAACTAAAGTGAAACCTAAAAGCTTTAATCGGCTCAGTATAAATCTCCCCCCAAATCGCTCTCATTTCTGACCCTATAATCAATCTTGCAAGAAGCAAGAGAAGCTCAGGCGTCTCCTAAGGTCTGTTTCCTGTAAATCCTGCCTACAAATTACAGCGACAAAATAACATAAATGTAATAGTAGTCAGCAGTGGGGAAAGCAGTGAGGTGGCTGGCAGAAGGCTGATTGGCATCATTTTAATGTAAAGCAGTTTAGGGAGCTTCCTTTTGATTTTAACCCTGAACATAAAGCTACATAAATGTTTAAGTCACCTCCCACAGCAAGTTCAGGAGTGTCAGTAACAGGCTGAAGGTACACTTTGGTTGGCTACAACTGAGGCTCATTATCTGTGAGCCTAGACAAGATATTCTCTAAACCTTAATCTTTTAATCTTCTACTTATTATAAATTGTGAATAACAGTTGAAATAAAGAATTTGGGGGGGCGGGGGGGAGAATCTGGTAAGTAACCTGCTCAAACTGGAATCTCACAGAGAAGATATGCCTATGTTCCTTACCCTCACCCTACACCTACCACTACAACAGAACACATCAACAAGTCAAAATAACAATGGTATGTGCTATGTTTACAGCACATAACCATCCCTGACTCTGCTGGGCCAAGGATGGGTCACGGATAGTCCTGAATGATGGGAATTCCATTAAGGCCTGAAAAGATAACCCCCTTTGTTTTTCAAACTTCCCACTCCTCCCTTGGTCTCCCCACAGACAATGCTCCAGAAAGGGCTAGATCAAAGAACAAAATGCTATGATAACAGAACAAACACTTGTTTACCAGGTGTTTGAAGTAGAGGCTTAAGTGTTGGATGGAAAGCAGAGAGGGAGCCAAAAGCTAACCCCAAAGGATTTTCAATTGCTCATGGTGGATGGGAAATAATAGGTGTAAATATGGACAGAGAGGGTAAATTTATTGAAAGGAGGTCAGAGAAGGCCAACTAACACAGAAGATGCCTTTTCTAGGTCACTCAGCTTATCCTTCAGTTATGGAAAGAGGAACAAGTTCCCACTGGTCATCGCCTGTTACTTTTAATTATTCAGACTTCTATGGAGCACCTCCTTTGTGCCAGGCACTGTACTAAGCCTTGGGCCTAACAAGAATGCCTCAGATAATCAGTATTGCCACACTCGGGCATGGTCTATATTTATTTGTAAATTGAACAGTGCTTCCCCAAAAGGTAAGCTTTCAGATACAGTAGTTCTACTTTTCCTAAGGCTGTTGTGCCTTAATGCCATTAACATGCAAGCTTAGGCATGTTTAACCATTTAGAATATTCACTTTTTCAAGTGAGGAATGAGCTGGAAGTTCTCTTGCCGCTCTAATAGTGTGCAGTTCTGAGATATCTGGGAAAAGAGAAATCTAAACAGAACTTCTGGTAACTCAGAACCACTTCCCATGGCTTCCTGTAATAATGCTCCACACCCAGCTAATCCTCTGGATCCCACCCTGCCTCCCCTCACTGTAGCTTTCGGCAGAGATTTTGTGCTCTTTGTTATTTGACTCTCAGGTGCCTCTCTGGACCTTGAGTTCCTAAATACTGGACAGTACAATTCATGTTTCTCACCTACCTAACATCCTCCAACCACATCCCTCTCCACTACCCCTATTTTCCCTCTCCCCTTTGTCCTCCAGGCTGGTGCCATCCTGACTCTGTTCCTTTAGCAGCACAGCTTGTGTCTGCCTTGGGGATGTTGTCTGTGCTGTAGCTTTCCTCTGATACTCACAGGGCTGGATCCTACCTGCCATTCAGATCTCAGAGTAAACACCACTTACACAGTGGGACCTAATGTAGGCAGCTGGCTGTCCTTTGTCACTCACCCTATTTCAATTCTCTGCATATTAGTCCTATTATCTGACATGCTTCTTGGGTTTACTGTTTGTCTCCCCAAACTAGAAAGTAGTCTCTAGGGATGGGATCTGTCTTATTCTCCATAGCATCCCTATGCCCAGAAGAGTGTCTGGCCCATAGGAAGTGCTTAATAAGTAAAATGGTTTAATGATCCCCCATATATATTTCTGGGCACATTACTGCTTCTCAATCAACTTTAGTTTTCCTTCCTTCACATAATCAAGTGTACATTTCCCTAGCAGTCATTTTATAACTCACTATAAAAAGCAAAACAGCCTGGCCAGTGTTGCTCAGTGGTTGAGCATCCACCTATGAACCAGGAGGTCATAGTTTGATTCCCGGTCAGGGCACATGCCCAGGTTGTGGGCTCAACCCCCAGGGTGGGGTGTGCAGGAGGCAGCTGATCAATGCTTCTCTCTCATCATTGATGTTTCTATCTCTATCTCCCTCTCCATTCCTCTCTGAAATCAATAATATATTATTTTTAAAAAGCAAAACAAAATCAAAGCAAACAAAAACCCGTGGCTTTTAGCTATTTTATTACCTACTAGAGACCTGGTGCATGAAATTCTTGCACGGGTAGGGTCCCAAGGCTTGGCCGGTGATCAGGGCTGATCTGTGGGGTGACCAGTGGGTTGATTGGGGCCTGCAGGCTGGGGGCAGCTCCTGCATTGAGCGTCTGCCCCCTGGTGGTCAGTGTGCATGATAGTAACCGGTCATTCCACGGGTCCTTCCGCCGTTCCATTGATTTGCATATTAGGGTTTTATATAGATCGATTACGCTACTCAATTGCTTCAGAAATCTGAGGGACAAGATTTTATGATATACAATGAAGATTTTAAAATTAAGGCTATTCTTTTAGTCCAAATGGATCATTAAACAATCATATTGAATAACCATTTTTCAAGAAAACTAAAGTAGATGCTGATATTTTTCACAGATACCACTGAATGGATACTTTGTCAGGTTCAGAGAATCAAACCATTGGAAGGGTGGTCATCAAGGCTTTCATTCATCCAGCTTTCTTAAAAAGTCAGGTTAGCCTCTTGTTTCAAGGACCACAGATAATCTTCCAAGGAGTCAAAAAGACATATCTTCTTTTTCTCTCCTTTTTTACATTGCCCCCCAATTCTCTTTTGCCCCCAATTCTTTGCTGTCTATAAAGATACATTTTTAAAATGAGAAGCCCATTGGATACCATGATTCCTTACTTCTGGTTTTAGCTGAAGGACCTCTGGCCTATCCTGTTTATGAACCTCCTCAGTTTTGCAGGTGTGGGATGATCATATTTATGAAACATTGGCAGTTGACCAAGGAGAACTGCCTTTTTTAGAGTTTAAAGAAAGTGATAGCAAGCCATCTTCCCAAGAGTGTTCTAGCTCAGTCAGGGAGGCAGCCTTGTGCTCTGCCAGGTCCCCTCCCAGCTTTCTAGGATTATCCTGCATAGCTGTAGAAGCACATGTACCCTCGGTAGGTGATGATAGCAAAATGTCACACTGTATTTGCAGATATATCAGAATAAAGGGAGGGAAAACCCTCTTCATTAACGATACCATCTGAGTTTAATAGAGAAGAATGCTATCAGAACCTGTTTAACTTCTGTTCTTCAACCAACTTTCCCCACTTCTCACCCAGCCTGAGGACACAACATTAACATGGCCACATCACAGTGTTTTATTTCAATCTTGAAATTGTAAAGTTCTTCCATAACTTTCACATCGTCAGAAAGCCTGAGTGAACATTTGATACAAAAGCCTTCCACTTTATTTATTTTGTAAGTATCCTTCTCTACACAATGGTAAGACATTGATTAAAAGGCCCCTATTGTGCAGTGCCTGGTGTGCAGTTTTAAACCCATAGCAGAATGACCATTAGGTTGAAAACCTATTAACCCTTATCCCAGAAGAGGATGCAAAGTCCTTGGGGGATGTTTACTCTTCTCCTTGATATCCTGTAACTGAAATACTATGCTGTAAAGTCCCTAATTCTTAAATACCATGATATAAAGTTAATACATTTTATGTTACATGACAAGGGGATAAGAGAGGGAAGAAAATAAAGACATTTACTTCATACACACAAACATATTCATAACAAGTAAGGAGGAAAGATTCATGACAATTATAATCCTTGATTCTATAATTAGTCATGTGGTCATAGCTGGTATTTTTAACTGTCTCCTTCCACTGTCTATTTGTCCTCAGCAAGCACCTCAACTGGTCATGGTTCTTTACCTAATGGAGTGACCCAAGCCTTCATTCCAGACAGGGTCTGGGCCATTTAGAGTCCTGCCTGGATTGGGCTGTTGTGGTTTTCCATTGACTTTATTCACAGACATGGTATTATTAAGAGACACCCTAAGAGGTCTCTTGTATTCCAAACATACTTTTCCTTACCTGCATTGTGGAGTGGCAATCCAAGTTCTGGGTAGCCAGGATCAATCATCCCAGCCAGCACACTCCCTCCCTTCTTTGTCTGTTGATTTAGGGTCACAGAGAGCCCAGAGCTGGAGTAATTTCTAGCTCAGTGGAATCATTCTTGTGTCTCCCAGTGGAAAAATTCCTCCCTTTCGAACTAAGACCTCTAGCCCAGCAGAGCATAAGATTGGAGAGACAGGAAGCAAAAATGTTGCTAATAGGTCACTAGGGCTAATAGTGAGTGGCGCCACTCCTATTTCTACACCTTGATTTTTGGACCTGTAAATCCCAGCTATGGGAGAAACAGCACCAAATATGGATGCTAATTCAGAGTATAATAAACTTCCTGGAAAACCATGCCCCAGCCCTGCAAGGTATATTGTCACCTAGCTAGCACTGTAACTGAGTCTTGAAAGGCCATTCCACCATTGTATCAAGCCAAGTTGCTTCAGAATAGTAGCATGGGGCCCATGGCCTTACTTCATTCACTGTGAAGTTAGTTCCTTGGTCAGAGGCAATGCTGCATGGAATGTCATGGTGGTGGATGAGGCTTTCTAGGAGTCCATGAACAGCTGTTTTGGCAAAAGCATTGCACACAAAGAAGGCAAATCTGTATCCAGATTAAGTGTATATTCTAGTAAGAACAAAAAGCTGCCCCTTCCATGACAGGAGGGTTGAATGTAATTAACCTGTTGGCTGATCACTCTGGGAACGGTGTGATATTAGGGGCTCAGTGTTGGTCTCTGCTGCCGACAGATTGGGCACTAAGCAGTGGACTTCGACAGATCAGCCGTGGTTACTAGAAGTGCATGTCTCTGAGACTATGCATAACATCCATCATTGCCACCATAGCCACTTCATTCGTTAGCCCATTTAGCGCTGATGGGGTAGGTCACCCCACTTGATCACTAAAACCTTCCTCTGCTGAGGTCACTCTTTGACAAGCATTCACATGGGACACATATCCTCACATTTCTTGCCCATTCAGAGAGGTTTATCCACATACCTCTTCCCCAGACTTCATGGTCCCCCAATTTCTAATCATGTTCTTTCCACTTCCAATTGCCTGACCATCCAGCCAAACCACTGGCCACAGCCCATGAACTGGTATATAATCACATGTCTGGCCACTTCTCCTTCCAAGCAAAATGAACAAGCAGGTGAACTGCTCTCAAGTTCATCCCACTGAGAGAATATGCCTGCCCACTACCCCTCAGCTATGTCCCAGGAAGGGGCTATAGAATTGCAGCTGTAATTATATGTGACTTGCTGGTGTCACCCACAGCACAGGGCATGACACACAAACTTCAGCTCACACAGAGGTATGAAAATGCAATAACCCACTGGCAGGATACTAAACACTTGGAGTTTTATTTCCTGAGTATTCTACATCTTCATTGACTTCTTTCTTAGTGATTAGTAGATTTGGGTACATTTTACTATTTTTAAAACATTCCTGGCTAGCTTTGCTATTTAGGTTTTGTTGCTTTTCCTTGCCTTCCTACTCTCTTTTTAGCTAATAATTTGCAACATTGTTTGCAAGCCAAGGGAAACTGGGCACTGCGTCAGTTTATCAAGCAAAAATTTAAAGAAAGATTACTGTGATGCCTTCACTACACTACCTGACCATCCATTCAGTATATGTGGAAATGTTGAGTAAAAATGGGTGGAAGGCATTGTCTTAGCAGTAGACAACTTTTGTGGGAAATTCTCTTTAGGATTATCGGTTTCTGTAAGGTTGACAGGGACCTTGTAGGGCTCCCCAGGACTGCTATATCTTTTTTTCTTAAAACAGTTACAGAGAATTAGAATTAATATCACACACATTATATTATGCATATATGCACATTATATACAGCATGCATTGTATATTACACATTAAAATATTAATGTTTTTAAAATATTAGAAAGCACATTTACTTAAAGGTGCCATAACTAGACCACTTCTAGGAGTACAGTGTCTAGCACAGGTGTCCTTGTCGGAACATGGTGCTGCTGGATCTAACATCTCATCTTCCCCATATGAACCAATTATTTTTCCTTACAGAGCAATCCTTTCTGATTTTCACAGGTGGCTTTTTGATAATTTGTCTCACAGAGAGACTGGGTGAAGGTATGTGGCTGGATAATTGTGGACTCACTGCCATTTCTAAAAATAACCCAACTACCATGCACCTTAGTTCTATTGTATTCATATACTCATGTGTATGAAGACAGTTCAGTTCATAGTCAGCACAGCAAATGCCCGTTTTCTCTGTTTTAAGGTTTGAAACTATTGTATATACATGAAAGTTGGGGGTTTTTATTCGAATAGCACCGCCAGCCTCACTTCATACTTTTCATAGAATTGTCAACGGATTCTATTAGTGTTAAAAATGAGGCAGTATAGGAAAAAGCTAGGAAAATCCCTTGGCAAGTGGAATAGGGAAACTGAGGCAGATAGCTGAACAAATTGGCTGAGGAATTTATAGCTAAATATAGAAGGTCACCAGGGCAGAAAGCACCAGGTGCCCAGCAATGAGCAAAACGGGCTCTGGACTTCACCCCCAGAGTGGCCTTGCTTTTCCTGGCATATCGCTGATCATGTGGTTAGACCCCCTGACCTTCCATATCGCTGATCATACAGTTCAGACCTCCTGACCTTTCCTCTTTCGATTTAACATGGAGGCCTCAGTTGTATTTCAGCTCCAGGCCCAGAGAAGCAGCAAAACCAGGACAAGCTACAATGACTAATGACACCTTGCCCTGGTGCTGACCAATCAGTGGAGACCAGGACCCAGAAAGCACACATCTGGAAAAGCTGATGAATATTCTATTAGGATCCTCTACTAAGATCCCAGCCTTTAAAACCTGCAAAGTGAAGGACCCAGTGTATATGCTTCTTCCCAGGAGCACCCCTGCACCTTTCCCTTCTCCCTCTTCTTCCCCACAGGTGAGCATTTTCTTAGCTCTAAGGGGCCCCGTGAGACTTGCAACCAGGGAGCACTGAGCAACAACAGCAGCTGTCCCAGGCTAACCCCCTGAACTCTATTTTCTCTGACTTCTCAGTGAGCCAAGCAGCCAGCCTAGGCTCTCTCCTGTTGCTTCTTCTGTCTTACGTCTTCCTCGTTTCACCGTCCCCAGCTTTAATAAATGTACTCTCAAAATCACCTGGACTCATGTTATGAGCTCTTTCCTGCATGGGGTCAATAACACACACAATACCGCCACCCAAAGGCAGACCTGCTCTGGGCAGGTTCCTGTCCGGTAACAAAAGGACCTTAGGAACTATGAATATTCCTGATAACCATTTGAGCTCTCTTGATTTTTTCTCTAAAATCACCTGCATTTCCAAGGCTATCTCTATCATTGTCAACTAGCATCAGTTGTTAGGGGCAGAAATAGAAAATTGGGAACTAACTATGAGTTATTTCTAAATAAGAAATATTAATCATGCTCGGTTAACTGTGATTGTTTTATTCTGATTAAAGAAAGCACATTCTAACCTGGCTGGGAGTGGTATGCCCTTGGGACCTGGGAGTCAACCTTGGAATGCAGTCTATCCCTAGTCAAGAACTACCTAATATCATGGAAAGATTAACAACCTTGTTGCCCAAACAATGGAGTCCTGCCCCAGCTCCTCCTGAGCCCATGTTGCCTACTTCCCCAGGCTTGTGATTCCTGCTCCCCCATGTAATCTTTGTCCTTTCCAATATAAGCAGCTGTCTTATGGGGGGCTAGAGATCTTTGTGGATGACCTGCTGCTCTCCCATACTGCCGGCAGCATTGGGATAAATGCTCATATATGATTCAACCCTGTCTCTGCTTAATTGGCTCAATTCCCATTGATTATCTGGTTTCAATACTGATAAGCAGAAATGAACATGCTCCTCTCTGTAACTGCCACAATTTAGTGCATCTAATCTAATATTAGACAAACATGGTAATTGACCGTACCTTCCCTACGCCTCCCATTGGCTAATCAGCATGATATGCAAATTAACCGCCAACAAAGATGGTGGTTAATTTGCATACGTAGGCTCCAAGCGGTGGAGTGAAGCCTGACATTTCCTGGGCTGGTGGAGCAGTGAGGCCTCACGGCTCCGGGGCTGGAGGAGCAGCGAAGCCTGACGTTTCCGGGGCCGGCTCTGGCCAGAGCAAAGGCCTGGGCCCCAGGTGCTGGAGGCAAACCAGTGCCAGCAGCCAGGGGAAAGGAAGGTCTATTGCTTAAATCTCTGTGCAATAGGCCTCTAGTCTATTATCATAGCTAACACTCAATTATTATATTAAGTGGCAGACACTATGCTTTAGTGCTTTTTATGCAATGTCTCATTTAATCCTCATAATGACCTTATAAAAACTGCTACTGTCCCTGTTATAGAATAGTAAGAAGCTAAGAAAATTCCAGGACAAGCAGAATAGGAAAACTAAGTTAAACAGCAATTTGCAGCCACCTAGTAAGTCCTATCTTCCCTAAATCAAGGGCACTCAAGAGTAAATGGTTTGTACCTCTTCTCCCCAACCAGAGGGTAAATAGCTTAAATCACCCTACTCTGGGAGACAGATAACAGAAATCCAATTAAATGCCATTTTCAACCACACCCAAGGACAAATTTAAAATAATATATCTCATTTTGGCTCATCAGCATAAAGCTGATGAATATTCTTTTGATATGTCCCTAAGACTTCCCCTAAATGCCCAGCCTTTAAAATCCCTGAAAGTGAAAGTCCCAGCATGCCCATAATGCCCATTCCATTCCCTTCTCCCATCTCCCACCCCCATGATGCTTGCAACCAGGGAAGCAATGGGCAGTGGCAGCTGGTCCTGTCCCAGGCTAACCCCCAACCTGTCTTACAAGGCCCCTATTCTCTGACTTCCCAGTGAGTGAAGGCAGCTCAGCCTAGGCGCTTCTGCCGCTTCTATGCCCTTCATTATTTCACTCTCCTAAGTATAGTTTCGCTGCAGTCAATAGATTCTCGCTTGCTTTTCTACACTTTGTCCCCTAATTAAAATCTTCCCCTCAAGAAAACAAGACCTGAGGTCTCGTCATCTCCCTGACAACAGTCCCCTTATACATTCTTATGAGGCTTAAAGAGGTAAACAGTTTTGAGACACAACATAACTAGTAATGGCAAAACCAGAATGCAAATCTAGGTTTTTCTGGCACCAAAAATTCTGCTTTGAACCAGAATTTCTGATTCAAATGACAATCTCTCATGAATCTGTAGGTAGCTGTCATTACGTTAACTTATGCTTACACGGTTTTATTCATAGTTAGTCTACCTGTGTCTGGCTAGTGTAGCTCCCTGAGTTTTCAAAGGCGAAAACTATCTCCTCTATAGAACCTAGCAGAGCACTGAACAGAAAGGGACATGCTATTTCTCACTCCTGTAAAACAAACCCTGCATTTGCCTTAATGTTCCTCTTTTCCCAGCTCACCAGTTTAAATCTCACCCTTTGTTTACTGCTCTTTCCCCAAACAATGGTGCCCACATTAAAGCTACTTTCATTGCAAAGCTTCCCTGTACCTTTTTGAAGCTGTAGAAAGAGAACTGGAGGAGTTTCCAGGAAATCTGACTTCAGTTCTGTCTTAGATTTTGTAACTCAGTATGTAGCTTTGGCCAGATCACGTAACATCTTCAAGTATCCTGAGGCTTAACAACCATTTTGCTAATCCAAAACCCACAGGGCATTTGGAAAGATCAGATGAGATTAGATATGGAAGAATAATTTGAACACTGTCTGTTATATAATTAAATACCTATAAGAGCAGTACAGCTAAACTATTAATATAAATTTTTTTCTCTAAGAGTGAAAATTTTAATCAGTGGGAAAGAGTTGATTGCCTCATATTTCTGAGAAGAGAGGGTCACGGATTCCCAGAGCGACATTGCTCATTGAAGTCTATTTCAAGGGTCCTAGCCCACTCTGAACCATTTTTTCCCCAAATCCTTCTAATTTTATTTTTAAAGTCAATGTCTACTTCATAGTATAAAGGAGTTTCAGAATAAGAACCTTAGAGTTGATTGGCTTCAACATTTTATTTATAAATGAGTTTTACCAGGGGCTCCCTGCCCTAAATTGTAATTCTGTTCCCATCTTGGAGCCTCCCAGGTTCACACTGACCTACTTCCCTGTGCTTTTCCTGCCCCCATCCATCCCACACCTCCATGCTCAATCCCTCACTCTCCATCCTGCCCCTGCCCTCCTCTGTGGGCCACTTTGTTCCCGGGATGGCCTGTTTTCATTACTTGTCGTTGGCCTATTCTCCTTGTTACGGATAATTTTAAAGATGTAAAACAATTTTTCTTCAGAGTTTGAAAACTGTTTATGTATGACTAAGTAAAATGGTTCAGTTATTAAGGGCAAACATCCACATGTTAATTATTTTTTGGATTTATTTATTTTTCCTATGATAGACATATAAACTGAAATATTGTGTTATGTACTATGTAGCATGTATCATGGGACACTCTTTTTAGGCAAAAAGAAAGCTGTTAAAGGCTGAATATCCTTCAGCATGTTTAAAATAAAACACATTAGGGCATTTTAACATTAACTGCAACTAAGATTCTCTAGATTTAAAGAATCTGCTATTAATAGTCTGATGCAAACTAATAGAAGGAGAAAAGGTTTATTAAAATATGGGAAAAATAACTTTGCTAAAGGTATGAAGTTGCATTTAATCTACTTTCCTTGTATTTTTTATTTTTATTTATTTTTTAAATTTTTATTGATTTCAGAGAGGAAGGGAGAGGAAGATAGAGACATCAATGATGAGAAAGAATCACTGATGGCTGCCTCCTGCATGCCCCATAGTGGTGGGTCAAGCCTGCAACCTGGGCATGTGCCTGGGAATCAAACCGTGACGTCCTGGTTCATAGGTCGATGCTCAACCACTGAGCCATGCTGGCTGGGCTCCTTGCATTTTTTAAGTGAGAAATTTTCCTAGTGTTACCAGGAAGGGGACCTGGCCCTGAACAGGTCTGCCTATGGCCAACCCTATAGTGTGGGTTTCTTGACTTCACGTAGGAAAAATGTCACAACACAAGCCCAGGTGAATTTTAGAGACTTATTATTTATTAAAGCTGGGGACAGTGAAACAAGGAAGGGCTGGGGAAATGAGCCCAGGCTGGTCTGCTTTGGCTCACTAAGAAGTTAGAGAAAAGGGGCCTTGGGGACAGGTTCGGGGGGTTTGTTTGGGATGAACTACCATAGACCATTGCTGTCCTGGTTGCAAGCCTTGTGGGGTCCCTTAGGTTTAGGAGATGCATGCCTGTGGGGGAAGAAGGTGGGGAGAGGGGACAGCATGCTCCTGGGAGGGAGAGTGAGCATTGGGATCCTTGTTTTGAGAGGGGTTTTAAAGGCTGGGAGTTTAGGGGTAGTCTAAGGGGGGAGGGGATCTCAGTAGAATATTCATCAGCTTTATGCTGATGCACCAACATAAGGTTTATTCTCTTAACTTCATCTATCCCTGGGTGTGGTTGGAAAATGGCACTAATTGGACACCTGCTGTCTATCTTCCTAAGTAGGACGATTTAAGCTACTTACCCTCTGGTTAGAGAGAAGCACAAACCATTCACTCTTCAGTGTCCCTGGTTTATGAAAGATAGGATTTACTGGATGGCTGCAAACTGCTGTTTAAATGTCTCAGTTTCCCCATTCCGCTTGTCCTGGCTTACTGGCCTGTCTCACTGGTACCACTGTAACCATAATAACATGTACTCTGGAATCAAAGACCTCAGACATGAAATGAGTGATTTGGATAAAAGGGGAAGAATGAAATACTGTGTGAAAATATTTTAAAAGAGCCCTGGGGAATCAGAAAGCTCAGCCATTGTGAAACACTGTTGGTTTAGCCTTAAGTAAAACAGCAGAAATAACAGTAATTTTGGCCATAACAAAGAGGAAGAGAAAACAGAGTTCAACAAAGGCAGAAACAGCTTCTGCTCCAACTGTAAAGCTTCGGAAAACTACCCTTTAAAGGTACACAGCCCAAGGGAATAGAGCAGGGGGCTTCTCTGCTGAGCTAACCTGAGTAAGTGGTCACACATTCACACACTTGGCAGTAGGACAATCACGAGTATCAGATTTGGCGAACTTTGCTGTCAGACACACTTAAATGCTATATGAGCATGACTCAGTATCTTTAAACAGAGGGGTTTTGAAATGATATTTTGCTACTCACTGGAATAAACAGCAGTCCATGAACTTGGAACTCTCTAAATCATTGTAATGGTTAAAGTCACGCAAAACTCAACAGATCTTAGCTTATGAAAGCAATATTTTATCTTAAGGACTAAGTGATATCTAAGGTTCTCTCTAGTTTGAGGATATTACATCCAGCCATATGTCTATTTTCAGGAAGCTTATCAGTCTGGGGCCTGAGACAACAGAAGACAGTGAATGATGAGCTCTGTGGTTCAGGGAGAAAAAAACAAGGTGTAGATCTAGCAAAGTACAACATAGTAACAGTAATGGCAAAATAAAACGTATCATTCTTTCAACCCATAGTTTGTAGTCCCTATAATAGAGCAGGTTTGTATAAATGACATAATTCTTTCTCCAAGTAAGAAGCAGCGCTAACATGAATTGGCCAGTAACTATATGCTACATACAGTTCTAAGTACCTTTCCCAGCATTATCTTCTTTAACCCTCACAAACCTCTACAATCTATTACTAATAGTCTACTGTTGCAGGTGAAAGAAAAGGAAGCACAGAAGGGTGAAATCATGTGTCCAAAGACACAGGTAGAAAGCATTGAAGTTGATAGCCAACTCAGGTGGCCTTACTCGAGAGTTCAAGGCACTAATCACAGCAGATGGCAAACTGTTGAGCAGGTCCTGCTGCTCCACCCAGGGCTCACTGGGAAACTTGGCCAAGTGGCCGGCGGTCCGCTCTGAGGGGAGCTCAGTTGGCTGAAGGAGATGCGGTTCAGGACACTGAGGACGACTGTGGCTACCTGAACTATGACAGAGGGAATGAATACCAAGTTCAATTTTGAAAAGTGAGTTGGGTTGCCCTGACTGGTTTGGCTCAGTGGATAGACGATAGAGCGTCGGCCTGCGGACTGGGGGGTCCCAGGTTCGATTCCGGTCAAGGGCATGTGCCATGGTTTCGGGCACATTCCCAATGGGGGGTGTGCAGGAGGCAGCTGATTAATGTTTCTCTCTCATTGATGTTTCTGGCTCTCTATCCTTCTCCCTTCCTCTCTGTGGAAAATCAATAAAATATATTTAAAAAAAGAAAAGTGAGTTGGGGAAGTAAGGAAAGTCAAAAGCAGCATGAGTGCGGAGTTCCTCTGATTGTGCCCTGTCCTTTCTAAAGGCCGTGCCCCTTTCTGCTCCCACTCACAGCATTATGCGATCTTCGGAATTCTTCACTGTGGGTAAGGTGACTTTTATTACTGAGATAGCCATCTTTTTTAGTAGTTAGGACCTCACTAAATGAGGTCAGTCTGCTTAAAAGATTTTCATATATCCATAGATTTTTAACTCAGTGATTTATCTCTAACAGCAAGTGGCAGATTCTACACAGGTCACCATATATCAGATGGAAAGTTTCCATGTAAACAGATCCTGTTTACCATTTGTAATATTTTTCTTTTTTGTTAGATAATGCCATACTTTGAGGGATGAAGCAACTGTTCATTAGGTGTAAATATGAGAGTGTTTTTGCTTTATTGAAAAAAAATTGGAAATTATGTTTCTTCACTTAAAAAATCTATATAATGAAATCCTTCCTTTTCTTATATTAATTCAATGTTCTAATTTTATATTCCCTGAAATAATCAAATACTTCTGTGGCCCATCTGTTTTCAGACCAAATCATTTTATTTCTCCATTTGGTACATAAACTATTACGGCTCCTGAATAAATATGAATATACAACTTTGTAATGATTTCTGCATCTCCAGAAATTTGGGCTGAATTTTAAAATATGGTGAATCACTAGAAAATATCAAAAAACAATGCATAATCTTGAAAATATAAGCAAAAACTAAATTTTATCTCTGGGAAAAATTTTGCACAAGAATGATTCATTCTGTTTACTTGAAAGAAGTGTAGACATTTTTAACATCACAGTGCTACAACTGCATGTTCTCATTAAAAGGAGACTTCAAGTAAAAGCCCAGGGAGAACATCAGGGACTTATATTTTCACCTGGAAAAATGAGTACCTGGTTAAAATCATGGCCCTTGCAAAAGAAGCCTTATTGCTTAACCGTTTCATTACCTGACTTCCTCTAAGCAAAGAATATGATCTGTGTTGCCGATAATAATACTGGGAAAAACACACATTCTGAAAGTATGGGGAAACCCATCCTACCTTGAAATTCTAATTTAAGAGGATGTTACAGGCCATTGTAAGAACAGCATATGAAAAACAAAGGTGTGCAAACTCAAATTTTAAAGCCTAAAAACAAGGATAATAGAAAAGAGCCTAAACTTGTGCAGCCTGTTTGCGTATTCTCAGAACAAATGCTGGGAATGCATGAGAGACTCAAGTCCAATGAAAAAAAGTATGGGAGGTAGGATTATGGGTGATTAATTTTCTTTCTTTTTCTATTTTCCATTTATTTCCTATGATAAACATATGTTACTTTTATATTTTGTTTAAAAAACTTTTTAAATATTACTTTTGTTTCTCCAACTATCAATATCTGCATATGGCAACTGAGCATGCCAGGCCTGTTCTCTGGTAGTTGATGCAAAAAGAGAGTGAGTATGAAAATCTAGGCAATCTCACCAGATTTCAGGGTGAGCTAAAACTTCAATAATTCCTTACATTAAAACAAAAATAATTTTTTAATTTAAATTTTATTTTTATCAAGCAAAGTGGACAAGTTACCTCTAATATTTAACTCTCCTTAAGCTATGTATCAAGAGACCATAATATTAGGTTAAATAAGTAAAATACTTCCTGATGATGTTGGCTTTGACTGGAAATATTCCATTCACTGAAATATATTTTCCATGGAAAATTATGGAATCATTTTATCACAATTATTTCAGGAATTGAAAAGGTTACCATAATAAAATTCATATTGTGACTAGAGTATTGCCTTTGTAACGAATGCATTTACAGGCTCATAAATTTGCATGTTGCAGAAGGATGGCTGTGGAGTTGCTTTAGCTTGTGTTTGCATTGAACAGAATGGAAGGCATTTAGGAAAGGTTTTAGTTAGAGTGCTGATATGCTGAAGAAGAAAGGGCACACTGCTGTGTAGAAATCACAGCAGAAACAATTGCATCCCTCATTCAAATTCTTAAGAAAACTACTAATAGACTAGAAGAATGTTTTAACTTCTTAAGCCTGAAGGGTATATATCTTAAAATCATAGATCATAGTCTAAACACATTACAGTCAAACTGATAAAAACCACAAGATTAAAAAAAAATTAAAACATCAGTGAATGACAACACATTACATTCAGGGTAACAATAATTTAAACAATCACTGACTTCTTAGAAACTATAGGGATCAGAAGACCATGAAAGAAAAAAAGAATATTCAGAATTCCAGATCTTGAAAACATATCTTTCAAGAATGAAAGATATTTTTTATTTACAACTGCATATCATTAAGAGAAAAGAGAACTAAGAGATAAACATTGCCAGAGAATCATTGCATTATAAGAAATGCTAAACGAAACTTTTCCACACTAGCCGAAACCGGTTTGGCTCAGTGGATAGAGTGTCAGCCTGCGGACTGAAGGGTCCCGGGTTCGATTCCGGTCAAGGGCATGTACCTTGGTTGCGGGCACATCCCCAGTGGGAGATGTGCAGGAGGCAGCTGATCGATGTTTCTCTCTCATCGATGTTTCTAACTATCTCTCTCCCTTCCTCTCTGTAAAAAATCAATAAAATATATTTAAAAAAAAAAAAAGAAACTTTTCCACACTAAAAGAAAATTATCCCTCTGGGAAACTTGAAACTTGGATTGTCAAGAAAAAACATCATAAGTGGTAAACATCAGAATAAATATAAATTATGTTTTCCCTCTTGTTTTTCTTGAAATACATTGTACTATAGGCTTTATTTCATATGTAGAAGTAACATTTTTGAAAACCGTAATGTAAAGGATGGGAGGGGGCATGAGGAAATGGACCTATGCTGATTCTTTTTTTAAAAAATGTATTTTTATTGATTTTTTACAGAGAGAAAGGGAAAGGGATAGAGAGTTACAAACATCGATGAGAGAGAAACATTGATCAGCTGCCTCCTGCACACTCCCTACTGGGGATGTGCCCGCAACCAAGGTACATGCCCTTGACTGGAATCGAACCTGGGACCCTTCAGTCTGCAGGTCGACGCTCTATTCACTGAGCCAAACCGGTCAGGGCTGATTCTTGTTTCTATAGTAGTCTTTGAAAACTTACAAGTTATTCATTGTAATCCCTAGAGTCACCACTAAGTCAATAGATAAATTAATATTGATTTCTTAACATTTTTCAAATAATCTCAGAGAAGTCAGGAAAGGAAGAACAAGCAAATAAAGAAGAGAAGGGATATGAGGAAAATAAATAACATGATGGCATAGTTTTTATCTAATGAGGTCAACTATCACATTAAGTGTAAGTGGTCTAAACATTCCAAGTAAAAAAACCAGAGATTGTCAGAATTTAAAGGAAAACCTAAGTGTATGAGGTCTTTAAGAGAAGCACTTTAACTACATGACACAGGTAGGTTGAAATAAATGGATAGAAAAGATATATCATGTGAAGAATAGGCATAAGAAGACTGGCTTGGCTATATTAATATCAGACAAAGTAGAGTTCAAACAAAGATTTGTACTAAGATAAAGAGGGACAAATCATGGCAATTGTAAAAGTATATATGTGCTTAATATCAGAACTTCAAAATATATGAAGCAAAAATTGACTTAATTAAAAGAAACAAAAGATAATTCTACCACCAAAAGTAGAGATTTTAATGCTCCTGTCTCAGTAATTGATTGAACCACACTAGCTCCTACCCTCACCAAAAGAGTCACTAGGCATAGACACTAGTCTAGGAGGCTCTTCATTAGATGAGCTGCTGTAGGAGGGACACTATATCTTTATAACCCCATTGATGACACAAAAATAATTTTTTAAAAATGTTTAGATGAGTATTCCTGTTTCCATTTCTTTACATGTTCTGCACTAGTGTTTCTTGTAACCATTTCTCCAGCTCTGAGAAGTGGCCGAGTATCATTTTCCTGGACCTGTCCTGTACAGATCCCCCTCCCATTCCTTTTTAGTTATGGAACTTCGAGAACCATTTATTTTTTAATTGTAACGTTTTATTCTCCACAGCTTCTTCACAATACATGTGCTGTGGCTCTTAATAGCCGTCTTAGCCAGTGGATGGCTTGCTTATTTTGTGGTTGTTCTACTAATGGACCAAAATGATGGCATTGAATAGGCCAATTCACTTTCATGTTTATTCATCTTTCTTCAAAAGACATAAAACAAGACAGAACAATTCTGTTGACAGACGAAATTGATAATAACTTTAGACCATAAGCCTGGTCTTTGAAAAGAAGGCATCAGAGAGTTTTTTTACTCCTCTCCTGAACCCCTCTCGCTTCTGCTAATAAGCATGGTCTCTGACTCTCTTTTATGAAGAAAAGATTAAAGCACAGATTTAGCCCACGCTGCTTCTCAGAAGAGAGCTGCTTCTTCCTAGGAAGTGAAATAAAGAACTGGGCATGCAGGCTCTTAGTCTTACTCCTCAGCCTCGCATTTTCTGGTTATGAGCTTTAAAGAAGTCGGCTAACCCCTTTCAGCTTCTGATCTCATCTCTCACTCAGGGAGAGGGAGGACAGGCTGCTCTCCTCTTTCACGGGCCTGCCATAAACACTGAATTAGTTTTTTTGTGAATGTACTTTGTGAAGCTAGGAGGCTTAATACAATTAATAGGTGTCAGCACTGGTTCTCCATTTAATTAGAAAAGGTGAAAGCACTAGTAGCACTCTCTCAATTATTTTAGCTCTTTTTGCTCAGCCTCCCCTCTTCATGTTCAATGTCTTTACTTGGTGTAATTAGGCGTATGGCTCAATGTGTTTGTGAAAAGGAATGAAAAGATATCTTCTATTTCCTATAAGAACATACCCTACCCTTTATCTGAGTATAATTATACAACCTGAAGCATATTCTCTGATCTTAGAAAGTGGCATTCCTCTGGTTCTGATTAGATTTATACAACTGGATTGATAGAATAAGTCATACCTGCCCTACACGAAACATTCTGAAGTGTGACCTACCTGAGGATTTTTAGTCCCTTCCTTTCCCGGGAAGACAAACTGGGATGAGTTTACTTGCCCTCCTTATCCTGTTTCCCTGTCACCCACTCCAGGAAACAAACTCATTTCTCTGTCCTCCCCTCCCCTCCCCCAACACTTGAAATCCAGAAAGCTGCACCTGATGGTATATATGCTTTAGCTACTGAAAAAGATGTCATAAAGGGTCCTATATCATTTTAAAAAAATAACTGTGAAGTATATTCAAGTGATGGACTAGGTATAAACAAGCAAAACCCCAAATTTCCCTTAAGCCTTGTCTTTGTGCAGCACTTTACTACAGAACACTTTCTGGGCATCGCGGGACCAGAGAGCATTTTCCCAATAATACCTGAGTCATCATTAGTCCAGAAGGTTCTGTGATCAGGCTTGGTCAGGATGTTGGCATGAGTACATGGCTCTTTCACCTTGAAAACATAAGGAGAAAAGAAGTAATGTAAAAATGGCTTCATGATTGCAGCTGTGTCGGGAGTACAGTTCTACAGGCAAGATTCCAAGGTTGACTCTAACACATATGGCTCATCTCTACCCCAAATAGGTGACCAACCACCCCAGGTTGACCAAGACTGACGTGCTTCCCAGGATACAGGGTTTTTAATCCTGGGCACTACCAGGATGGTTGGTCACCCTAGGTTTGATGCAGTGTTACTGTCAGGGCTCATGGCTGGGTAAGCACATAGGGCTGGGGTTCAGTCCCAACGCACACCCTCCTCATGCTGTGCTTTGTGAAATCTGCTGTATGCAGAGGCCCGGAATAATTAACAAACTTATTAGTGTAAGAACACTCATCACATACAAAAAAGTGTTTTGGATTTCTACCTAACAACAGTGGTATTTTTAGTCTATTATATGCTTGGAAAATATATATATTAAGGAAGAACTAATTTTAATTCAGTAATGCTTTAAAATAAATTCTTCTTTTATAATCATAACTAGTGGCCCAGTGCACAAAATTCATGTGTGTGTGTGTGTGTGTGGGGGGGGGGGGTGGTGTCCCTCAGCCCGGCCTGCACTCTCT
>NW_005871059.1:13559951-13693740 GCF_000147115.1 Myotis lucifugus | reverse complement strand
GTCTAATTAGCATATTACCCTTTTATTAGTATAGATAGAGGCCTGGTGCACGGGTGGGGGCCGTCTGGTTTGCCCTGAAGGGTGTCCCAGATCAAGGTGGGGTCCCGTTGGGGTGCCTGGCCAGCCTGGGTGAGGGGCTGATGGCTGTTTGCAAGCTGGCCAAGCCCCCCAGCAGGGACCCTCACCCCATGGGGGTGTGGCCAGCCTGGGTGAGGGCCTGAGGGCTGTTTGCAAGCTGGCCACATCCACTTCAGGGTGGGGGGGTCCTGCTGGGGTGCTTGGCCAGCCTGGGTGAGGGGCTGAGGGCCGTTTCCAGGCTGGCCACAGCCCCTTCAGGGTGGGGGGTCCCACTGGGGTGCCTGGCCAGCCTGGGTGGGGGGCTGATGGCCGTTTTTAGGCTGGCCATGCCCCCCGGCGACCCAAGCTCCCAGCCTCTCCTTTTTTTCTTTTTCTTTTTTTTTTTCAGCACCTCCTTGAGCGGAGGCCAGGGTGGGCTGGAAGCAGGTATCTGGGATTTATTTATCTTATATAATTGAAACTTTGTAGCCTTGAGCAGAGCCCAGGGCCAGCAGGGCAGGCAGGAAGCTTGGCTTCCTCCATCGCCGGGGGCAACCCAAGCCTCCTGCTTGCTCCAGCTCCGTGACCAATGCCATCTTAGTTGGGTTAATTTGCATACTCGCTCCTGATTGGCTTGTGGGTGTAGCGGAGTGGCGGAGTGATGGTTAATTTGCATGTTTCTCTTTTATTAGTGTAGACATCATATATATATTTTAATCCTCACCTGAGGATATTTTCCCCTTGAGTTTTAGAGAGAGTGGAAGGGAGGGAGAGAGACAGAGAGAGAAACATCAATGGAGAGAGACACATCGATTGATTGCCTTTCCACATTCCCTGATGAGGGCCGGGGATTGAGCCTGCAACAGAGGTACATGCCCTTGACCAGAATCAAACCCGGGACCCTTCAGTCCATGCTCTTTCCACTGATCTAAACCGGCTAGGACTGCCGGGAGCCGGTCCATCCTTGCTGCTTGACACAGTCGCTGCAGGAAAGAAACATCTGCACAGCATATGTTTCAATGGACCTGGCATATATAGCATATTGTTCTTAATATGTTTGCTCCCTTTAGCGCCATGTGTTTTAACCAAGGTCACCTCTCCGAGAAAGGTTGTTTCCCCAGGTGGGGATTTTTCCCTGAGGTTAGGGAGGGGATACAACCCCTTAATTAAGTGCCAGGCGGGTAGTTAAGCTACATAATCTTTACTCCCTGGAATGGAGATAAGAAACACCCTAACCTTTGTAATAGAAATTGACAGGATTAAAATCGGCTGGTATAAATACGGATGTAACAAGACAATAAACAACACAACCTGATCAGACCCTCATCACATCCTCATCAGCTCCTAACCAGAACCTCATCAGATCCTAACCAGAACCTAGCCAGAGAACATGGCAAAAGATCCTGGACAGAACCTGGCTACAGAACTTCACTGGAGAACCTAGACAGAACATGGCAAAAGAACCTGGATAGAACCTGGCTAAAGAACCTGGCAACCGAACCTGGCTGGAGAACCTGGCTAGAGAACCTTGCAAGAGAACCTGACTACAGAACCTAGAGACAGAACCTAGCGAGAGAACATGGCACCAGAACTTGGTTGGAGATCCTGACCAGAACTTCGCTGGAGTTCCTAACCAGAACTTCGCTGGAGATCCTGAAGGGAGAACCTTGCTATGCTGATGAACTGAACCCAGTTTCCATGTCATTCATTCTTCGCCGACTCCGTCCACACCTTTGGGGATCCCTGGACCCGTTGGGGTTGGACCCCAACATAGGACCAGAATCTATATTTTTAAATAGTAGCACATGTATATACGTAATATGTATTATTTTTTTATAAAGGTTCTGCCTAGTGCACATCCAACTAATAGATTTCTTACAGTAAGTTCCAGGGAGCAGCAATTATCCTTTCTTTTTCAACTTTCTACTATTGTGATGTGTGCTTTTTCAAACATATTCTCAATCAGGGAAATATAAATCTTATTGTTCAAAAGGACGTTCCATTTAAATCTACTTTATAGTGAGATAATTTGATTACTGTTGAAGTTTCTAGTATTTATTATTTATTGGATAAATTCCTTCCATTGCAAAGGACTAAAAAATGTTACTATATATATTGTTTAGTTCCATTGACTTGTTTTTCCATAACAAGTCTTTATTGATGAGGGAAGCAGTGCATCGGTTTACAATCTGGCACAAACCCTTTCTCCTTTTGTGAACTGGTATCAAATAATGTGTGGAAATCAGAATATTGAAGAGTTATTTGCACTCCCAGGTTCACTGCAGCATTATTCACAATAGCTAAAATGAAGAAACAACTTAAATGTCTATGGACACATGAATGGACAAAAATAATATAGTAGATACATACAATGAAATATTATTCTGCCTTAAAAAAGGAAACTTTACCATCCACATCAACATGGATGAAACCTGAGGACATTTTGCTAAGTGAAATAAGCCAGACACAGAAGGACACATATTGCTTATGAGGTGTCTAAAGTAGTCAAACTCAGAGAAGCAGGGCTTGGGAGGAGGAAGTGAGGAGTTGCTAGTCAATGAGCATAAAGTTTCAGTTATTCAAGATGATTAAGTTCTAGAAATCTGCTGAACAACATTGTGCCTATAGTTAACACTGCTGCATTGTCCACTTGCAAATTTGGTAAGAAGCTAGATTTCATGTTAACTGTTCTTACAATTTTAAAAATCTATATCTGCTAAAATATTAGATATGCACATAAAATATTTCATGCATAAAAATGTGTGGGATTATTAGTGGAATTTTATGGTAATGTAAAATGTTCTTAATATATAGAAAACATAATTTTAGAAGTAAAACTGTGGTGAAAAATATCATCAAAATGTAAATCTCAAGAAAATCTCAAGCTGCAAAATATCTCTCCAACTTCACTAAGTAACCTAAATATAAATTTCTTTAAAGTATGTATGTATTCTACTAAAATATTGCTCCATATTGTTAGAAAGCTCTTTGTTAGTTTAATTGAGATCTGGATCCTTGAAACTTCCTGCATTCTGAGATAGAAAAACAAACTGATTCTATACAGAACAGACCTAATTTCTGTTTTATAAAAGAACTAGAGGCCCAGTTTACGAAATTTTGTGCACTGGAGGAGGGGGGAGAGGGGTCCCTCAGCCGGGCCTGCGCCGCGCCCTCTCGCAGTCTGGGACCCCTCCCTCCTTACCACCTGCCTGCTGGCTACTCCTTACTGCCCGGCTTGCTCCTCCTTAGAGCTGCTGCGTAGGCGGGAGAGGCTCCCACCACTGCCACTGGGCTTGCTTGCCAGCCATGAGCCCAGTTTCTGGCTGAGCAGTGCCCCTGCTTGTGGGAGCGCACTAACCACCAGGGGCAGCTCCTGCATTGAGCGCCTGCCCCCTGGTGGTCAGTGAATGTCATAGTGACCGGTCATTCCTCCATTTGTTCCACCTTTTGGTCGATTTGAATATTAGGTTTTTATTATATAGGGTATCTCAAATATTTTAAAGTAGCTATTCTGTGTCACCTTAGTCTTCCATTCCCAGGTTAGCAGCCCTTTTCCCTTTTGCTGTTCCCTATGAAATGATTTTGTCTTGTTACTGAGATCACTCTGCACCGGAAGTTATCCTCTCTGGCATCTGAGCTAATCCCCTGGGAGTTCCCAGGCAAGGGCCAGATAACAGCCAATAAAATAAGGCATTGGTTTCGAGAGACAACTCTTGGGGAAAACTATAAGCATTATTTCCAGATGTGAGTAATTAAAATTTTTCTAAGAATTATAAACAATTCTCTATTAGTTAGCCACTTTTTAATATTTTTTATTCCAAAAAGTCCTAATTGATTTTATAACTATAGACCCATTTAGGAAAACTGCTGCATATAAGCATTTTTTTCCACATTGAGCTCTAATTACCTTGTGTCAAACAGTTGTCATTCTTCCAAATCTCATTTACTTATGAATGATTTTTTGTCACTATTTGTTTGAAATATTTTCTACAGGTTGAAGCTGCTCCTGTTAAATTCAGGGCCATTGAGAATTTATTCTTGCTCTTTGGGTTTTTATTGTACAATAGAACATGCAATTTTCCATGATCCCCAAGCTCCAAAGTACCCACAGCAAATTATCTATAAAGTACACATAGTGAATTTTCAGCAGGAGTTTATATAAACCCATTAATTACTGTATATACTGCAACAACTTATCAACAATGCCCTAAAACTGACGTCTGTAGTTTTAGGTGCTTCACATAAGTGAGAAAACTCATTATCAGCTGTCAATCCTTCTCAGTCTTCACAAACCCCTGTGGCTGAAGAAGTGACTAGCATCTTGAATTTGACCTTTGATCCCTGGCTGAATCCACAGTGGGCTCTTTGGTTCTTTCCTTCTTTTCCTAGGAAAGGATATACAGTAGTATATATACCTTGGCAGTGTGATAGAGAGGGGTGAAAAGGTAATAATATAACAAGAACAGCAGAACATTATGGAGTGTTCAAACATTTCATTCTGAACAATTTCAAGCACACACAAAAGTAAACAATATTATATATCTCTATGTAGTTATCATCTAGTTTTAACAACTATCAACACTTTTTCAATTGTATTCATCTACTAGAGGCCTGTTGCACAAAAAGATTCGTGCAATAGGCCTTCCCTTCCTCTGGCTGCCGGCACCAGTTTTCCTCCGGTGCCCAGGACCCAGGCCTTTGCTCTGGCCAGAGCCGCCTTCAAGCCTTCGCTGCTCCAGCCAGAGCTGCCTTCAGTCTTAGCTCCACCACTTCACGCCTACATATGCAAATTAACCGCCATCTTTGTTGGCAGTTAATTTGCATATCTCGCTGATTAGCCAATGGGAGGTGTAGCGAAGGTACGGTCAATTACCATGTTTATCTATTATTAGATAGGATCCTCCCTTTTATAGACTGGAACATTTTAAAGCAAATTCCAGAATCATGACATTTCATCTGTAATTTCTTTAGGAATGTATTTCTAACAGAAGATATTTTTTTGGCATAACTATCATGCCATTATTACAACTAACAACTTCAACAATAATTAGATTTATTAAAGTTTAATGAGGGTCATTAAAGTTTATTTATTTAATAAATAACAGCATGTGCAGTCTGAAAAAGAAAATAAGTACTTTCACTGTTTTGCATACAGAACCATTTGAAACTAATGAATAAAAATGACCCTTTAACATTGTGAGTTCTACAAAGTCAATGGAACTTCTGACTTATGTAAATCCTTATAGGTTTTTTTTGGGGGGGGGGAGGAGACATCATAAAAAGTCATTTTTCTAATAGAAATGGTATACTTTTTCAACTTATTTCCAATGCATCCTTGGAGAGAAAGGAGATAAAATTTTCTTGCTTGGTAGAATTGAAAGTGTTGGAGTGTGAAGGTGAAAGGAAGAGGGTCATCTCTGGAGGGTCACTGTTGATTGCTTAATCCCTATAGTTTTGAAATCCAGAAGTGCTTTAATAAATTATTAGAACATTAAGTCATTAGAAAGATAGGGGCAATTGAGTAAGGAGAGAAGGATTATAATATTAAAGTGAGGGTATATCAGAATATCAAATGTAGGGAGATGTGAGATATCCAGAAATTTTGGATAAGCTCTGGGAATAAATCCTTACAAATTCCACTGATATGAGAAATTAGCCAAAGTATTAATTCTACAAAATGCCTATAATTGATGGCAAGTTGCAATATTGGTAAGATTGCTAGGAAGGAAACAGTTATGATCATCTTTCTCTGTTCCCTCTTACTCTGATTTAAAGAACATTGGTCTGAAATCAATAAATATAGATGCCTATCCAGATTTAAATACTGATATAGGAAAAATAAGTCAGAACATATGGACTTCTTCCTGATTTACTTTTGAGTTAATCATAATAATTTGTATATGACTTTCCATAAATCATTTTAGCAGTAAATGCTAAAGTCATTAGTCCTTCTTAAAATATAAACAGAAATTCTCAAAATGCTTGTCTCTTATTAGCCAAGGCAGTTGGTTCCCATCTCAGTTTACCTGATGTTCAAAAGCAAGCAAGAACTCTTTATATGTAGGAAAATGTAATTTTGCTTCTCAAACTGCTTTAATGAGGCTTTAGAAAATGTCCCCTGAATACTATTACAGGATGTAAAGTGATCCTGCAAATACTAATTTAAATTCAGTTCTGTGTATTCAGGAGAAAGAAAAGTCCTCCTTGATTGTTTGTCTTGGATGGCTCCAACAAGTATTTCAGGAGCATTTGTTTACTTCCCAAATGCTGCCCTGGTTATTATAAGGACACAAGGGAAACTTGTTGATTGCTAGGACTTTACATTCTTATTTGGGAGCAAGACATTAACATAGAGAAAGTGATGTGGAACCTGATATTAAGTACCTCTAAACGTAGTATGAAGAATAGTAGTACAGCTATTAAATTTTGTCAGCATTGAAAGGAGGAAGCAATACTGTGGGGAAAGTCATTGAGCAAGGTTTCAAAGTAGAGGGAGGATTTGAATCAGTTTTTAAAACTCTGACAGTATTTGGCTTGGTAGGCAGGCAGCAAAGCGGTATCCAAGGTGGGAGGGACAATGCAAACAAAGGTCTGGAAGCAAAACTTAAAAGGCATGTTTAAGCAACTGCTGATTGAATAATTTCCTGGGAATAGGAGGCTCATGGGAGAAATGATTAGAAACTAGGTAGAAGCCAGCTCTAGCTGGTTTGGCTCAGTGGATAGAGCATTGGCCTGTGGACTGAAGGGTCCCAGGTTCAATTCTGGTCAAGGGCACATGCCCAGATTTTGGGCTCAATTCCCAGGGGTGGGGGTGTCTCTCATTATTGGTGTTTCTATCTATCTGTCCCTCTCCCTTCCTCTCTGAAATCAATAAAAATGTATTTTAAAAAAGAAAAGAAAAAGAAACTGGGTAGAAGCCAGGTGGTGGAAGGCTTTGAATGCCAAATGCATCCTTTACTTTGGGGGAATTTAGCAGTTTCTATGAAAGACCCATCAAAAATGGACAAAGCTGAAGAGATTAGGAGGCTGCTTATACCATCAGAGGAAAATTGTTGAGAGCATGGTGGGGACTGTGAAAATGGAATGGAAGGGATGGTGGGAAGGATAGCTGGAATGATTTGGTAACATTTAACGAATGACTGAAAATGAAGGAGGATGGAGGAGTCCCCAAATTTCTGAGCTTTGGAACTGGGTGACTAGGAGGATGGTCAAATGCGGTCACAGGTGTCCATAGTCTCTGGCAGCTAAAAGAACCGCCCTGTAGTGTACTTAGGTTAGCACGGCAGGCCTGTCATGCACATGTGGGCCCCTTTTCATGTTCTGGGCCTGCAGTCCTTTTGGGAGCACTGGCTGCATCTCTGACCTCCCCAGGCCATATCACCTTTGGGTGCTTAGTGGTGTGTCTTCACTCACAGTCATGGGCATGTCGGGTTCTCTAGCCCCTCCCTCTGGGCTACAATCCTCCCTTCATGCATAGCAGGGTGAGACTCCATCCACACTATTTCACTACAGCAAACATTCCCCAGTCTGCGTATCTGGCATCACTAACCCCCACCCTCATAAAGCTGACTGTTTAGACAAGGACAGCAGGAGTCTGGTGGGCTAGGGAAGGAATCTCATCGGAGATCATAGGTCTTAAGTTTTGATCCCTGCGAGCTAATGATTTATCCTCATTTAGTTGCTTAACATTTATTACATCCGTATAACGTGGAGCATAGGGACCATTCCTGGCCCCTGAAGAGACTGTGATCCCAAGCCACTAGGCAAATGTCCTTCCTTTTGCGGCTTTATTTCACTTGCATTCTTATTGGTTCTTGATATTTTTCAGTTTGGTCCTTGTGACTACGAATTGCTTAAGGCAATTTGCCACCTAACCCACTTTACTTATTTCTGATTCCTGCCTGGTCCAGCAAGTGTCTCAGTTTCAACCTCTGGCCTATATAAAATCAAGATATCCAGGTTAAACTTTATCAAATCAAATGTTTTCTGTATTCTATCTCAGTAGTATAGTTCAGAGAAACAGCAATTTAGGGAGCTGACAAAGATCTTTTCTCATCTCTCCGCTGAAGACTAGAGGGCAAGGTACCTTGTTAGTGATGGAATGAAGGTCAGAGTCTAAGTTTGACTGTTATATTTCAAGATGCCAGTTGAAACTGGTACTGGTTTCTTAAAACTTGGAATTTTCCTCAATTTTGAAATTGATTCAGTTATACATTTAATTCAAAAATATTTGTGGATAACCTGTTGTATAGAGGGCAATTACTTAGGCTGTTTATAGTACATCCACTGTAGTTAAGAGATGCCTCCTTACATTTCTTTTAGAGCAAAGTTGATGGAAATCATTAGCTATCTCTTTAGAGCAGTGATGGCGAACCTATGACACGCATGTCAGAGGTGACACGCGAACTCATTTTTTTGGTTGATTTTTCTTTGTTAAATGGCATTTAAATATATAAAATAAATATCAAAAATATAAGTCTTTGTTTTACTATGGTTGCAAATATCAAAAAAATTCTATATGTGACACGGCACCAGAGTTAATTTAGGGTTTTTCAAAATGCTGACACGCCGAGCTCAAAAGGTTCGCCGTCACTGCTTTAGAGCATGGCTTTGGAGTCAGACAGACCTGCAATAAAATATGGCAGCCCTACACTTCTATTTGGCCCTGGGCAAGTTACATAGTAATCTTTTTTTTTTTTCCTTAGTCTCTTTGTTGGAAAAATTGGCAAAATTAGAGTTATGGTTAAGGTTAGCCCCTTCAGGGGTCAATAATTGAAAACTTATTTATTTTCTCTGGTCATACAATCAAAAATGTTAATAGAAGTATAATGACTTGGAATGGAGTCTAGAAAAGATATAATCTTTTGATAGAAAAAGTTTGCTCTCCACCCTAGCTGGTTTGGTTCAGTGGATAGAGTGTCGGCCTGCAGACTGAAGGGTCCTGGGTTTGGTTCCAGTCAAGGGCACATACACGGATTGCAGGCTCGATCCCCAGTAGGGGCCATGCAGGAGGCAGCTCTCTCATCATTGATATTTCTATCTCCCTCTCCCTTCCTCTCTGAAATCAATAAAAAATATTAAAAAAAACTTTGCTTTGTTAATGGAATTACCATATGCAAATAAGATTGGCAAAAGTAAAAAGACTTCTTTCCAGGCATAGCACTCGGGCCGGAATTTTCTTTGCTCAGATAGCTCATAACTCTCATTTCCTTCAGGTATCTGCTCAAATGTCACCTTCTCAGTGAATCCTTCCCTGATATTCTGTTTAAAATGGAAATTCTCCATCCCTTCCTGCTTTATGTATCTCCATGGCACTTAACACCTTTTGTATATAACTGTCTTAGTCATTTTCTTTTGGTCTCCTGTAAATTTCATGCATCCTAAAGGGGTGCTTTCCATATAGTAGGCATTCAATAAACATTTGCTGAACAATTGTATTATTAATCCCTAAACAATTAAAAATAAAGATTTTAAGTCCTACTTAATTTAAACTATTAAAAGTAAAGGAAATAGTCATATGCCAAAATGTTGTGGTGTGACACATACATGTCTTCTCTTCCTTTTATGTTTTAACCCTCCTGAGTTCTTGGTGTTAGTGATTTAGAGTGGGATTAACTCAGAGTACTTAATACCTCCATAAATGATTGGGAGTGGAAGAAACTGCTGCCCAATTTAGCAGTAGAGCTGGTACCTGGTCTGCTGTTAAGCTCCTGACATTGCCATTGAATCCCCCTTCCGATGTTTTTGTTGTTGTTTTGGCATAAAGATGTAGAAAATTGTTTAGGCTATACTCTGCTACCAAATATATTCAGTAGAAAAGATTGTTAATGATTGGCCAATTTCATCTTTCAGATTATTGTCTCCCAATATGTGGCTGGAAAAAAGTAATCTTTAAATGTGTTTGCTTAGATTCAGGCTCAATTCAGTAAATCATTTTGATTTATACATGGCTAGTCCATGCCTAGATCTAAGATGAATTGCTTTTCAGTGGTTCTCAATCATAGCCACACATTATAAGGAACTGAAACACCAGTGCCAGGAGAGGGGAGAGGGGCCTGAGTATCAGTACAATCTTAAGGCCCTCAGGGATCTCTTGCTTAAACCAGCTTCTGCCAAACAGAAGTAATATGGATTAAGTGGTATTTATCCACTGGCTACAGGGAAAAACTAAATGTAGCTATTTTATGGTCATTGTACCATATAAGGGTAATATAAGAAATGATTCCCAGACCTAAGTTAGACGATCAACAAACATCCACTCCTTGATTTTACTGGGAAAAGGGAAATGTTTGAATATCTTTCATTGCACAGAACAATATATTCCTTAGTATTTTTCTCCTTGAGCTTACCTCCAAAAGGGTATTTGACAAGAGGAGAAAAAAAATTAGAAGTTTGAATCTGAATTTTATGTGAGGTTCTAGGAGAAATGTCCCACAGTTTCCTTACACAGAAGCTATGTGAGATTCAAGGCCAATGTGATTACAATTTACTCTCTGCTATAATTCTTGATGTTTAGTTTTCTTTTAATAAAAATGTCTGATACTCAATCTTCCAATAACACTTTAGCCAAGTGCAATTGCCAACAAATGCATAGTTTCTTTTTTCTTCTGCAAATGGAACGAGACATCTCCATTTAAATACCTACTGTTTGTCTCATGTGGTAGGCTAACAGTACAGTACTTAATGGTCTACAGGTCTAACAATATTTCTTATATGCCTTGGCTTGCACAGAGTGCTTCTGCAAAACCAGTTAATAATCTGGCCATCCCAAGAGTCCAGAATGTTGAGTTAACTTTTTTACAGAGGTTCCCAGATGTGCTGGAAGACTCACTCCTAGCAGATCCGGCCAACATTTTTTTATATTTCATTTGACCTTCCTTGTATCTGATATGAAACACATGTTGAAAACAATACCTGGCCATTATGAAATGTATTTTTTGCATAAGCAAAAACACCATGAATACATCTTTTACAAAGTTTTGAATGGCAGAGATGGGAGGTTTTCATTGCGAAACTGTGTTAGCAGTTAGCCAAGTTAATCATATGTCTTGACAATGATTCCTTATCCAACATCTCTTTGGTATTCAGTGGGTAGGTCATTAGACCCATGGAGAAATAAGTGGGAGAATGTCCAGGGAATAAAAAAACATCTATACAACATGTGGAGAAGTGAATACTTTTACTAAGTACTGAATTTCAACTTCCAGAGGTGCAGGTTCTGATCCCAGCCAGATCACTTGAGCTCTTAACTTCTGGGAAGTAAGCAGAATAACAGTGTGAGGCTGTGAGTGTTCCAGAAGATCCTGCATTAGTTGTTTCCCTTTGCAAGCATTTTCCACATGTGGTTTTTACTTTGACCTTTTTTTCCTGCCTTGATTTTCTTTTCTATTTATTTTTCAGTGGGCTTTGAAAAGTTCTAACATAAATTGAGTTTGTATCTTATCATTTCTTATAGAGATCCTACAATACGTATGAAATATAATTGTAAATCCACAGTTTGGCCAAGGGTTAAAGAAACATTCTAGATTTTTAAAGGCAAGAGACTGCTACTGAGGAATGAATGATTCTACCTTTACCAGTTTTTATTTTATTTTTGTTGTTGTTAATCCTCACCTGAGGATATTTTTTTCTTTTTCTTTTTTCCAAGGATATTTCTTCCATTGAGTTTTAGAGAGAGTAGAAGGGAAGGGGGAGAGACAGAGAGAGAGAGAGAGAGAGAGAGAGAGAGAGAGAGATCAATGTGAGAGAAACACTGCAACCAAGCTACATGCCCTTGACTGGAATCAAACCCGGGATCCTTCAGTCCTTGGGCCGACACTCTATCCACTGAGCCAAACTGTCTAGGGCAGCCTTAGTGGTTTTTTTTTAAATCTTTGATTTCTTTATTGGTTAAGGTATTACAAATGTGTCCTCATCCCTCCATTAAGCCTCAGTAGTTTTTAAAAAGGAAGTAAATACTACTATCATCTGGTATTAAAGTTTGTCCTAGACCTAAAATCTCAAGCATTTAGTCACACCAAATTTCAACATAATAATTACTAATAATATTTTTATGGAGTGTTTATAATGGTCCAGGTACATTTATTATATCATTTAACTAAATTGATTACTGAGGGGAAAGGTAATTCCTGATTATCTGATGAAGTGCCTAGAGAAGAGATGATCTGTCCCCAGTACCACACCCTAGTAATCAACAACAACATTTTTTCGTGGGTTCTTCTGGAAAAATTCATGCATATATACACAAATATAAACTGAGTGGCCAGATTAGCCCACGTTTAAAGGCTGTTAAATCACGTTGTTTACCCATATCTTCAGGAAAAAATCACTTCTGTCGTGGTAAACAACCTGCTTCCCTATTTATAATGGTTTGGCCCTCTAGCAACTTCAGTGCGAAATTATAGCTAATTTGCCTACAAAGTCAGGTGGTCATAATAATCTGGCCACTCAGTGTATATCTGCAATAATTTCTTGTGTGCATGTGTGCACATGTGCTCGCTTACACATACATCTCTGGGTTTTATCCTCTGCAGAGAATCACAAGCATGAACCTTCAGGGTCAGGAATAGGGAACTAGGTAAAAAGAAAGGAAAAGGCTTACTTAGGATCTTTCTAATTTATTTCTTGAACTCATCACTTCTTTTGTCAACACCTTGGTTCCCAATTAAAGCCACTAAAAATTCTAATGCAAGATGACATTTAGTTCAGGGCATAAGAGTTTGTTGTGATAATGAACAGGACGACCTTGCAATATAGCTGCTGAGTGTGGTTGGAAGATTAGCAGCTCAGAACACAACAGTTTATGTAGCTCCTCAAGAAGAGACAGGCTAACTGTTAATGCTACAGAAAACCGGCCTCAGAGATTATTGTGGCAGATCGTAACTGAAGATCGTGCACTGGTTTATCACCACACTCCTCAAATAAGCCAAGCTACCTGTGGAAACCCTAAGTGGTGAGTGCTTTGTCCATATATTTTAAATAATACATATTTGACTTTTTCCCCATATGAAAAAATAGAGTTAGCAATGATGTTACTTTGTTGGGATATTCATGCTTAAAAAGAAAATTATCTATATATATAAAAAGCCAGCAACTGTAATGCAGTAACAACTGGAACGACCGGTCACTATGACGCCCACTGTGGCCAGGAAACGGCCCGATCAGGAGATGGGGCTGGCTGGCCAATCACCCTCGGCCCCTCCCCCCCAGCCAGCCCAGCCCTGATCGGCCCTGATCAGGGTGGGCTGGCTGGCCAACCTCCCACCATCTCCTCCTCCCGACAGCTCAGCCCTGATCCGCCTCGATTAGGGCCGGGCTGGCCAGACCCCACCCATGCACGAATTTGTGCACTGGGCCTCTAGTATTTATCATAATATATGGAACTAATTTTTAAATGGCAATATTCAGTGTTGGCAAGGTTTAGTAAAACCCGTATTCTCATAGATTGATCACTATATTTTAATTTTTGAAACATTTTCTGAAAGCAATTGTAGTATATTTTAAAGATGCTCAAAAGTTTTACCCCATTAATCTTATTTTAGATAATTTATCCCATATAAATAATTCATAAATCTAAATGCACAGAAGTTGTCTTGACATTAATCAAAATGACAAAACACTGGAAGCAACCTAACATTTAGTGGGGAAATGATTGGGTAAAGAATGGCATAGCCACTATTCACATGGTGTCCCTTAAGTATTTTTAGTAGTAAGAAAAATGTTATCTATATTATGTTAAATAAAATAAATCACAATATATAATTGTATTTCAATTGTGTATAGAAGGACAGACAAGTCAATGAATGAAGCAATGTTTATTATTTCACTGTAGTGATAATATGGATGCTTTTCTTTTGTTTCCTACTTTTTAAATTTTAATAATATTTTATATTATTGTCATAATTTGAAAATTATCTAGCGTATCTACTTATCATCTATCTCTCTTGCAAACAGAACAGATTTGCCCAAATATAAGAAATGGAGTGGAGGGATGAATGTCCTAACGATTGGGAAAGTTTCTGATATAAAGTGTTACTATAAAAAAATAAATAAATGATAGGCATTTGGTGGCTGTAGTCTCATATTCTTTCAGCATAGAATTATTGATGAACTTGAATGCATGCATTCCCTACCTTCAGTCTTCTAGTTTGGGGTTCTCAAGTTTCTCTGGATTGTGCAAAGATAAGGCTCTCTAGTAAGAGTTCGTGACAGGTTCTTTATATGGCACTGGGAAAAGGGGAACAGAGAGTGTCAAAATCCCCCTGTGAATATTTTCCTTTACATCTTATGGGCCTTCATCATTGTTTCTATTGCCCAGTTTCCCCATGGACCTGGTTCTTTCCCAAGGTAAATAAAAATCCACCTGCCAGGGCAGCACTTTGTTGAACTTCCCAAGACCAGTACTGGAATGCCAGATAGGGTTACCCTTTCTGAAGGCCTGAATCTTCAGAGGGATTAATGAAATTAATAAACTACAAGTTACATACTTCCATATGTTGTAATTATTTTCAGCCTGCTTTCAAAAAGAAAAGAAAAAGGAAAACAATAAACCTGGATGGAGAAATAGTCCAAAACATTCCTAACGCTCTAAATTTGTTCATAATCAGACTGATGCCAAACTAAATTGGCATAGTTGTTGTATTGGTATTATGCAGCTAGTTTCTGATTCTTTTTTTTTTTTTTGGCCAGAAACTTGCTGGAAAATTCATCCAAGATTAAATAGAGGAAAGATATTAGACAAAATATTAAATGAAGGAAAAATAAAACTATTTTAGCTACAGTTCTAATTTCTATAAATGCTTCTTGAAGAAAATTTACATATGTATCAGTGTTGCATTAAAATGTCAGCTCTATATAGATAGACACCATTATCCAAAACTATTAAGTTACATAAAAAAATCCAAATCTAGACAAAAAATTGTTTTTTAATACTAGGACACTTAAAAAGACCAATGTAAAAATAAATAAATGTAGAATGAGAGTATGATATGAAGGAGCTATTAGATAATCTCAATTTAGTATTATTCTGAAATGTGAACTCCTGAATTCCATGTTTAAAGGCTGATTGGAGAACTTGGAAATTATTTAGAAGGCAACCACAAAGATGGCAAAATGATTCAAGTGTTGGAAAATAAGACCGATGAGGAGAGGTAAATGGGACTGATATTTATTTTCTTGAAGGGAAGGCTAGATGGTTATTGAATACATTTTTTTGAGTATATGGAGAGTTTTTTTTATAAGGAGATGGTTGGCAATCTGCATTGAGTATAAAACAAGGGAAACAGACCACGTTTGGAGTATGAAGGCTTTGGTTAGACAGAGCAGTAACATTTAAATGTCAAAATGAGATGCAGGTTGAGGTTGTGCAACCTTCTCTAGAGCCATGAAAAATAACCTTTGTGTGGCATCCTCTTTAGGTGGCTCTGTTTAGAGGTGAGGATGTGCGATGTAAACTTTCTCATCCGTTCTAGGTCTAAGATTCAGGTCCCTGTAGGAAATCTTAGAGTCTTAATGTAAACTCTGCAACCAAGTTAGCTGAACCCAGTAAACAAAAGAGAGAAAGCAATTAAGATTAAGGTGAAATTATAGCCCCAGGCCCTTTTCAGAAAAAAAAAAAGACAATAAGGAATTACTTAAAATAAAATTCATTATAAAAAACATTCAGACAAGTATTGACAGGAAGGAAGTAGAAAAATAGGTATTTTAAATAAAAAACAAAACCAAGTTTTAAACTACAAACTACATAGATATTTCTAATCAACTCATTTTTCAAAAACAGCATTAGGGAACAACTTTGAAACAGGGAGAGTTTAGGTTGGCCTCCATTTGGAGGCCCTATGCTCAGTGTTAGCACAGGGCCACACATGTGTGCGGCTCCTTAGTCAGTCTTATCTGATTATTCCCTTAGTCTCCAACTTTTCTGCATAAATTTTAATGTATAGTGAAAGGGTCATAGTACTGGCAGGTTTGTCCCAAAATAGATTGTGAGTTAGAAAGATTCCAGGAACTAGAGTTTAACAGTGAAGTAGTTTTAAAAAATTACATATGACTCAGTTCCAACACATTTTACATACTATTGGGTACTTTCACTTCCCTATAATTGCTTCTATTGCTTTATCCTTAAAGTTTATTGTTTCTATCAATAGCCCTAGATAAGTGACTTGAAATAGTCATTAACAAATGACTACTTGGGGGTAGCTTGCCAGCAACTCAAATATCTGAAATAACCTTATTCCAAGTATTGAATGTTAGTTTTTTAGATAATTGTATTAATTGCAGAATAAAATGGTTCCCTACCAGTAGAGTTCCAATTCTCCCCTTCTCAAAAATCAGGAGGCTATTAACTCCCAAGTGCTAATGGGACTGAGTTAGAAGCCACTGCTGCTATTTTCAGCTTCCCTATGCTTCCCACAAACATTACAGCTGAACAACAAAGCGCTCACAGCAAGCATCCAACACTGTTATTAGTTTATTTATAAATAAATTCACTGTTGAGTGAATTCATTCCACTGGTGGAATTCATTTTCATTGGCCTTATCTTCATAAAATAAACTCAATTTCATTTATATATACTTTTTAGGTAGGTGTTTTTCCAGTTTTGTTTTCTACTAGCTTTTTTTTTTTCTTTTTTTTCTGTTCTATTGCATAGTCTGACTCCACTGAAATAGCTTGCCACCAAAATATTCTCTCTCTCAAGCAAAGGTATACTGAAGGGAGTAAATGAGTTATGTGTTTGTAATTCCAGAGGATCTAAATGGGAATAAACTTGCCATTGAGAATAATATACTGTAAGAAATTCACATAATTCACAACATTTTATATCAATAAAAGTGTGATTAAAAATCTCACTCTCCACTATGATGGCTGCCTCAGTTTATGTGACTTAATAATTTTTTAAGAGTAGAATTTTTCTGGAGTCCAGAAATTTTTTTAAAAAGTGCTTATCTGTATCTCTGGGAAAGGACTGCTTTCCAGCTGGAAAGATAATCTTTCTTCCATTCTCACACCTTTTGCATAGAAAAGTAAGTAACCGAGTTCCTGCCTGAGCACACCTGGATTGTTTCTCATGAGAGTGAGAAATGGGTTGATTTATGAATTAGGACAGTGACCGACTGTAGGTCTTAGAGAATCATGGACTGTAGATGGGGAAGGATCTTGGAAATCTGGTTTAACTTCTTCATAAATGACAAAAATTAGATTAAAAGAAAACAAACAAACCCTGCTTCTGAGAAGCCTATTAGCATCAGAAGTGAGGTAAGTCCCTTTTCAGCATTAATTACACTAACTGCTGTATAACGAAGGGGGATTCTGGCAACGAACTACTTCCCACATGGCAGGAATCCAGAACAGACCTAAGACCAAAGAAGTAGGGTTGAAAGTCAAATGCACTGACCTAAAAACTTGTTTTTTTGTTTGTTTTTAATTAGGACTTCAGAGTATTAATATTTTCACTTGATTCCCAAAGTCATTTTTTAAAAAAATTCCCTCAAAACTTTCATGCATCAAAAGATGGTCTTGGGATACTAGCATGGAAATAATTAGTACTTTTAATTAGTACAACTGGGAAATAAGGCAGACAGGCCTTAATAAGGGTCTCCAAATCTGGAGCACATTAAAGTAAAAACATTTTTTTCTAATATCAAAGCACATCCTCCTGACGAACACACAAAATGAGTTATTTTGCAAAATGGAAACAGTATAATTGGATTCAGAACAAGTTCAATGTATTAAGAAAGGAGACGCCTTGGAACTCTGGGACCTGGGAATTACTGTCTCGGATGTTCCCCAACACATTTCTAGAACCCACAATTCAGACGGAAAGGTTTTTAACTACTTAATCTCAAATACCTTTACATACTGCACAAGGCCTATTTTGCGGTTCAGAAATTAAAATGGAAAATTAGCAAATATATTAGAAGCAAGCCAAACAACATATCTGAGTACCATCTCAGAGCCGAACACATACTTGGCAAGAAGAGAGCTGCAGTCACATGACCCCAGATCCACAGTAGCAGACACATCTGGAATCTTAATGATCCCAGGAGCTTTAGGGCCTTTGGGGGACAGCCATCTGGTGCAAAGGAAATCTGGACAAAGTGTCCCACCCAACAGAAAGGACCTCATTGTGCTGCTATGAAAAGCAGTCGGCCCTACTTCCCTCTGATAACACACAAGTTTCTCAACTAATGAGTGATCAAGAGAAATATATGTGTACTGAGTATTCACTAACAGACTTGAGTCTACAACCTGGCAGAGAAGAAGTAGTCAGGAATATATTCTTGAAATAAATTTCTGTTTTGAAAGGCCTGTTCTATGACTTTTATCTAATCTCCCAGCAATTTCTGTTTATAGGCTCCTCCAGGCCACAGTTTTTTATTTGTAAAATGAAGGGGTGAGCCTATATACATTTTGTGGCCCTTCTAATCCTAATATCCCACAAGTTTGGGATTTTACAGAATATATGCTGGGCAGCAAGAGAAAGGATCACTGAGGAACAAGGAATCTGAGGCTGTTTCTGGGAGAGCATGTTAATGGATGGCATCAGATCGTTGGAGAGGAAAGCTGTGCTCAGAGATGACCTCTCAAATGATTATAAATGAGTTTTATAATCCTGCCAGCAAATTAAGTGGGCATCGTCTTTGCTCTAAGCTATCTGCAAATTATGCACAGTTTGTGGGGTCCGCCACACATTAAACACACAGCAGGAACTGCCAGTGGATGAAGAGCGGACTTACAGCTTCAACACATAATAGTGGCATCTTGCATGCTGAAGAGCAGCAGTACAAGGACAATGACGGGAGGGCATGATGAAGGAGAAGGGCAGACAGTGACTATGAGTGAGATCAAAAGGCAGAAAGCTTTAGTCAAGAACTAACTGCAAAGTTTAAAATCTTGGAGAAAGAGCAGTTTACAATAATTAGAAGGCCCAACAAATGACGGTGGCTGTAGGTTGATGAAAAAGTGAAGCTAGAGAGATGTGGTGGAGCTAAAGAGTTCAAATAACTATAAAGTAGGGGAAGATATGTTGGATCATTTAAATATGGCTCTGAATCTTGATTCTACCACTTAATATCCTGTATATTCTTGGACTTGCTAAATACTGTATTTTCTTCATCAGCAAATTGGAAGCATTGATATCTCTTTCTTACAGTGGTTGTGGAGATTAAATGAGATAATGCATGTTAAGTGTTAAAGATACTTATTGGTGCACAGTAGACATTTCAAATGATATCATTACTACTACTATTATTGTTATTGTTAGCTGAATTATGAGTGTAAATATTGAATTTGCCCATAATGATTGCTTGTGAAAGAATAGAAAGGAAAATTATAGCATCAGGCACCAGTGATTAAAAGGTAGGAAGAAGTGTTTTGAATGGAGGTTAATATATGATAATAAAGGCTGTAGTATTTTCAGGTCCTTTGTCTACTTTTTGATTGGGTTTTTGTTTGTTTGGTGTTGAGTTTTATGAGTTCTTTATATATTTTGGAGCTTAATCTTTGTCGGAGCTACTGTTTGCAAATGTCATCTCCCATCTGGTTAGCTGCCTCTTTGTTTTATTGTCAGTTTCTCTTGCTGTGCAGAAACAGGTTTAGTTTGAAGGGATAAAATAATGCCATTTGCAGCAACGTGGATAGACCTTGAGAACATTTTGCTAAGTGAAATAAGTCAGTCAGAAAAAGGTAAGAACTATATGACTTTACTCATATGTGCGATGTAAAACTGAAAGTCATGAACACAAACAGCAGTGTGGTGATTGGCAGAGGGAAGGGGGTGGGGAGAGAAGAGGGTCCTAATATTTGGTGACAGGAGATTTGACTTTGGATGGTGGGTACACGGTGCAATATATAGATCTTGTAACACAGAAACCCACACCTGAAACCTATATGTTCATGTTGACCAATGACATCACAATAAATTTAATAATAAAAGAAATAAAACATGAAATTTAAAAAAAGGCTGTGGTTGAGTAAAAGTGGTGAAGTTCTCAAAGGCTAAGTTAGAGTGTACCTGCCAACCTCTTGGCCTCCAGCCATTTCTGCTTGAGCACGTGGCACTAGTGGCAACCCAAATATCAACTAAGACAGCACTTTCCTGAAGATGTTCTTTTAAAAGAGCTTTTTGGTCCAATGTATCTGGGGATCAGCTCAGGCTCTGTCTTCTTGGGGATTCACAGAGCACATTGCCCAAATGAAGGCTCTGGGAAGTCTAACTAACCTGGCATTTTCAAAGCATACTTGGCCAACAAGCTCTGTTTAATATATGGCACATGTTATGATCTTGTAGAACAAAGTGAGAGGGCAGAAGGGAGGGTTTTGAGGAAAATTTAATGATTTAATGGAGTTTACTGACAAAAGTCCCAGAGGATGTTGTTTAAAGGGGAAGCAAGGGAATTAATGGTGTTGCTGAGTGAGAAAAAGGATAGACCCGAGATGAGTGGGATTAAGACTGTGAGAGGGATGGAAGGAGATGAAGTGATTGCCAAGGGAATGGTACTGAGGAATCAAAATTGAAGAAGAAGAGCAGTTTGAGGAATATGGTGGCCGTGTGATGCATTGCTGGTCCAGATGTCTATCCATTTCAATCAGTGTTGAACTGGAGCTTTGAAAGAAGGAAGAGTGAGGGAGATAGGTGGTCTGGGCCAGTGGGGAAACTATTTTGACCAATGTCACCATGTGAAATTTATCCAATGTTGCTTTATAACTCCTCAAACATTTAGAAGTTTTTTAAATTATTAATCTGTTCTTGAGTGGGAACTGGGTTACATAGTGACAGTCTGAATGGGTATTTGAATTAGTGATTAAAAAAAACCTTAAAAAGATTCTCATGTCTTCCAAATAAAATACTTAAAAATGTTGTTATTGATAGGTTTCCCTATTTAGCTTTTGCCTTCTGGTATAGGAAATACAGAATCATGGATTAACATCTGAATAATAGAGAATATTATGCCATCTTCAATGTACTAATGATTGTTTTATTTCTAAATTGCCTGAATGGAGGCATATTAAAAATAAACTATACAAGTATAACTGGAATAATTCATTATATATCAAGTTATAGCCTTGTTATTTTTATTGTAATTTAGTTTTAAAGTAAAATCCTCAAAGAAATTCAATTGCTAGTGATTTTCTGATTTATATATTATCTGGCTTACATTCAGAAAGCTCAAGATGATGCTCATTCATACAAAAATAATTGTTATTTACTCAGGAGTATATTTTTAAAACTCTATTGCATTTTTATCTTTATAGATGAAGGAAAATCAAGTCTTGATGAGATTAAAGTTTAAAATAATAAAATGGACTTTTAGAAAACTCTAAATAACAATAAAAATTCTAGGAGTAGTGGCTTTAGACCCTCATAGTTTAGTCTTCTAGTCAGCAATTATCTCCCAGAATTAAAGACAGGAGATCTTGAGATGCCTTGTCCTGAGATTATATAGAGAATCTGTCCTTCCAGAGGGCAGAGGGGCGTGTGGCGTGTGTGTGGATGTGGGGAGTGCAGGGATGGGACAAAATGCCAATGGAATTCTTTTTAAAAAAATATATATTTTTATTGATTTCAGAGAGGAAGGGAGAGGGAGAGAGATAGAAATATCAATGATGAGAGAGAATCATTTGTTGTCTGCCTCCTGCACGCCCCACACTGGGGATCGAGCCCGCAACCCGGGCATGCGCCCTTGACTGGAATAGAACCTGGAACCCTTCAGACCACAGGCTGATGCTCTATCCACTGAGCCAAACCAGCTAGGGCCCAATGGAATTCTTTTTTGGCAAGAACATTCTAGGTCACAGTGATGGTTGGGTAAATAATCTGTGTGGTTTTTTCAATAGTAGATATTCCAAAAAGATCTAACCTTTAGAATTAGGGATGAGAATCTTAAAATTTTGCTCTAGAGAAATGTAAACTTGAAGACCTTCCTTCCAGTTTTCCCACTGGTTTAGCTTGGGAGATTCAGAAATGAGACATAACAACTGAGACTAGAAACAAGTTGATAAATACCTTGACTAGTAAAAAGCTCACTTGTCCTGCAAGTTATACTGACATAAACTCATTTAATAATGTACTTGCTTTTCAATCTCTAGTTCCTCTGCTGAACAGAAAGACATAGAACATAGACTTATGATTAATGTGTTGTATCCAATGGACTCAAATTACAAGGCAAAGAGAAGTAATAGATTGGCTACATTATACACAGTTCAGAATCCCCATATAATTTTCATTGTGTAGGACTCTTTGATTTCTTTTAGGCTTGGGTTTGAGGGCGGATGGAAGCAGAGACAAATGAAGTAAATGTCCATACGCTCCCTTGTTTGAACCTCACAGCAACCCTTTTAATTTGTATTATCCGTTTTATAGATGAGGAAACTCATGGATATAGCTGGTAAGTGTCAGAGCTGGGCTTCAAACTGAGAGCTGACACAAAACCCATGCTTGATGCATTGTGGGCCAGTTATTATTTTTTTCACTATTGGTTTTTATCAAGTAGCATGCTCAGAACAAGATGGGCTGACCAGACTGTTCTGGGGGTGTTGTTCTTACTGCCCCTTTGTACCCAGTGCTCGAACTCACCCTCATCCCCTATCCTTCTCCTCTCCCCCATACAGTCACCCATGACAGGATAAATTATTAACTGTTTTGAGATATTTTTGTACTGTAGAGTAGAGGAAGGGGAAGTAAGTAATGTGTTCCAGAGCAGAGGGGAAAATCCCTCTTTTGATGAAACATCCTGTGTGGCAATTTCGAAGCTTGGATTTCCCCAAAGCGAGGTTAGGGTAGCATGCTGCAGCTAGTCACATGGCCTCAGTTCAAAGTCACATCTGCTGTGGCCTTCTGTAAAATTTACCTATATATGGTTCACACAAAGCCACAAACATAAAACCCAAAATGTCATTCATTTCTGAGATACTGAACAGAAAGAAATAGCACTGCTTTTATGAATTAAGTGCATGCATGTGCCATGAGGAGGAAATGAACCCTATTAGCTTAAATTTGCACATCCTCTCAATAATTGCAGTGGCTAAGGTTAATAATATGGTTATTTGTGTCTGGATATGAATGTAACCTGACTGATTGGGAAAGCAGGTGCTAGACTGATGCACCATGCCTGTGACCCATGAGTCACGTCCCTGATTTGCAAGCTGTCTTTGCCATGAAAATGAAAGCCAGAGCCAACTCTGTGTCATACAATTTATGCCATTCACTGAAATTATAGATAATTTCAGCCTGTGCATTTGTAAAATAGCCTATGCCATTTTTGCTTTAAACATCTTTTGTACTTGGTAGTTCTGACTGGCCTAAATAAATATTATCACCCACAATAAGCATTACCAATCATGAGACCTTGTGAAAGTACATACAGCCTTTAGACTTAATCTATGAAATAAAGCCAACGACTTCTGCTTGTGTCTTGATAAACAGTTGAGTTCTCGCAGCTGCTATGATTTCAATTATGAAGAAAATTGGAACTTTTGATTCTTTGGTGGCTAAAAAATCACTGAAGAAAAACACTTCTTCAAATTCTATTATTACTTTTCTTCGTATGTATGGCAAGGCATGAGTCTGATTAGCATAGTTGAGTAGAGCATTGTGCTAAAATGCTAAGGCTTCTTGTTCAAGTCCAGGGAAGGTCAGTTAGATTAACCCTCCAAGTCTATTGAAAATTTGTTCTGTTAGTCTTCCATAAGATTGGTCAAGAGAGTATAAACAGAGAAGTACAAATTCAGTCTTTAATGCTAAGAAACACACTTAACATTCATGGTCAGTAATGTCACCTTCCCATACAAAGATTCATGACAGCCATGCAGAGGCATGTAAGGAACATCTGCTCTCCTCCACTTTCACAGCTGTTTGCTTACTCATACACTCAATCCCAGCAGAGAGAACTCCCTGGCTCTGACTCAGGTGGGCATTGCCTTTTCTCTTTTACCTTTTCTCTTCACTCACTAAATGATGAGGAACTTGGCAAATGACACGGTTTGCTTATGGTTTCAGACTTCTCTTTTGAATCACTTTCCCCCCTACCCCCCCATCTCAGTAATGAGAGCTCTTCAGTTAATGTTACCCTTTCTGAAATTTAGAATTCTTGTTTCTCTTTGCAAAACAAGAATTAAGCTTATTGCATTAAAAATCTCAAGCATATTCATTTATTAACAGAGTCAGAGCCATAAACCAAAAGCCAAAGCCATAAATCTCCAATGGAAGAATTTCTGGAATTTGGCCCTTTCCTATCCATTCCTTATGCCTAATGATAACACTGTGTGACTAAAACATTTCAATGGATCTTTGTTTCCTGAGGACAGCATATAAATTACTTAAAAACCTTGCAAAAACCTTAAAGATCTGAACACTGGTTCCTCAATTTGGCATTCCTTTCCTTCCTTCAAATTTACTGTCACTTCAGTCTTCAGACCTTTGATAATTTGTCCCATCGGTCTGGGCTTCTCTTCCCCCCCTTTCCCTACTTCACTAATTTACTCATCCCTCACTTAAAAAAATTATTTGTTGTTGTTGACAGTATTACAGATGTCTTCCATTTTCTCCCTTTTTGCCCCCCTCCACCCACCTCCCTACCCCAGGCCTTGCCCATACTATTGTCTGTGTCCACGAGTTATGCATATATGTTCTTTGGTTAATCTCTTCTTGCCCTCCCTCCCCCCACTGAGACTGGTTATTCTGTTCCATGCATCCATAACTCTGGCCCTATTATGTTCGTCAGCTTCATCCTTCACGTCTTAGTTTAGTTTTTCTATTCTGCTGAAGCCTTCATTAACCCCAAAATACGGGCCCCTTTTATGTGTAGGTATAGTTTCTCCTGTGGTAGCATGTATCATGCATCATAATTGCCTGGTTCCTTATCAATATTTCCCGTCTCTTAGAAGTACTGAATGGGACACCTATCTTAGAAACTAGCTGAGAGAACAAACCCAGGCTCCATGGTGGGCTGGGCAGGGATTCGGCAGTCTGATGCCGCATCACCATTTTGTATAGGTGGTCACTACCTGGAAGGTCTGCCTTCCTGCTGATAGCAGATTGTTTTAAAAATATCTCAGTGTTGCTGATACATGAAATTCTTTTTTTTCTTTTCTTTTTATGGTACCGCCAAGTTAATGTATTAAACATTTTCTCACTACAAAAACTCAACCACTTCACTCTGTGTTACATAACAAGGGGGTCACCTGTCTGCTTCTTATCTAACCTGGTCAGAGGTGTGGAATTTTTGCATTTTCCCCCAAGTAGAAATCTAAGTGAATCTTTTGAAATGGTCATTTTATTTTATTTTTTAAAACTATACATATTTCTTTAAAAATTTATTTTGAGAGAGAGAGAGAGAGAGAGGAAGGGAGGGAGGGAAAGAGAAAGAAGAGAGAGAGAGATATCGATTTAAGTGAAATGGTCATTTTAAGATAAACTCAACAGGAAAACAACCTACCAGGGTGAAACGGAAGAGGGAATTGAGAATAGAATTGTGTGTTTATAGTTAACAAGACTGATGGACATTGGAAAAATAAACTAAAATTATAGATAGCAAGCTGTGGAGTTTGGCTTGACTTCAAAGGGAGTTTTCATATACAGTATATATTTTTTAGCAATGTCTGCTGTTCAGGGTCAACAAGAAGAGTTTAAGCCTCTGATGAAGTAATAGCTGAGTCACATGGTATTGGTGGACTTTTGCTGACCATGATGAGTCTCTCAAGAGATAATGTCATCCAAATTGAGCTTTGTTAGAATCTTGCCTAGAACTAGATTGATTGATTTACTAGCTCACAAGGACAAGGGGATCTAACACCAGTGACAAGTGGAAATGGAATGATTTATTTATCCTGAACACCATGGACAAATGTGTATCTTGGCACATTTTGGTTTTTCCAAGGTGCTCTCTGTAAGCAGAATGAACAAGAAGCAATTTACTCCATGTGATAAGGAAATATCAAGGTGACAGTAATCATTTTTACTCCTTTTTCTTAAGAGAATTTTATAAGAAGAGTCTTTTCAGGCCCCCAAAAGCAAATTTTAGAATTAAGTTATACTGTCTTAAGAAATAATCATAAATGTTTCTGAAATTCTTTATGTTTTTGTTTACTGTGTTCTTTAGAGAGTAGTTTACACCATAGGGATGCTACTTAATAGAATAAATTCTATCATTTCATTAAGCAATCCAAGGAAATACATATAATTGTAAACTTTGAGAAAACAAGAAATAATGCCCAAAAGTAAAATGACATACAATTAAACTTCATTTTATTCCTTAAATTCTGTTCTTGCTTGTAAATTTTTAATAGTTTGTAAGAATTCTTCTTTTAAAAATTTCAAAGTCTCAAAACTACTAAGAAGGGATATTAGTTTAGTGGAAAATAGCCATATGGTTTCTGGGCAACACTGTACTAAAAGGAATAAGTTTAATTAGAAGCAGGAAAGATTTGGTTACATACAAGAGCCAACACAATATGCTCCAACCCAACAGTAAGTGTAACCAAGGGTTAAAGATTTCCAGGAGAGGACAGGGAGCAACTTTCTTGGAATATTTTATGTCCTAAATAGCCTGGATGGAGTCCGTTATCTCTTTCTAGACTAATCGCCTGGGAAAGAGGCATATGGTGGGATGTAACTCATAGGAGAGCTTAGGTAATAAAAAATGAAGCAAACTATGAGTGCAGACACAAACTTGTTTTACCCTAAAGTCCTGATGCTAAAATTTAATCTTTGTGATTTGAATCATGTCTTTAAATACAGCAGAAGTGTTTGCCAAGTTGTGGATAAAGCAATCCTTTGGTTAGTGCCTATAGGGGAGAGAGAGTGACTTGGAGTCCATGCTGCCCCCTCCTGTGCCCTGCATCCTGGCAAGGCTCCCCTCCTGATTCTAGGCCCTTGCCTCTGGAAGAGAAGGCAGCATTGAATCAGAGAGAGGGGGCCTCCTGGCACTAAGAGGCCTGGAAACAGACTGGAAACATGGAAATACTCCTGGAAGAGGAGCCAGCTTCCCGGTTATCAAGCTGTCTGGCCAGATCAAATGTGCATGTGGCACAGACAGAAAGCCATAATCACCCAGGACCTGGCATTCTTTCACATGCAACCTTTCTTTTGGCAATAGGACCTTTTTTGGGGAAGAGAGTGTGCTGATTTCAGCTTTAAGCTAACATTGGCATTCCCTCTCTAACAGTACAGAAAGCAGACCTGGTTCATTTTTGAGTGTGTAATAACCAAGAACTAAGACTAGGGGGAAAAAATCTGCCACAGATAGGATTAAAAGAAATTTTCAATCTACATTGAAATAATTCAGTTAAATTGACAAAATAAATGCAAATTTCCAACAGATAAAGAGGCAAGAATAGAATGAAACAATTCCCATTAGAAATTACAAGGAGCAAATTAAAAAATGGATAAATTCCTGAACTTTTTTGGTAATCAAAGAAATGCATATCTCATCATTTAATTAAACTCACAAAAATAAAAACATGCCCTGACCTTCAAAGGATGAAGTGCTAGTGCAGTAGATTTATTTAGATAATGCTGGTGGCATATTTTATTGAGTTGACTCTAAATTAGTCTCAAACGTATTTTGGCAAGAACCATAATTATCTTTAAACTGTACTCCACTACTAGGAATTTATACTAAGGTTCAATTTACCCTAAGATCATTCAAATTGAGGGAGAAAAATAACTTGCAGACTTATCAAAAAGAGAAAAAAATAATAAAATGAAAATGCTAACAGTAGGCATGTGGTTCTATAAAATTATATCAATTTAATGCAATGTTAACCATAATGATAACTAAATATATGTTACAACATACAAATGTTTCCAACAAATGTTAAGTGAAAAAAGGCAGCTTCAATATCATATATACATTATGACAATAATCATGTACAAAGGAAATGCATGCAGGGAAAAGCAAAAAGGCTCCAAAAAAAATAAAAGCAGTTGGTATGTAAAGAAAATGAAATTGTTTATTTTTAAACCTCTCAATAATGCCATTATAATAATTCCACCTCCTAGCCAAGAAGAATTGCTTGAATTGAAAGCTACTTAGGACATTTCAAATCACTACGGAACAAAGGAAAAAATATTGAACACTTCAAGGAGAAACCAGAAGAGTTTCCTCTATTTTACATACCCCTATCGGGAACAAACATCTTTTTAAATGCTGCCTTTTAAGGGAAAATAATTCTAAGCTCTTCTGTGTAAAACTATCTTTTTTTCCTAATTCTGCCTCAGTATTAGAATGATAATATTCAGATAAATAATAGAAAGAGTAATTACAGGGATTTTCACTATCCTAAAAGGGCAACTTCTTAAGTCATTTTTAATGTTTCCCAAGACATATTTTCCAGATAGTATTATTGTTATTATTATTACTAGAGGCCCGGTGCATGAAATTCGTGCACTAGGGGGTGGTGGGGGGGAGCCCCTCAACCCAGCCTATGCCCTCTCACAGTCTGGGAGCCCTGCAATCGATCACCCCAAAGAGGTAGGCCCCGCCCACCCAGCTGGGGCTTCTCAATAGATTGCCCCAAAGAGGTAGGCCCTGCCCTCCATAGAGGGAGGCCCCGCTCACCTGCCACAGCTCTGCAGCTGGGTAGCCTGGGCCTCCCTCTTTGGGGTGATCATGGAGCCCCCCCCCCCGATTGATTGGTCGCCCCGCTGGCTGGTGGCCTGGACCTCCCACTGCAGGGTGATCATGGGGCGATGGCCAGGCCCCCGACCAATTGCATCGCACCCGCCTTGGCTGGCCTGGTGCCAGTGGGTGTCATAGCATGGTCATCCGGAAGGTCGTCTGGATGGTCATTCTGCTGTTCAATTGTTTGGTCGATTTGCATATTATGCTTTTATTATTATAGATTATTATTAGTAGTATTGTAATTACAAAAGCTGGGACATGTAGTGATGATTTGCTTAAGGCTGATTTACTTGCTTTAAGTCTTTTCAGATTTTAGTACCCTTAGATGTATTTGCCAAACTAATAATATTTCAAATGCTACTTGCAGTTATTATTTTTAAGAGCTTCCACATGATCTCTCTCATTTGATCCCCATCCTCTCTCATCAGCTAAGTGAGATGGGCGGCATTGTGCTACTCAATGCAATATGCAGGTGAGCCCCAGGAGATCAAATAACAAGTGTAAGGTCACATGGTCACATGACCCACCAGTGAGGCATAGTTTCCATACTGACTTACTTTCATATGTAAGACAGTAGTTTCCATACTGACTTACTTTCAGTGCAGAGCTAGGTGCAGAACCCAGTCTTTGTCCTGGGTAGCATGTCATCCCCGCCATCACATTCTAAGTATGCAGAACAAAAGAAAAGGGCATTTTCTTATTTCTTCTTTAGTAGTCAAATCTTTCATTTTATGCAGTGAGTGCTTCCTCAATGATTACATGACTTAAAATTTGGTGCAGAATAAGGACGATTGTGGGTGATAAGCTTAGAAATCAGCAGACATCCCCCAGAGACTCTAACATATTATGTCAAGAGCAGAAAACGGGGAAGAGGGCAATTTGAAGCAATATTACTTTATTCCCCGTAGCCTTCGTAAAAAAAAAACATTTTTACTATGTAAATTGAAAGAAACCAGAAATCTATAAAGCCTGATTTAAGTATATATTTTACAGCCTCTTCTTAAGAAAGATCAGATAAACGCAAGACAATATGAAAGTAAGTCAGTATGGAAACTATTCCTCAGCTGACCACTTCACCACGAGCTTCCTGGGCTTCAAAGGCACAGCTCAATTTTGAGATGAAATCAAAGGTCAAGGCACACCTCCGTGGACGGTGGGAGCTACCGGATGGAAGTATGGCAACTGAAACACAACAAGCGCTGGGAGGCACACTCCCTCCCAGAACGGTGTGAAGTCAGTTTAATTAAAAGAGCCTTCTATTATTGTCTTTGGTGATTTGTTGAAGAGGAAGGAAAGGAAGTAACCTTATATTTAATCATGTCAAAGACTGCATGTTAATCTTGCTATTAGGAGGGACATGGTAATAACTTCTCCAAGTGGGACGGCTCCTTCCAGAGGCCCAGCTTCATTAAGCCTTAAAAAAAAAAGCACACGCTACCCTGGCTTCAGCCGTTGGCTGCTGACTCAGCGCCTTTTGAGCTGTCTTGACTTGAAAGACAGAGCAGTCTGAGGAAATCCTCACTCAGCCAAATCTATTCCATATGAGAGGGCGATCTTAATGAAAATCAGGCGTGTCTCTGGAATGCATGAGATTTACAGCCAGCATGGGCTGGCGAGTTTCCTCACTCTCTCCTTTTCATGTTAAAAAACAATTTGCATGAAGAAAATTTCAATTTGAACTAACAAAGGCAAAGACAAAAAGAAGGCACATAACTCTATAACATGTATGTAAGGCCCTGGGAGTAGATAGGAAAATAGTTGTTTCTTTTAAAAGATAGATTAAAAATATTTTAAATTGATTTTTAGAGAGAGAGAAAGGGAGAGGGAGAGAAAGAAACATAGATGTGAGAGTAAGACTGGCTGCCTCCTGCATGTCCCCTATGGAGGATCAAACCACAACCTGGGTATGTGCCCTGACTGGGAACCTGCAACCTTTTGGTGCACGGGATCACGACCAACCAACTGAGCCACACTGGCCAGGGCAAACATGTTACATTTAAGGAGTGCTCGGAGCTTAGAGAATAAATGGACACAGGGCAGGACAAAATAATTGACAGAAAGAAGTAGAAGCAAGGTGCTGTGAGAGCATAATTATTGTGTGTTTTCCATTTTCTTGTAGGAGCCTTGCTCTGTGGTGATGGAATGGTTTCATGGTGTGAAACCATCTTTATGATGGTACCTGACTTTCTACCAATAGGATTGAGTTGTAAATACTCATATTCTACAAGTGAGTCTACTGGTGGGTTTTCTCCAAACCCACAGCTAATACAGTAATATAATCTTGAAAAATTCAACCAATATAGACAAAGCTAAAGTCCTTCTTGACTACTCTCTCCCACCTCATCACCTCTCAAATGTAATGTCTTGACAGTGGTAAGTACCACTTCAGTTTGATGTACATACTTCTAGATTTTTTTAGTATTTGCATTTATATACACACAAGCATGTGATACACAGACATGGAGAGAGAAATATAAAGTCTTAAAAGTATAACTATGATAATGCTAGATACATATTCATTTTTAACTGCTTTCCTGACTTAATATACCTTTGGGATATGTCAGTACGTAAGGATTTCATTTTTGAAAATATTTTTTTATTGATTTCAGAAAGGAAGGGAGAGGGAGAGAGAGATAGAAACATCAATGATGAGAGAGAATCATTGATCGGCTGCCTCCTGCACACCCTCTACTGGGGATCGAGCCCGAAACCCAGGCATGTGCCTTTGACTAGAATCGAACTCTGGACCCTTCCTTCAGTCCATAGGCCAACACTCTATCCAAACCGGCTTGGGCAGGATATAATTTTTAATGAGATTCCATCATATGAATATATCATAGTTAATAATCTCCTATGAGTTTATGATTTTGTTAGCCATATAGTATGAATTAGTATGAGTATGCCATAATTCCATAGTATTCCATATATGAATATGCCATAATTAATAATTTCCTATGAGTTACAGTTTTGTTACCCATGGATGTTACCTTTTTTTTTTTTAGCATTTCCAATATTGCAATGGATATCAGTGTACCCATCCTCATTCTCAAATAAATAAGTACAGAGACCTAGATTTGCTAAATTACAAGGTATGAGATTTGAAAATTTTAAATAGAGGAACATTGCCAAAAAAACTTCTTCACTAACAGTGTTTGCCCCACACTTTTACCAATACAACCTTTGACAATCTGATGGATTAAAAACAAATGGGGTTTCATTGTTTTAATTTGCATTTTCCTGGTGGTGATGTAAGCACTTAAATTAGTTTTTAAACTCCTTTTTTATTTTCTATGTAAGCCCAGAGTTACCAGGAAGGGTGTTCGTGGATTCCAGGTGGATGGATTGTATGGGGATGACGGTTGGCCCTTTATTGTTCTTAGTTTCTAATTTTATCAAATTGTAATCAGCTAGTGTGTATGGTCTGTGTGATTTCTGTATTTTGGAATTTGATGAGATATTCTTTGTGATCTAATTCTTGGTCAGTTTTTGTAACTGTTCCATGCATGCTTAACGTAATGTGTATTCTTTATTTATTAGAAACAAATCTCTACATAAATCATAGCTAGTCAATTGTTTTATTAAAATCCTCTACCCTTACATATTTTCAGTCTTCTTGAACTGACAATTTCTGGGAGAATTATGATAAAAACGTCCCTCTGTGATGTGATTTGCCAATTTCTCTTTGTATTTCTATAAGTTTCTGCTTTAAAGATTTCCATGTTATGTTGCTAAGTGCATAAAGGTTTATGAGTGCTTTATCTTCTTAGTAGATATCTTTTATCAATGTGAAATATTCCTCTTTGTTCCTTTAAAAAGTGTTTTATCTTACATAGCACATGGTCTGAAATTTATATTGCTAAAACTCTTTCCTTTTTATTAGGCCTCCCCAGGAACATTTTATTTTCCAACTTCAAGGTTCTTTTGAATACATAGTCTTGCAATATCCCCATCTGCTGCAGCAGATCCTTGATGTGATCATTTTGGACTGTGGTTTCCTCATCAATCTCATAATCCTACCAAAACTTAATTATTCCTTATCCATACAATAGCATGCTTTTTCTTCTAGCACTATTATAAATTAAAATATGGTGTGTGTGTGTGTGTGTGTGTGTGTGTGTGTGTGTGTTTTCTGTCATTTAAGGCAGGAGGGAGAGATGACATTGTATGTTCAGGCTGACACCTTGATCCAATCCTATGCATTGCCTAACGGATTTCCTTCCCCACTCCTACTCTAAAATATTCCTTTCCTCCCCTTCCAACTTGGTTGATCTGGATATTATAAGTGCTGTGAGAGATATGTTGCAGAACAGTTTGTGAATGTGTTTAGTTGGCATGCACCCATTGAAAAACTAGTTTGGTTTCCATCTCTTTATGGCCTAAAGTTGATTTTTCTTTGTTAAATGGCATTTAAATATATAAAATAAATATCAAAAATATAAGTCTTCATTTTACTATGGTTGCAAATATCAAAAAATTTCTATATGTGACACGGAACCAGAGTTAGGGTTTTTCAAAATGCTGACACGCCAAGCTCAAAAGGTTCGCCATCACTGGCCTAAACATTGATTTCAGACTGAAATGCTACAACTTGAATTCCACTAGCATGCATTTTCAGTTCCATTTACAGAAAGGTCTGCTTAATTCACAAACAGTCCTCTTTAGTAACAACTAGTAACATTGCAATATCACTATTCTTCTGGGTAATGTATTGGCAATACGTGTATCCTACTTTCTCCCATGGGTGACACACGTTTAAAGGCCACTAACTAGACCATTGGCAAGGCCTGGCCCAAGCTAACTGCAATGTAACTCAGAGATTGTTGGCCGTGAAAGGTAGCATTTAGAATGTACTATTTATAAAGTCAGGAAAAAAGATTCCACAATTACTCATAAAGGACTAGTACTTTATTTGCTATCTGCATTATTTAAATTATTCTCACTTCATTTTCTATGTTTTATCTTGACACATCCAATACAGAGTTCATTTTTACTTAAGGTTATCAAATTCAAACTGTAGGACTTCAGATTTAAAAAGTTAATTAGGTTAGGCCTATCATCTGATATTTGAAAGGTTTTGTGACTTTTCCAAGTTCATATATTGACCTTGAGGTTGAGCTGGCCCCAGAATGTTGCCTGAGTCGAGCACTATTTACACATATGTTTACATTTACAAGAGATTTTAAAAACCCCATCTCATTTGTAAATTGCCAAAGAAAAACAGGAAAAAAACTTGATGGCAGCATGAATAAAATGTTTTCATCTTATTGAGGGAACATTGAGAGGGAAGGATGAATTAATGACTCTTAAAATAATCCACATCAGGAGTTGTCAAGGGAACAGGTTGGCGTTCTTATTATCAGGCCTCTCCATCATCTCATCACACAACTCCACTTCCTAAAAGGGGAGAGGTACCTTCTCAAGGAAATATTTCATGGTTTAATCCCTACACTCACACAAAAATATAGATTCATTTTCAAACTGTTGAAATAGAACTGTCTTCTTGATTTGTGGTGACTTTAAGAAAAAAAAATGTCCAGCAAAGCCAGAACTAGGTAATCCATTGTAAATTGGAGAATGATTCACCTGTTATCCCAGATAAAGTAAAAGAATGAATCACAGTGTTGCTTTAAATTCTTTCCAGCTTTTTGTTTATTGTTTCCTCTTGCATGGAATTCCATTTATTCATTCATTTATCCCCAGCCCCTAACAAAGGGGGCATGTAGTAAGCCCTTAAGTACACATTTAATCCTAGGCATTTCTGCTCTGTATGATCTGCAGAGCCCTCTCTCTGCAGATCTCTGCTGACACCTTGCATCTCTGCATCTGCCATGAATAGTTCTTTAGAATCTAAAGAGTTGGCAAACTTTTTTCAACTCTAAGAGTCTGCAAACTATTGCTGGTGGTCCAGGCACATGTTTTTGTAAATAAAAGTTTTATTAGAACACAACCAGGCCCATTCACTTGTGTATTACCTATGGCTGCTTTTCCTACAAGAACAGAGCTGAATGTAAGTGACAGAGACTGTATGGCCTGAAAAGCTTAAAATATATACTATCTAGCCCTTTACAGAAAAAGTTTGGCAATCCTTGCCTTTAGAATCTATTTATTGCCTTTTATGGCCAACCTGGCATGAAGCCAGAGAATAGCTGAACAATAAATGCACATGACAAATGTTCATCAATCAGCAAAGTGCTCACCTAGTTGTGGAAGTCTAATTTAGTGTTATAAAGTCACAGACTTAGCTAATACATAAACCAGCAAACATAAGTACTAATGGTTTATATTAGTATGGCACTTTATAGATTGTGAACTATTTCATATGCATTATCTCATTTGATCTTTCCAATAACCCTAAAAGTAGACAGGCGGGTGTCACTTTTTCAGGAAAGAACAGATTCTGAGACAGTGGATATCCCAGGGTCAACAGGGTCAAAAGAAACTCAGATTCCAGAGTTTATAATCTTTCTTTCTTTTTTTTTAGCAGCTAACATGATTTATCTCTGGAAAACACCATTTTTAAAAAAAGAGACAGAGAGCTATTAATATTTATCATCTTATGATGCACTCATTTAAAATTACACATTAGAAGATCACTTACAATTAATTCTACTTTATAATAACATGTTTTGTCTTCTTAATGTGTTTTTATGTCAATAAGGTGGGAATAAAAATAAAATAAACATTTAATATAATAATTTAAAAAGTCAAAATAAATTTCAGCCTAATTGAGTTACAAGTTAAAAATATAACTGTAAATCCTCAAAATTTTAGAACTTTTAAGTTAAGTCAGTAATCTGGCCTTCTTGGGTTAGCAATATTAAGACAAAAAAATTCTTGGAGTAACAGAGGAAAATAAATTTTAGTAAAAATATGAGTATATATGAAAACATGGGCATATGATACAGTGCTTTGTTATGGGTCAAGTTATTTTGAGCTAAATATTTCCGTGGAAGCTACACACCTGTAGATGACTGTTATGATATATTTCTCACACCATACAAGCATTGGTCTCTGTGTGAGCAAAAATGAGACTTTTTAATGGACCAAAAAATTGCTGTATCAGTCTTGTAATGGCATAAAATAGTGCCGGATACTATATGATTCCAACTATATGGCAATTGGAAAAGGCAAAACTATGAAAAACAGTAAAAAGAATCAGTTATTTCCAGGGGTTTGGGGAGAGAGGGATAAATAGGTGGAGCACAGAGGATTTTTAGGGTAGTGAAACTATACTCTGATACTTTAATGATAGATACATGCCATTATAAATTGGTTCAAAACCATAGAACATACAACACTAATAGTGAGTCCTAATGCAAACTAAAGACTTTGAGTGATGGTGTAAACATAAGTGCTAATGGTTCATCAATTATAACAAACACACCACTCTAGTGGGGGTTGTCAATAGAGGGGGAGCCTTTGCATGTGTGGAAGCAGAGATATACAGGAAATCTCCATCCTCTTTATTTTGCTGTGGACCTAAAACTGCTCTAAAAAATACAACATATTTTTAAAAATTAGTACAATGGGCTAAAACAAGCCAAATTCTATATTCTCTGAAGCTGAATGTACATTAAGATTTTTTCTTTTGGCATATTACAGCATAGATACAATAACAATAACAACAAAAACTCCCCCCCCCAAAAAAAAATCAAAACAAAGGCCTAGAATTCTTTTAGGAGAATAAATCCAGAGCAAAAATAAACTTACTTCACACCTGGGTTGAGTTTCCCATGGACATGACTCCTTCTCCTGAGGGAGAACCCCTCTTTGGAAAGCATGGTCTCCTAGGCACGTCTGACACAAGGAAGGCTCAAAGTCGGGCTCCCCATGGGGGGTGTGCACCACTGAGGGGCCCGTGTACTTCAGGCTGGGACTCTGATGCTTGTCCACACTGACCATTGGATTTTTGATCCATCTTCGTACCTACAATGTGCAAAAGAGAAGAATAAACAAATGCATTTGACCTCCTTTGATGTTTAATTGGGCTTCAGTGGGAAATATGGTGCATGGGTATTCATGAAAGGAGAATTCAGGCTCACAACTTCTCTATCAGGCTGACCAATGACTTTCCAGGAGTGTATGTTTTTTGGCTGGTTGTTTCATCTCGCTGAGTCTGTCTCCCCATCTGTAGGACTGGGGAAATAGTATTTTCTTCCTGGTTGTTGTGAAGATGTTATCAAATGCTCAAGTGTTTTGTCTGGTGCATAGTATTCAGTAGACGATGACTATTTTACTTTGACTCTTACTGTTATAATTATGCTGATAAAATGGAAGTTCATAAATCTCTAAGGTGGATTATAGTAGTTATTCTAACTAGAGAAAGTACTAACTGCGTAGCGTAAGATATAATTGCTGCTAAATGAGTTAACCTATATTTCATCATTGCAAAAATTTTATTACAAATGAAGTTGCTTTTTGAGAGGTTTCATCAGTATTTCTTGCGCTCTAGGGTCCCATAAGCATGTTAATAAGTGTAGTCAAAGTATTTATTTGATTCATTAATAAAAGTCTAAATGAAAATCTAAAAGTTTGAGACTACAGTAGAATCTCTCTTTGTTTTTAGTATCAATTATGTTTTTGATCAATCTAAAAAGTGCTGAATTTTATTAGAGATGAAAAATGTTTTTATTATTTTTATTTAGAGGGTTTTGAGCTTGATGTTTGGTAATTGTTCCTGATTAGTTGCCAACATTGTATTTTAAAAACAATATTTTATCCTGGCTTATTTTCAATGTCTCTTTTGTCAAATAGATTTAACTTTGGGGTTACTATGAATAGAATTTTAAACAGATATATCTTCAAAAAAATTTGTATGACCTGACTGATTAAGAGTCTAGGTATATTGAAATGTAAATCGTATATTTATGGATCACTATATATATATATATTTTTATTGATTTCAGAGAAGAAGGGAGAGGGAGAGATAGAAACTTCAATGATAAGAGAGAATCATTGATTGGCTGCCTCCTGCATGCCCCACACTGGGATGCCAGCTTGCAACCTGGGCATATGCCCTGACCAGGAGTTGAACCCTGACATCTGGTTCGTAGGTTGATGCTCAACCACTGAGCCATGCCGGCTGGCCAGGACCACTATATTTTAAGTAAATCTCATATAATATCATTTTACAATTATTCATTTTAATGGAATAATGTTCATGTGACTGAATCTAACCTTCATTAGGTTATAGAGTGGTTTTATCAAAAGACAGGGATTTATATACATTACTGGTATATCCCACTTCAAAGTATACAAATGATCGATAAATTTAAATGATCTGTTGGATATTCATAATCAGAGAGATTAAGAATTTCATAAGGAATTGTCATTTTATTTGGTATCCAGCTAAGAATTCCCAAAATAGTTCATATGGCCTTGAGCAAAGCTGTCAAACAACCAACTGATTTTTTAAATACAATTTTAGAGTCAGAAGAGACCCAAAGATGTTAGTAAGTTGCCCAAAGTCACACTGTAAATTATTAGGTGGTCAAAGCTACACCTCTTGGTTAAAGCAAACATTAAATTAGTTTCTACTAGGGTATAATTGTCAAACTGAATGCTTTCAGATGCTGGCAGGAACAGAAAGTTCATAAAGCCCTATGACCAGGGTATAAAAATAGGGAGTGGTGAGGACTGTGGCAAATGTCCCAGTTTGCTAAGGACATTTAAATTTAAATTATAAAACAAATGAAACCCCCAAGCAAACAAACAATGTTGGCCAAACAAAACCCTAGTCAAATTTACCCCACAACTTCATGGGTCACTGTCATAAAGTTATTCTATCAAGTAAAACAAGTATGAAGTAGAATTCTATGAAGTAGAAATAAAATGATTTGATATCTTCTAATTAAAAAAAAGGCACAACAAAAAATTCTAATGTTTTCAACATTTTAACTTTCATTTATTCATTCACCATTCATTTTTGAAGACCAACTATGTGTCAGGCATAATCTAGGCATCTGCAATACACCAGTTAACAAAACATCCCACATGGAGCTTGAGTTGGAGTTAAGGGAATACATTTATTTATTAAGGGAATACATTATTTATTTAATAAAATAAATAAACTATAATATGTAAGGAAGAAAACAAAGTAGAGACAAGTGATCAATATCATTTGGGGTGGGAGGGTACAATTTTAATTGGATGAGAAAGGAAGTTCTTCCTGCGAAGGTGGCTTCTCAGTAAAGACCTGATAAGGTTGTAAGACACCTAAGTGAGCTATCTAGTAGGCAACTGGATCATCAAGTCTGGATTTCAGGGGAAAGATTCAAGCTGCAAATATAAATTGGAGACTTGAAACAAATAGCTATATTCTATGTAAATCTCTCAGGCGAAAAACAAAGAAATAAATGGCTTGCCTGGATCTACTTGTGAAGTATGTGTCTAGGTATTAAGTTCATATTTCTGGGGCTTTGATTATTATAATCTATATTTCACTTAAACTTACGGCAATATGCGTTAAACTCAAGTCTTCAAAGAGTGGGTATGTGTTTTGTTCCCCTACCACATTCCACTGGGGACAAGGTGTGGGCAAGGCAATCTTTTATTAGAAAGGCCCAAGATTTGAATGACCTTCAATGAATAAACCCATTCTGAGCCTTTTGAATATTGGAAGATGATATTCCCTTTCTTTCCACAGAGAATGTGGCAGGGCAAGTGTAGAAATATTCAATTTCTCCAGAAGCATCAGGGAGAAAGGTGTTGCAAAAATAATCATACATTCTGTAACAGCACTGTTCCTGGCATTAATTGCATGATTTGTCTTGAAATGTTTTGTCTGTTTTGGCTAAGTCCTCATACTGGCTTCAATGTGTACCTTCCCTGCTACCCCTTCACACATTTCACTGGCTTTGTAGCCTCCCAAGTGGTTTTTATAGGCCAATGAATGAAGGGTTTATGATGTTTACTTGATCTTGAGAGAGGCTGGTTGTCAGTAAACTCACCAGGCTCTCCTCTGGCCTTAGTCAGGCCGGGTGCCCTCTGCCCCTGAGGGAATTCAAGCTACAACTGGCCTATTGTGTTCCTTTAGGCGGAGAATTGCTCTGCTGGAGGGAGTAACTCAGAGACAAGTCACAGTGGCTCTCAGAAAGCTGTAGCAGCTGTGTGTGTGAGCAAAATGAATGCCCGGATACAAGTTATAGCCCTGCTCCTTGGCCACCTGGGCCATGGCTTTGTTCAGAGCTAGACAAGTGTTGTGGAGAGCATTGTATACAAACATAGACTGGGGCAAGACATCCTCCTTACCCGGGACAAATCAAGAATTCCTTCACCCTGGCTCTATTGGTCTCCTGAGCCAGACTAGAAGCAACTACCTCTCTAAACACTGGGGTGAGAAAGCAAGGCCCTCTGTCAACCATACAGCTACTCTTACTGAACAATCCATGCAGAATATTAATCTAATTTCTCTGCTAAATCAAGTTGGCTCTGATTTTATTAATTTATTTATTTGGGGGAAAAAATAGCTCAAAGCAATGCTCCCTCCGACTACAAAATAGCCAGATGTGATTAAAGAGATGGGCCAGCTCCTGGGGATTTTCCAAGTGTGGTTTTTTCCCCCACTTTGTAATAGTAAACAGATATTCTCCTTAATTTAAAATGGGTTCGCTAATAATAATATCAACTGATGCAGAACAATTCTAGAGTGTTCAGGTACTTACCAGTATTTGTGAACCCAAGGCAGTGCCTGCTAGTCTCATCATCCCTCTTGTTTTCCGGGAGTGGAACCCTAGCTGTCTTTTCCTTAAAATCCAACTAGATGTTGGACACAACTTCTGCAATTTCCAGAGAGGCATATTTATTGCAGAAAACTGACTTAGTTTATATGATGCCACAGTAACTTTCAATTCGGATATAGTCAAGCAAGTTTTCCAGTGAAATTATTTGGCTAATTCAGTTGATTATAAACAGGGACCTCCATAGCTACTCCTTTTCAGAGGGTACCTGTCAGCAGGTTGGTGATAACATTAATGTAATTCAGGAGAAGGCACCTGGAAGCAAATTCCTCTCTCACTGGTGCCTGAGGCTACTTCATACTTCATAGCATGACTCCTAATATATATATATATTATATTAGAGGCCCGATGCACGAAATTCGTGCATTGGGCCCTCACAGCCTTGGCTGGCCCTCGCAGCCCTGGCTTTGTCCAGAAGATCATCCAGATGGTCGTCCAGAAGGTCATCAGGACAGTCATTCTGCTGTTTGGTCTAATTAGCATATTAGCTCTTTATTATATAGGATATATATATGTATAGTCTGCATGAGATGTAAAGAAAATGAGCTGAAAGGGGAGAGGTGAGAACTGAAACGCCACAGAAAGGTTGGTAAGTGGTCAGTGAAGTGTATGCAGGAGAGTGAGATTGTCAGATGTGTCTTTTAATTCAGAATGAGGGATGAATTTAAGATGGTCAAGAACACAGCTAGCTGGCTTACTCAGGAATTGATTATAAAAGAAATGGTAAGGGCCAAGCAAGAATAGTAGTAGTGAGAATGGAAAGAAGTGATGAATCATCAAGTCTATTGATCATTTAGCTCTCCAGTCTACATCCTTTTCTCTATCCAAGTATCAATATTTTACAGTCTTTCTTCTGGATTCCTAAAGCCATCCTTGAAATGGCCTTCTCTTTACTCTGTTCATACTGAAAGCACGGCATGTTTCTAAATGCATAAGTCCCAGCTCTTTAGTGGTTCCCTATCACCAGAAGCAGTGGCTTTCAAACCTTTTTGATCAGGACTGACGTCTTGTAGGAATTACCTGTGCACATATGCATTTATAATAAGTATAAAGGTTCCATCAAACAACTGGCTCCATCCCCAAATTTACCCTTTCTACATGAAATTCACTGACATTTTCTATTCTAGTCTATTCCTTTAAGTTGCTGATGACAACCCACTGACTTGATTTCACCACTAATGGGTGCTACACACATTGACGAACCTCTCTAAAGTGGTGGAACCTAAATTCCTTGGTCTGGGATACCAAGTCTTCTAGGATTTGAAGTCTCACCTCCCATTATGTCCCCAGTGCATCCACTTCCTCTACAAAATAACTTGATTGGCATTGTCTTAAAGACTGCTCTCCTACATCCTTGATTGTGTACAGACTCTTCCCTCTGAGCCACTTGTCCATCTGGGAATTCCTGCTAAGAATCACACACTTGGGACAGTCTTCCGTTGTCTTAACACCCTTGACCCTTTGTGGTATTTATTTAAATGAAAACACACATTTGCTCTGCTTTACTTGTCTATATCCTCTATTAGAACAGGAGTGTAACAAAGACAAAGACACTATTTTCTGTCATATTTCATTAATGGGACCTTTACAAAGTTTCTTCTATGTGTTTTCTCTTTTTAACCTACCCCCTCTCCATGTCCTGTCTGCCTCACTGGGAGTTGCAGCTCCCAAGGACAGAAGCTCACTCTTACCCATTGCTTAGCACAGCTCCCAGCATATAGTAACTGGTGAAGACATTTTTGTTGATTGCTTTAAAGCCAGGTACTATGCAAGACACAAGGAATAAAAACTAAGAAGCAATCATCTTTAAGAAGCAACAAGGAAATCAACAAGGGTAAAACAGTGTTAAAGCTAGTGTGAATTCATCTTTGGGGACAAGTAGAATAGGGCTGGGGTGGGGATGGGGTTTGGTGACAGGAAATAGCATGTGTAAAGGCATGCTCATAGAGAGGGCTTGAGTGGAGCCAACCTTGGATTAAGCTTGTATGGCAAGACAGAAAGCCAAAGAGGCAGGAGGTCAGATAGAAAAGGGACTGGAGTGCTTGAATGCTTGAAATGTTATCCTTAACTCACAGGGAAGGAACGTTTAAGAATTTTAAACTTGAGAGTGGTCTGATCAGATTTGCTGTATTCTGGATGAATTACAGTAAATCCAGGGGAAAGGGAACCTAGAATATAGGAATAAGCACTGTGTACAAAGGGGGATTTAAGAATGCCCATGTTCTCATGCATTTCTAAACCCAGAGGAGCTTGCAAAATGTGAAGGCTTACCAGAAGCTTAAAAATTAAAAAAAAAATTTTTTTCAAGCTCTATGTGACCCAGATGGAGGCTAAGGAAGGTTGAATGGAGCATAAAATCATTAGGGTCTTGGAGTCTGGGGAGCAGGAGGATGAGTAGGCGATCCCTGGCAGGCCCAGGAGAGGGCACAGGGAAGGGGTTATCTCTGTATATAATACAGAGTTGAAGTGTTATTCCACACTTCTTGTTGGAGCACTGACCTTCAAAGATCATCTCCTTCCTTTTTCCATTCTCCCTCTCTCTCCCTCCAAATCTAATATAGGGTCATGGCTTTATTATTTAATGCAGCTGTTAATTTCTATAGTAATCTAGGTATATTTTAGATTACTAAGATACAAGTATAATATTGTTTCTGTGTTACTCCGAGGTTAAGCAGTTATTCTATAAGTAATTTGGAATTCCTCACAATTTACTGAGCAAAAAACTATTTAAGATATATAAATAATTTTCTACAGAATAAAAATGAACTGGATTAAGAGAACTGAATTCTGGTTCTAGCTTTGCCACTACCTTGAGCAAGTCACTCAACCCATTTGAACCTCAGTGCCCTGATCTGAGAAATGAAGGGCTTGGAGCAGGTGAGCTCTGCAGTCCTTTGTAGCTATGTCACAAATTCAAGGCTATTTATTTACTGGAGTTCTGTGAATATGATTTGGATGCTCCTACTTCCACAGTGTGCAGCACTCAGCCCAGGTTTATTGAATGAACAAGTGACCGATAGCATTCGCTTTACCCAGTCACATACTTCCATAACTTCGTGTCACTTCCGTTAGATAAACTGGACAAAAACCCCAAAAACCCACAAGGCCATTAAAATAATTTTATAGTGTTAAGGACAGTGGTTAGAAAATCCATTTAAATTGCAATGAAAAAAAAAACTGACTGCAAGTCTTATTATTTGAACTGTGTACATTACTTAATTAAATTGAAAGTGTTAAATGAAATGGAAGATGATTAACATCCAAATTGGGGGCTTATTACTAGTCCCTGCTGTTTCTGCTTCTCCGCTGAGTCCTCTTATACAGGAGGCCGCACAGCACACTCCATTTCAATTTTATGCAAAACCGATTTTCCTCCAAATGATGCCCGTGCTGCCTTGGTAATTTAGGTTTCTATTTTGGGATTCTATTTTTTCTCACTTCATATTTTATAAAAGAAAATGGCAAGACTTAATTGTTCCCTGAAAACAAGAAGAGAGTCAAAGCGAATGAATAGCTATTTGCTAAGTACCTACTGTGTCCAAGAATTGTGTGAGGTTCTAAAAATGTGGAAGATGGGAGAATATATTGAGAATGAATTGCAGATGTTTGAAGAGCCCACAGAAATTGCTGACATTGGAAAACTCACTGTGACCTCTGGACAATTGAGACAGAGAAAAATGATTGTTACTGTGAGTCTGTGTAAGCAGGGAAGGCAAGAAGATGTTTTTCAGGACAAATGCATTTTGTAATGTGCAAAATAATAATAATATTAAAGCTAAAGGGTCAGAATCAAAGAAAGGTCCTGGCAACATTACCCCTGGTGATCTCATCCTCTCCAGATAGGGTGTGACCTGCCAGTGGATATCAATATTGTGCCTCATGGGCTGACAAAGAAAAACAATGGGAATGGGGTATACAGTTTAGAAATATGCATTCATTGCATTACATTAGCATGGTCCTCATTAAACCCCAAAAGGAAATAGCAGACCCTTCAGCTTTATGAGGAGAGCTGTATATACAACATTGTGAATGAAAGGTGGTTTGTAGAAACTTCTGATCAGCATGCTGTGCCAATCTTTTACCATAAAACCAACATTCAGACAAGTCAGGCATTGAGCTCACATACAAATTTGTAATCAACAGATATTCAGTAAGTACTCTGCAATCTTGTAAGCAAGAATGTAAACACTCAGCCTTGCTTAGAAAGTCTAGTGTTGGGGACATTCATTGTTTGTCATCCTGGCACCCTTTCCTCTTTTTATGGTAAAAGCAGCCCCACTCCCATCCCACCTCCACTTTCTCATTTGGAAACTACTCATCCATGGATACCTAACAGGATAGGTGTGTGATTCAGAAAAAGCCAATTATAGAACCCCATGCTTCTGGCCATGAGGATTGGTTCAAAGGTTGACATGTGACACAAACGGGGCCAAACAGAATCCTTCTCTGTGATTTTTTTATTTTTTTATTTTGAAGCTGGAGGTAGATCTCTCTCTCTCTCTCTCTCTCTCTCTCTCTCTCTCTCTCTCTCTCTCTTTCAGGATTGCAAGCTCTAGAGGTGTGCCACCAGCAGCACATCTCTTTTCATGTGGAAGAGCCTGAGACGGCAGTTCCACCTACTGAGAAGCAGAAGTGAGAGGCAGAGACATATTAAACTCAGATTCCAGAATGTGTATTTTTAAGTGTGGACCAAAGTGCAGTTAGATGCAAAGAATGAAATTGCACAGGAAAAATAAAGTTGCTTTTAGATAGATATACTAATTCGAAATACTTTATAGGCTGAATAGCACAGCACAGATGTTGACTTGGGGTGGGGATGGGGTTGTCCCTCAGGGTCCCTGTGGTGCCAAGCATTACCCCTTTGCTTGCTGGAGTGTGGGGTTTTTGAAGAGTCCTCTGGGACTGACAGAAACAGCTGACTTGGTTGGGGGTAGGGGGCACTCAGAGGGTTCTAGACAGTAACTATTTATTAACCATTCCATAATGGTTATATGGAAATATTTTAATATTTTAAAACCATTATGGCTTACCATGCATACCAACTAAATATCTGATTTGGGGAAAGAAGAGATGGAATTGGGGCTGTTTTTGTGGAAATGACAGAGAAGGCTGTGTGATATAGATTGCACATGGCTATTTAAAAAACCTGTCACATTGCTTGAACTCAAATTGTTCTTACAGATCTGGATCTTGGAGTCTTTCTTTACATCTATTAGTTGGCATCTCTGAGTCCAATGGCTTTAGTGATGTACAGTTTCCACAATTTTGGGGGAGATTGTGGCAAAATAAACAAATAAATAAATTCAATACTAGGTAAGCATAGAATCTAGAACTGAATTTTTACAACGTCTATCTTTGAAATGAACAAATGGCATTATGTTGTAATGCCTAACGCTACTGTCTATGTCTCTCAAAACTACTGAGTGAATCTTATGAAAATGACTTCAAAGCTAGCAGGTGACTTTAGAAATCAGCCAACTATGCCTTTGAAATATATACTTTAAGTGTGCCTCATACACCCAATTCTGGGTGCCATCATGCAAGCACATACTCGTGGAGGGCTTCTTTCTTACATTTTACCTTCCCCAATGTACACTTCATGCAATTGCTTGCTATAATTATTTTTCCTACTCTTCAGCAACTCTGGCTGAAATATAGAGCCAATATAAAATATAATTACAATATAATAATCATCCCTTGCCACTGGAGATGAATATAATGGACTTCCTCATTTAAAACGAGACACCTTTTAACTCTAATCATTAGTTCTTAGATGAAAATTATACCTGTTTTAAGTCCCTGTGTCTAGTTACCTTGAAGGATTTTTTATGTGTTCTAATACTGGTTAACATAATCTTGTTTCTTCTTTTATTTCATTAAATTATATGCAATTATATGAGTTCGGTAGGATGTAGACTTTGATATTTTAAAAATAATTTTTTAAAAGGGGAAAGGTATTATTTCATATCAATCTGTAAAGAAACAATAAACCTTATAATTGAATATATTTTTCACTACTTTCCTAAAATCTCCATGGTACTCTTAACTATTTGATATTTCTCATTTTCCTGGAAATGAAGAAATTTTTAACAAATATATTTTAAAATCCCTAAAGTTATTCTGAAATTGAAGTTCAATTGATATTAATTTTTTAGTTAACCCAAGTTTTCAGAACTATTGCATAATTCTACAAATAGTAGCTTCTTAAAAAGAAAGCATATTTTAGAATATCAATTAAATGATCAATTCAACTTAAAACATATAAATAAGCAACCAGAAATATACTAACTAACTAAAATTACATCAAAGTCAATGATCATAGAATTTCTTGCTTTCCTCTCCAAGACTAGGAGATTTCTAAGAGGAAAAAAAAAGTCTTATTTCTTTTCAGCAAATGAATAATTTGAACTGGGATCACCTAGGTTGCCTCTAAATAAAATTGTGAATAGACGATTAGTCTTGGACACTCCTTAGATGTCAGTGATAGCGCCTGGGGCTGCCTGAGGCCCCAAGCCAGGACATCTATCTCCACTCCTGGCGAGGGGCCCCAGCTCCAACCCCACCCCTGCCCCCAAACATCACCCAGAGGTCAACCTTAGGAGGGTGGGCTCTGGAAGAGGGCTTGGGGTCATTGGTAGAGAAAACACCAGGTGGATCCTGGGGCATGATCAACAGGGGGTTCGTGCTTTGGTGGGTGCGGGCCTGGGCTGTAAGCACTCTGCTCCCCACTGGCAGACAAGGCCAACCAAGCAGGCATTACAGAACCTGGGCTCCGAGGGGCCCCTACTCCCCCAGCCCTAAGGGCAATACCAAGGCCAGGGCTCCCTTCAACATCACAGATCCTCCCTCCCCCCACCCTGACCCCCTACCTCTGTTCTATCAACTTCCTCTAGGCTAGTGGTTTGCAAACTTAAGCCTGCAACAGAATCACATGCAGAACTTGTTAAAGCACAGATTTCTGCACCTCTATCTCCAGTAGATCTACGGTGGGGACCAGGCTTTGCATTACTCTGAGTTCCCAGGTGAAGCTGATGCAGCTATTCCAGGGACCCCAACTTTAAAACCACTGCTCTGGACCTTGCAGAGTTCTTGCTTTTTCTGCTCACTGTCTCTCCTCTTCCCTCAAATCAAGCAGGGGTTTTTTGTAGCCCTGGTTTCCTCTCTTTCCTCACAATGAAAACATGCTCTTTTGCTATCCCCCAGGCAAAGTTGCCAGTATTTTCCAAAGTGACTCTTTACTAATCTGATTCATTTGACTATGTCTCAGCTCTCAGGAGCCTGATGGTGCGAACAAGGTCAGTTTCAAGGTAACAGCCAATTTATGTCTCTTAGTCACAAGTCTCCCTTCAGAGTGTTCCCAGACATAAATTCAGTTGTGTGTCTGTATGTTCTCTAACCTCATCTGTGCCTCCAGCCCTGCTTGTGGCTCTTGGTTTCTCACAGCCACCTTTGCTGGTGACTATCTGGCATCCTTTTGATGCCTTAGCTGCTCAGTGTCAATGCTGGCATAAAGGGGCAATGCTGGGGTCAGATAGTTGGGGGTGGAAAACACCCCTCTGCCCAGCTCTCTGTCTCATTTGGTCATCACCAGAACCCAAGTAGCACAATTCACGAGCAGAGTTTCAAAGCCCATGGAGAACACGACACTTCAGTGCCTCGTCCTGACATCCCTCCTCCACCTCTGCACAGTCAATCCCTTGATGTGGACAGGGAAAAAGATGCTGGAATTCTCTCCCAACTCTTCACCCTCTCCATTCTCAAGGGCCTATACCCCCTCCTCCCAATTCCCCTCTTATTCCTGTGCAGTGCCTCCTTCTTCCTTCAATTAAAAATCAAAAGCTCACAGGCATGTCATTTGGAATAAATAGTTACTTATTGAGCAACCCTCTCCCAATTCCATAGATAAAGATTTCATTTGGAGTTTATCTGGGACACTGTGTTGTGTTGTCAATGCAAATCCTTTTGTTTATATGCTCATACATTCTTAAAGCTTATTACTTGTTAGGAGTTTGTAGAAGCATAAAAAATATATGGTTACAGTGAAAAGAACATGATTGTTGGAATTTGGCAGGATGGGATTTGAATTCTGGCTGGAACACTTGCTGTAACCTTAGTCATGTTACTAAACTTCCTGAGCATCAAGGTCCTTATTTACCAAATGGAAATATTGTCTAACTGACAGGGCTATTGCAAGGACGAGATAAAATGTGTGACAGTTACTGTGCACCTAATTGATATTAGCTTCTTACTCCCCTCCTTTTATCCCTATTGAGGATTAGAATCAAGAACTCTGGCCTCCTTGGTTTGTGCGTTCTTATATATGCAATCTCTCCTCTACCAGGTGATATTACTATTTTTTCCCTAATAATTATCATTATGATGACTATCATCATTCGGTAACTATCTCCCAAACAGAATAGTTATTGTGAGGATTAATTAAAATAATGTTTGTGGAAACACTCTGTAAACTGTAGAGATTTATACAAATTACATTATTATTAAAGGCTACTTTGATTTGCCACAAGGTTGTCCTGTTGGCTACCAAATACACTAAAATCCAAATAATTGACTAGGAAGTTGTTTTGTTTTGTTTTCTTTGGCTACTTGATGCCATATATAATCAATGACCATGTACAATGTCATAAATTTCTAAATGATGTAATTTCTGAGGTTATAGAACCTGAGTTCAATGCTTCTCCTCCATACTAGATTCATAAATGTTCAGTAGTCAATAAAAAAGGACTCTTATTTCAGTAAAAATGAAATCAAATTTCCACCATTGCATCCAACAATAATGTCCCAATACATTAATAGCAGCTTCCTATTTTTGAATGTCTGCTGTGTCCAAGACACTGTGCAATTATCACCTTTTATGCTGAATACACCACAAAGCCAACAGCCCCACCATTTTATAGATGAAAAATACTGATGCTCAGAGAAGTTGCTTGACTTGCCTAAAGTCACATAGCAAGTCGATGCAGAATCTAGCTCTGATTCCCTTCAGAGTCCTATCTACTACCTCCTGTTGCCTCTCCAAAGAATGTGCTGGATCTCAACAACAAATTGGCAAACCCATTTCAATCCTAGCATCCATCATATACAGTGTGATTGATGTAATTAAATAAATCATTTCTTTAAAAAAGTTTTCCGAGTTTAGGAATGAACAGAAACAGCACTCACATACATAGGTATGATACTTGGGATAATAGAGAGGAACTTATTAATTCTGGGTGTCTGCCACTCCCTCTTCTCTTTGTGAGGAAAAAACAACATGACCTTGTCATATTGGCCACAAACAATTGTACCAAAACTAGGCACCTGGCATGGGAGCAGCCTCCTGTCTGAGAGGGACTAGTTGCCCTGTGAGAGGGACTAGTGTGAGAATCCTTTCCATACTTAATCTTCAGTAGCAATCTGACATTTTGAGGGGAGTCTGACTGTGAGATCTCAGAGAGAACCCTCGGTCAGTAGCAGGGTGAAGGTACAGATGAACATAGATAAGTAGCAGGCATTTCAATAGTCAATGAGGAGACAGGTTTGTTTGAAGCAGAAGGCTCTTCTGTGAGAGTAACAGAAAATAATCCTGGAGAAAAGTTTCAAACTAAACATCTTTTCTAGGTATAAAACGTAATATCCTCAGAATCAGGTTTGCTAATTGGCAATGAGTTGTCCCCAACCATATCATGATTAGAAACATGTTTGTTCATCCTCAGAGGCCCCTTAACATAAAGGAGAATGTGTATGAAGGTCACCATGGGGGAGCCTCCATGAACCCCACAGAGAAGTCAGCCAAAGCAAAATAATGCATAAAATTACAGATGTGGTACTGGGAATTCCTAAATGCTTTTTTCTCATACCAGAAATGCTTGGTATCCCATAATTTTTCCTCTGTGTTATGCTTTCTGTACATTTAATAATTTTTCCTTGGTCTATGCCTCATCATTAAAGAGGATCAAGTCAACACAAGAAAATGTCCATTAGTAGGAAACCACATTTTATTCAATCACTCATGAACCATAATTTGTAATAATCAGTGTCAGTTTAGCTATAGCAACAGATGTTAAAACACACATAGTGACTACAAAGGCTCTTTTAATGTCAGTTTAATTTAAACCTTAATCTCAGATTTTTTCCACAGATACAGCGAGAAACCACAAGGATCCTCTTGTCCTAATGTTCCTTCCACAGACTGCAATAAAAGTTCATGTTTTGGAAACAGAGAAACCTCCTGAATCAGCAGTCAGAGCTCCTGTGTTTGCCATGGTCACACCACATGTTCCATACATTAACCTTCTTAGGGCCGATGGAAAATGTGTTCCCCTCCCCCACCCATTGTCTTCACTGTGGAGTTCTGGCCACACATTTCAGTTAGAAAGTAGTGTACTAAAATTGTAAAGTACTTTTTCAAAAACCTCGAGAGAACAGCAATAAATTTAAACATTATTTACTGAGTCTTTACTATGGACAAGCTAGTGTGTACCTTAGGGGGATAAACATGCATAATTGAATAAACACTCACTATTCAGGAAGTGTATAGTCTAAAGAGTGTTTCCAATAGAAATATAATGTGAACCACATTTGTAATTTTACATGTTCTACTAGGCACATAAAATAAAGAGGAAATTAATTTTAATAATACAATTTGTTTAACCCAAATGTATCTAAAACATTTTCATTTCAAAATGTAATCAATATAAAATTATCAATGAGTTTTTTGTGTTTATTTATTTATATAGTAAGTCCTTAAACTTTGATACACATATAGCACATCTCAATTCAGACTTGCCACACTTTAGTGGATAATTTCACACATGTTGTGTGCTTATAGCCACACAGAGCTAGTGGCTTCCATATCAGACCCTCTATATCTAGTACTTAAAAGAGCTGAGGATATTAATGACTGCAGTAAAAGCTCAATATGGTTTAGGGAGAGAAGGAGATGTTCCATGGCAGAGAAGGCATTTGAAGTTGGTGTTCTAAACACTGGCTATAAGTTGGAAAGATGAAGAGTGTAGCTCACGCTGAAGGAACTGTAGAAGCACCAACTTGGGGGGAGAAAAGTTACACGGTATTGCAGTTCCATTCAATAAAGGTGTCTTCTCATTGTGCTTAAGCCAATGACAGAACTTTTTAAGGAAGTCTATGAGTTCCTGTTGAATTTTTCTAAACTTGTCCCCTGTGTTCAGTCTCTCTGCTTGAGTCCCGTGGTCTTATGTGGCGCCTCTCATAAACTACCTTCTTCCCTCCTGAGTTACAAGAAGTTCCCTCTCTGGAACTTAATCGGGTTTGGTGCATCATTGCTTCTAGCATTCATCACAGTGCTCAGCAGGTGGTCAGTCCTCAGTAAATATATTTAAATGGGCACATGAATGATTGCAGGGAACATGCAGAGAAAGAAGATGGGAAGGCGGGAAAGGTCCTGACTGAGGTCCTGTTGCTATGGCCATGGGCTCCAGCTTGAGGGTTTGTAATGAATCTGTGAGCAGGTCAGTTGCACACCTGTCACTGCATATTAAATGTTTCTCTGCAGCTCAGCCTGTGGGAGATGGTTTGGAGTGAGGAGAGGTAGATGGTGGAGAGCTCTGTTAGGAGCTGTTTGAAGGAGCTGATGAGAATGTATCGGGTCCTTACTGTAGGGGAGTGGTGGGTGTATGCATTGCTTACAAATTACAGCAGGGGAGCAAATCAATTCACAGAAATTGTACTTAGAAAAGAACTTCTGCCAATTTACAGACGAGGAAAGTGAGACTCAGAGAAATTAAGTTACTTAAAAAAATGAAACTTAAAGAGTTCATTGCTCTGCACAAATGGATTTCATTATAAACATGAAGCCCAGGAATAGGTCCCATGTTATAGAAGAAGGGATCATTTTACAAACACATTAAGTAGTAAACACATGCAAGTGGGAAAAACGATGAAAGGGCTCCAAAATGAAAGAAATCGCTTTAAAAAGTGTTCAATGCTAGACATAACTAACCTTAAAACCAGAAGCATGTCACCTAGTATTTGGCCAAGGTTACTGATTTAGCAGCCACTTAAATATTTCCTTTTTTATACCAATACATCTTCACAATGACAGAAATGTCAAAGGGTTTCCATCGGATAGAATTTTTTTAAAAAGGACCAAGAGGGAAATGGAATGGCAGCACCATGATTAGGAAGCTTCTTCTCCAAGTCATATGTTGTTTGTATAATTAGTGACTCCCTTGTTTCTAGGCTGTGTTCTCAGGTAAACCATTCCATGGTTTTTTGTCTGTCTCAGAAGAAGGTGGGAAGAAGAGCGTATTTTCATTTTTGAAGAATTACACTGTAGAAATCTATACTTTAAGATCTAGACAATGTAAGATGTTTTATAATTTCCTGGTTTTTAATAAGCTATAAAAGTCTTACAATTTAATTGAGAAGTATTTGTAAATTTAAAAAATCTTAAAAAGTTACAGTTAATGCCCAGCTGGAGTGGCCCAGTGGTTGAGTATTGACCTATGAACCAGGAGGTCACGGTTTGATTCCCAGTCAGGGCATATGCCTGGGTTGCAGGTTCAATCCCCAGTGTGCAGGAGGCAGCTGGTCAATGATTCTTTCATCATTGATGTTTCTATGTCTCTCTCCCTCTCCCTTCTTCTCTGAAATCAATATCTGTCATCTATCTATATTTATCTATATCTATATCTAATCTATATCTATATTTATATAAAGTTACAGTTAACTAAGATAAGATTACAAAGGAGCATTAGACTTAATATTTCATGAGGCTTTGCTGGTTATAGTGTCCCTAAATGGTGGAACCTTAGGTAAGAGACAAATAAGAGCATTAGATATCTGTTTACTTATTGCTCATACTCCACTTAAAAAAAATTCAGCTAGGACTATACAGTTGACAATGTAAATCCCAAACAGAGTTGATTGGATAGAAGTTTTACTTTATAACCAGTTGTTTTGATATTATGTAGATCAAACTTTAAATCTCAAGATTTGATAACATTTGCCTTAATAAAAACTTGTATTTAAAATGTTGGCAAAACAGAAGTCAGGCCACTTACTAAAGGATTATAATTAGACTTGGAATCCATATTGATTACATTTTGTGAGTTAAGAAAAGTAAATAGTGTAAAACCAGGCTCAGGGAAGCATGGATATTAAGGTGATTTATGGAGCCATTAGAGATATAAATCAGGTATAATTATCTGATTTAAAAAAAACTCGTCATCTTCACCTCCTCAAATGGTCTCATAATTCTTTGATGACGCACAGCAGAGAAGTGCTTATGTCAAACCAAAATGTGGACAAGGAAAGATAAATAGTAGGTCTGAGTAACAATGTGAGATGCAATGTTTCTCTTGAGGATTTCACTCATTGACTGATTTTCAAGGCAGTGCCAGGGAGAATGAAAGGAATCAGTACTCGGGGATTTAGCAATGCATTGGCCATATCAAAAGCTGTACTTTTGTACCCACTGGTAATCAGACGGAAGGTTGGGGTCTTTCTGAATCTTCTTCCACACACATGGTTGTGCATGTAGCTCAGGTCCTGAGCAAGAAATCTTTGTAGCACTGAGGCCAGCCTAGCCTCCTTCCTCTCAGCCCTTGCTCTCCCCCTTCCCGTCTTTCTTTTTCCACAGCACATTTCCCATCTAGTGTGTTTTGCTTTTTTAAAAAAGAAATTGTGGTGAAATATACATCAAATTTATCATTTTAACCACTTTTAAGTGTATAGTTTTGTACATTCACATTGTTGTTCAGCCATGCCAACATCCATCTCCAGAACTCTCATCTCCCCAAACTCAAACTTTGTACCCATTAAACGCTAACTCCTCACCCCCACTCCCTCCAGACCCTGGCACCACTTTTCTACTTTCTGTCTCCATGAATGTGACTACTCTATGTACCTTTTGTAAATGGAATCATATAGTATTTGTTTTCTTGTGATCAGAGTGCTTTACATTTTGTTTATTGACTAGCTCACTTCCTGAGAATATAAACATCTAGGGCAGGCATTTCTGTCTGTATTATTCTGTTCTATGTTCGGTGCCTAGAAAGTCCATGGGACTTAGTAGAGTCCCGATAAATATTTGTATGGATGAATAGTTCTGGAGGAGCCACCAACACTACAATGGGGTGAGAACAGTCTGCATTGAACAGAGGACCGTGGAGCATTCACTATGTGTTGGGCACTGTGGATACGGCAGGGATAAGCCACAGGGCTGGCCTCAAGGAGCTTGTGTCTGTGATAGAGTCCAATGAAGGAAAGGTAGCCATACCATAGTGATATCAGTGTCATACCTGAGGAAAGTTCACTGCTAAAGAAGCAGAAAGAGTTTTCAGTCTTGGAGGATCAAAGAACAGGACTCTCAATGGTGTACCTAACCAAGCCCTGAAGAATGAGTGAATATGGGCCAGGTCAAGAGTACGGATTTGAGATCAGAAGAACATTTTGGAGCCTTGACTCCTTCTGACAGATTGGTGAAACTTAAGGATCCCTTCCTAGAACAAGTTTTTAATGAATAAAGTAAAATCATAGGGTGATGAAGGCAAATCAATCATATTAAAATACAATTAGAAAAATATTTTTAAAAATATTTTTATTGATTTCAGAGAGGAAGGGAGAGGGAGAGAGAGATAGAAACATCAATGATGAGAGAGAATCATCGATTGGCTGCCTCCTATATACCCCACACCTGGGATGGAGCCTGCAACCTGGGCAAGTGCCTCGACTGGGAATGGAACCATGTCCTCCTGATTCATAGATCGATGCTCAACCACTGAGCCATGCCAGCCAAGCAGCAAACAATTTTTAAAAATATTTTTAGTATTATATAGATACTCTTAGTACTATAAGTGATTCTTTGTTAATGCATTAGATAACAAGGTTTATATGAGAGCTAATAACTACAAAAATATCTCAGTAATGATAAGGATACACAATATATTGTGATACCTTCAACAACTGTCATGTGAATGAAAATATCTGTGATTTCTATTAGTGATAACAAACACAGGTCCATTTTTTTCATCCAAGTTTCTGTAAAGGGTTTGTAAACCCCAGGTTTAGCCCCTGGACTGATGGCAGGATGGCACAGTTGGGGAAAGGTAAACTATTCAGCACATTTGGAGAATGGAATTCAGTGGGTGAGGAAGGGGAAGAAGAAGGCAGGGAAAGAGATGAGGGGGCGAGAGAGGATTGGAGGATTGCAAGGACCACATCTTAGTAAGCTTTATATGCAATGCTAAGGAGTTAGGACTTTATTTTGAGATTGTGATGCACCATTGAAGTGTTGTAAGTGCAGGGATACCAAGCTCCAGCTTGTATTTTAGGAAGCTCTTCTGCACTGCAGTTTGGAGGGTTCCATGGGGCAAGACTGGCAGCAGGAGGCCGGTTAGGAGGTGGAGGCACTTCTCCAGGGAAGGATCTAGGTCTACTGAGCTAGGAAATGACAATGCAGACCGTTAGTAAGCAAACGGAAGTAAGAGTTAAAAGCGGGTTCCCTTCTACTTCCCACTAGTAAACCCAAGACTCTGACAATGCTAGCATGAAACTGAAGAACTCCATTTCAAGTCTCTGAAGCTCCTACAATAATAGATCGTGAGCATCGAATGCACGGTGAAAACCACACCAGTTGCCAGAGAAGTGATGTGATGTAATGGAAAGAGAATGTCACATGTCATCAATTGATGTGGGCCTTTCTATCTGTGTGGCCATGGGGAAGTGACTTAATCTTTCTGATGCCCAGTGCCCCTGTTAGTAAAGTAAGGTTAAGGACACTTGCATTCCTGAGTTGTGAGACACAAGGGAGGAAAAAAAAATCATCAAACATTTTCTAAATGAAGTGCTATGAAAATGCCACTTGTGCTAGCAGATTATAATCAAATAAGGGGTAATTACTACTGTAAGTCAGCATTTACTAAGAGGTGAAGAGGTATTTGAAGAAGAAAGCAATCTGAGCAATTCATAGTAGCTGGGCAAGCATCGTGGATCACATGGAAGTACAGCTGGCTCTGGAAAATATGTAGAATTTAGTTCAGTGTGGGGTCGGTGTGGGGTCAGGGTACAAGATGAACAAAAGGAGGACTTTCCAGGCAGAAGAATGGTTAGAGTGAAGAGATGGAGGCCCAGGTGGGGAGTTGTGCCAAAGAGTGCAGGGGAGAAGATGAAGTATGCTAGATGTGTCCAGAATGGGGAAGGCTTTGAAAACTATCCAAAGTGGTCAATTGGCAAAAAGTAAAACCTATAAAAAGTATGGTTCCGAACATTATTATACTCTGGCTCAGTAAGCCACCAGGGCACCAGGGGTGTGTGTGGAGAGGCGGGGAGGGGTAGTGTCCCAATAGGAAAAAAGATTTTCAATCTGGAATATTCAATGTTTGGATATGTCTGCTTATTCTAGTTTCAAAGAAAGAATTAGGCTACTTCCTTCAGACAGGGTTTTAGAGCCTCTGGTAGCTTTTCCAATCCCCGTGGCTTTCCTTTTTTTTAGCCCTCCCCTGAGGTAGGTGGGGATGAACAATATAATTTAAATGAAAGCATAATATTAGCTATTCTCAAGAGGGTCTCAACATCTCAATTCTTCACAAAATGAAATGCTTCTTTTATTCAGGAAAAGAAAATATATCAAGAAGGCCAATGAGGCCAGATAGCCACAAAATAGTAGCTCTTGGAGACAGTAAACAAGTTCACTGCTACAAAGAAGGAACCTGGCCTCGCAGTCAAGTTTGCCACTTCCCTCGATGAGGCCCCTTCCACTCTCACTGCCTGTTTCCACAGGAAAACCTCCTACTGTGGGAAACCTGTCCATCTGGCTAAGTGCTGTGATTTTTTCATGGGGAAGTCAAGGAGGTGAAAGACAGGAAAGAGTAAATGTGCAGAGAAGAGTCAAGAGGCTCTATAATAAAAAGTTCAGTCAAAAGACAATGATGGGCCCAGCTGGTGTGGCTCAATGGTAGAGCATCGATCTAAGAACCAAGAGGTCCCAGTTCAATTCCCGGTCAGGGCACATACCCAGGTTGCGGGCTTGATACCCAGTGTGGGGTGTGCAGGAGGCAGCCAATCAATGATTCTCTGTCAGCATTGATGTTTCTCTTTCTTTCTCCCTCTCCCTTCCTCTCTGAAATCAATTAAAAAATATAAATAAAAAGACAATGATGGTTTGCACCAAGACCCTGGAGATCAATAGAAGGGGATTTTTTTTTAATCTGTTTTAGAGATAAACTCAGTAAGATGGGTCGATGGATTGCATTGATGTTGGAAGAAAAGAAAGAAGGATATTTGTAGGTTTCTGGTTCAAACAAGTTAGTAAATGACCGTTTTATTTATTGAGCTGGGGGAAACTGGAGAAAGAACAATGCTAGGTAGGGAGGAAGAACAGTGCTCAATTTTGGACGTGATGGGTTCAAGGTGTCTGTGAGACATCTGAAGGGGGAAATTAAGTAGACAACGGGGAATAGGCATCTGGCATTCAGAGAACTGATGAATTTATGGAAGTTTACGGATTGTATTTAAAGTGTGGGAATGAATGAGCCTGTGTGTTGCTGGGAAGGAGGCAGTGTCTGGGAAAGTGAGAAAGGTGGAGAGCCAGAGTAAGAGGGAAAAGAGAGAAAGAGATGGTGGGGGAATGGGGCTCATTAGCCAGGGCTTGAGCCTCAGACACTCCTATAATGGAGGCAGGATAGAGCAGAAGCCTGAAAGGAAACTGTCCAATAGCCCGGAGGTGGGAGAGCCTGGGGAGTCTTGTGCCCCAGAAACCACACTGAGTTTCCATGGTGGGAGTGATCCCCCAATGAGGCAGGCAAAAAAGGGAATCCTGAGGGGAAAAAAAGTGGATTTTTCACCACTAAATTTTGAGTATTTTGTCATGAAACAATAGATAACATAAATTTAGTACAGTTGATACAATTTGGAAAAATCGACTAGATTTTGGTGGGACAAACTGAAAGCATTCCTATACTTTTTACTTTGAGTCCAAGTGGCTTATGTTGTCTATCTGAGATAATAAGTCTACAGGTTAAAAGTTAGCTCTGCTGCAGTAGTTAATTTCATCTGGTCTGAAATAAGCATTTTCAAGAAGAAAAGTTAGTAGAGAAGCACTTCATACTTTAAAACTACATTTTTTCTATGTGTACCTGTTATCATAATGGTAATGCATTAGTATAATGATGAACTACTTTTAATATTTGCAACTAGACCTTCATAGTTGCTCTTTGCTTTTTTAACTAAATGCCTTTTACATTATTTTTAAAAACATCAGAAGCAGTTTACAATGAGATACACATTAACAACAGAGTTAATAGCACAAGATTAAAACCAAATTCAGCAACTGAGAGTTATTTCTAATGATGTGTCTAATTCGTTCACTAAATTTCCCTTTAAATTTAGCGTTGAGTTTCCTGGCAACTGAGACAGATGTGTGGGATTATATCAGGCTAAATGTAATTTCCTTCAGAAAAAAAAAAAGCCTTTAAAGAGGAATTTATTATGTGGATCTTTTCACGAGGGACAGTAAATGATAGAAAACAATGGCTTCAATAGAGGTCTCATTCTCATTTAGAATACAAAGGTTCCTCCCACATGGAGTCTTAGCAGATGCCCCTGTTTAAAACAAAACAGAACAAAATTTAAAGGACTTTTAATTTTTATGTGGGATTTTAGATCAACTCCCTTTCACTCTCCCTTTTAGATCAGATTTTCATAGATGTCCTCTTTTTTATTTGTTTCAACAAAAATTTATTGATGACCTTCAGGAGCTTGACCCTGGGGTGTAAATGTACAGAAAAGCTCTTGTCCTCATAAAGACCATAGTTTAAAAGGATATTGATTAATGTTAAGGATATTAATTAAAGGCCTATAGCAATATGTGATTATAGATTGACTGGTGCCATAAAGAAAAGTACAAGGACCTATAAAGAGTGTATAACAAGGAGATGTGATCCAAGTTCCTAGGGATGAGGTAGCTGGGGAGAATAAAGAAAAATGTAATTTCTCATACCCCCACTCCTATCATAATGCCTGTCACATGTAGGTGCTCAATTCATGTTGGCTGTCCATGCTGCAAATAAAAAAGAAAAAAAAAAGGGAAGGGGTGGAGTTTCAAGACTAATTCTGAACCTGCTGTTTAAAAGTTAATGACTTTAGGAAGGAAGCCACTGTTATAACTTTTCATTGCTCTATCTTTTGGAAAAGAATGAAGTGTATCACACAAGAACTGACTGTCAAGATATCAGATGAAAAAAATTACACATTCTGAAATTCCATCTGAATGAGGTCAGGTCTCAAGGGTTACTCTTGACTGCCTGATTTAAGGTGTGGGCCCTTTTACATAAAAGCTGGCTAGTAGACAAATAGATATGACTACTTCATCAAAACTGATAACTAAGGCCCCGAATACAATAAGTGCCGGCTCCTACTTCTTACTATGTAACAGTTAATCTTTGAGGTCAAGTAGTTAAAGGAGAAGGCAATTTTTTTTGTATGTTCTCTACTGATGCTCTTTAGAGAACTTCTTTTACAGATTGCTATTAGTTAGTTGCAAGCTCTTAAGTGCTACATTAGACATCTCATCAATGTAGCTCCTAAAGCTTCATTATATAACATGGAGCAGTGATCTTTTTCCCAATTACTATTCACTTCCCCTTGAACCACATTACCGTTTTTAACATTCCCTTGCCTGCCAAACCTCTGTCTTACCTGATATTCTGCAGTGTTACAGATTTTCTGCAATAATGTTTCCCAGAACTTCAACATTTTTAACAAAGTAAAAAATACTACCTTAGAGCCCATTCTCTTGGGGATGCTCCATTTCAGATAGAAATGAGGCTTCAATGGCAAGGATAAACCTTTGTTAATAGTTAAATTGTTTCCACCTCCAAATTTATATGCATTTGACCCTTGAACAAGACGGTAAAAAATCCGAGTATAACTTTTGACCCCTTCTCACCAAACTTTATTTTTTTATTATTGTTATTTTTAAAAAATATCTTTTTGTTTATTTCAGAAAGAGGAAGGGAGGGGGGAGATAGAAACATCAATGATGATAGAGAACCATTGATCAGCTGCCTCCTTCATCCCCCCTACTGGAGACTGAGCCCACAACCCAGGCATGTGGCCTGACTGGGTATTGACTCGTGACCTCTTGGTTCATAGGTCAACACACAACCACTGAACCACATCGCCTGAGCAATACTCACAGTTTTCTTTCTTATGATTTTTTTTTTCTGTATATAAACCAAATTAGTACTGGTCTAAAAAGATTCTGGGTTAAAAGGAAATATGGTCTTTTTCAGAAAAGATTATATTTGTGAGTAATAAACATTGAAAAAATATTTATACCCAATGAACATCCCCCTCCCTTGGCATATTTTAATGTTGATCCTATAAAGACTTGCGTCTTAAAATGTTTTAACAGTTTTGGGAACCTTTTCACCTTGCTATTCCTAGAAACAAAAATCTTTGAATGGCCAAGGTGTTCTATATTGGGCGATTTCACTCTAACAGATTCAGGTGGTAAGATGTTCCTGAAACCACTGGGTTAGAAATAACACAAGCTCTCTGTTTTCTAAGGAGTAGGAGTCTCGGGGTATTTCACGTCAGGATTTTCTCTGTTTTGCCTTAATGTGAGCTTATCCTCCAGAGATGGGGTGGGGAGGGGGGCTGAGGGAAAGACAGAGAGAGAGACAGAGAATGGGGAGGGGAGATATTAAAAAGAGGAGAGGAAGGAAAAAAAGGACAGAACCATATGATCAGTCATTCCCCAAGCAAATGGCCTTTTGGGTGAATGCCCTGACCTAGGAAGGGAAAAGAAACCAAGGTGACCCCAATGCTATAAAAATAGCTAAGTGGACTCTTCCCAGGAAACTGTCCCAGCAGGCTCTGGAAAGCAAATAGAGGAATTTTGGCATCCTGCACTACCAAGGGGAAGATTCTCCCACTGCCCTAGTTACAGCCGTGCCTTTTATTTTCTTCTGCTGTAAATACTTACAAAATTGTTATAGAATGTTGTGAATAAATAGGTGTGAAAGTAAACAAACTCTAACAGAAATCCTTTCTCCAACTGTCGGAGCAGTTGCATGAGGAAGCCAACGTGGACCCTAATGTGACTTGCTGTTTGCTTTTGTCCTCCTCCTGCCTCCTTCTCCTCTTCCTTCTACACATAATCTTCTAAAATTTGCCAGCTGCACTGTGCGGTCAGTCTGCCAAAGAAGCCTGGCCACTTGCTGGGTATGCCTGCTCTTCGACCAAGGGCAAGAGTAGGTGGCTACAAATGCCCTTCTAATTTGGGGGCCAGGAGGGTGCCCTGAGGCTAAGGGCCAGAGAGTTTGCCTTCCCAATAGGAAGAACTTCAAGAGATCCAAGTGCTTATTCCTTTTGCCCTGTGAACTTCACTTTCTTAATCCCCACAGAAGGAATAAAAGTCTTCGTCCCCGTGTTGGTGTGGAGCCAGCAATTCCACACTCAGACAAGCTGACAAGCTAGGAACTGAGTCTTGAGTCAGCAGGCAGGAAACAGCATTCCACTGGCAAGTCTGGAGTTCTGGCCTGATCTGCCGGTGTTAAGAATGCTGATATTTACTATTTAACTTTTTGAGCTTGCTTCTAAAAAAAGCAACTGGTATGCATTTAAAGAAAACACCACACTTTAAAATATGCTTTCACATCTGTCTGTAGCTTGACCTAAATTTCTAATTAATCTTTTCTATTGACCCATTTCTAATTACAATTCTAACACTTATGCTTTTCTAATCAGAAATCTCCAATTGAGGACATGTATTTTAATGGCTCTCCCCACCTTCCTCCATTTTAGATTTGCTTTGTCTTAGTAAGCATTGACAAAGCATCAAATATGGGTGAGCTCAGGCTATTTCTTACTCCTGCGTTACATATGAAACCAATACTTCAACACCAGTTCTTAAAAAAACAACATAGAACTTTCAAAGAACTCTGCTACAATTTTCACTCAAAACATGTCCCAGGTACTACAGCAGAACGAGAGCCTACCTCAGACAGCTGTCTTGAGAACTGCGTAGGTGACAGAAGAGCTACTACCCGAGAATGGCTTCTCACCAGTGTTCCCAAGCAGTGCCAACCCTAGCCAGACAAGGTCACCCTGCTCTGTCCATCCAAAGCCCCCAAGTCTTAGTGGTGGAAGTGGAAAAAGCATCTGGAGTTCAAACTTTTTTCATACTCGGTGGCTCCTAAGACCATGTTGAAAATGAGCGAAAATAATCATTGGAAAGATGTTTTTAGAACTCTAGGTAGAATACATAATGCAGAGCTGTATAGGATTGAAGTCAATGATTTGTGTTAATATAAAGCAAAAAGAGATGAATGAATCAATATTATGTCTGTCTTGCTTGGCCTAACAGGAAACACATTATCGTGAAGTTGTGGTATGGGCGTTGGATGAGCAAACAAGCTAAGGTCAAAGTCTCCTAAGTACTTGCCAGCTATTAAGAATAGTGACATTTGTCTTTGAATCAGATTTATTTTATTTTTCAAAGCCTTTCTTTATATATAATCCATATCCTAACATCGAGAGAACTAAAATGCATTAGATTCCTAAGCCATTTATTTGTTTCAAGAAGGAAGAAGGGAGAGGAGGAAGACAAGACAATGACTTAGGGAAAATACAATAATTCATTCATTCATTCATTTAATTCATACTTTCATTTAACAAATGGGGTTTGACAAGTATGGGATACAGTGGACAAGGGAACAGGGGACCTCTGTCCTTAGGACTCCAGCAGCAAGCACATGGCCCCAGTCACACTGTACTGTGATATCAGAACTGTTGACTCACCTGTAGCTCCCACAGGTGTGCTGTGCTGTTGGAGCACATACAGGAGGGACTCAGCTCAGATTTTAGCTACTTCTGAAGAAAGCACAGTAGAAGCTATTGAAGTAGCCACCATGGTTCCAGAAAGTATGATCAACTATATCTTGGAGAACTCTAAGACAGACTTCTGATTTGTTGGGAAGCACTGTTACGGCCCTCAGGAGTCCCTCGGGAAATGTATCTCTCCATAGCTGTAGCTACCAGCCACCTCCACCCTCAGTCGCCTCTGGATCATCTTCACAGGTAGTTTCCAGTGGTGAGAGCCAACCCTGCTCCTGTGTTAGCATCATAGAAGTTCACTCCTATGATGCAAATGTGAAGATTGGTGGTGCCAAAGCTGACCGCCTGAGTTTGAATTCTGGCTCTATGGATTCTAGCTCTCCCTAGCACTATGATCTTGGACCACTTACCTCTCTGACCCCCAGTTTCTTTGTCTGTAAAATGGGCATAATGCAGTGATTATGAGGGTTACACTAGTAAAGTACTTTGAACACTGACTGACCCTCAGTAAACAATAAATTCTAGAGCCTCTGAAAAGATATGGAGGATTTCACATAAGTAAAGGACCTTTGTTATCATTCCAATTCAGATGCTTTTAAGCAGACATAATAGAACAGAAAGGAAAAATAAAATGCAAGGGCATGCTACTGTTCATGGGACAGTTATGGAAAATAACCACTTCAGAGAGCTTTACTTCATTTCTCAGGTCTGTTAGAGTGAACGTCATAACCGGGCTGAAAACCTTTGCTTGCTTCCCCATCATGTTTAGAGAAAGGAGGAAGCTGGAGGCAGTCATACCTTTTCACTTCCCTCTGACCAGGCGGGGTTGTATAACGTCAACAGGCAGGATAGACAGTGGTTAAGAATATGGACTCAAGCTGGGCGCTTTGATTTAAACCCCAACTCTGCCACTAACTAACTGTGTGAATTAGGGCTAGTTCCTCCACCTGATACGTCTGTGAAATCAGGACAACAATAATATCTACCTTCGTGGGTTCTATTTTTTTGTTTGTGAGAACTTAAATAAATAATATACTTAAGCCTCTTAGAACAGTGCCTAGGAATATTAGTGCTATATAAGTGATTGTTATTAGAAAATTTATTGTCATTAAAGAATAATACAAAGAATTGTTCACAAAATCATAAAATACCACCTCAAGACAGAAGTGTCTTACCGAAGTTGTAGTCACTAGGCAATTAGCTCTATGAAGACAAGAACTGTACTTTCTTTCTTCTTTTTGTTAAAAAAATGCATGAGGCATTTTTTGAGAGCAGAATGAAGAGCAAAGCACACCAGATCTGGAAGTGAGGTCCAATGAGAGGATTTCTAAGGTTCATTCCAAATCCAAAATTCTATGTGGCTAGATGCCCTTTGACATTTTACAAAAGCTAATGTAATTATGGCTGTGGAAGTCTTTTTTACCTACTGTGTTTACAAAATGGATGATCAAGTTGAAGAGAATGTCATTTGTTTGTGTTTTCTGAGTTACTGTGCAAGAATCTGAATCACAAACAAATCTTTAAACCCATGAGAATAAATTATTTGTAGCACAACTGATAACTTTTAAAGGGCTTGGATTGTGACACTAAAACTGTTAAGGACATTTTCCCATTCATCTGAAATGATTTTTTAGAGACTCCAGGAATAAAACATAATCCATAGGTATCCAGTGCTTATTAATGCGTTAGAGAATGAAAGTAGAACTCTTACCGAGTTTAGCTTAGCAATTCTCAACCATATGAAAATAAGCTGGTTTAGTTGAGCTTTTAAGACATGAAGGTGGAAAGCACGAGGCTTTGGGGGAACAAGTACCAGGACTGCATTTCTTCAGACTGTGTCCCAGTATGCCAGGTTCCCCAGAGCTGCCTGGTCATGGTCATTGTCACAGTCACTACTAGGGCTGAAAGGAGTGTCCAGAGGCTTGTCTGCCTTCACAGGTCTGATAAGCCAGGTAGTGGCACAAGAATTTTAATTGGGGGGAAAACAAGATTCTGTTATGGAAAAAAGGAAGAGAGGGTGATTTGAAATAAAAGTCTGGATTAAGAATATGGGTTTTGGATCAAACAAGGTTTAAATGTTAGCTCTTTCTCATTTTGGCTTATTTCACTTAGCATAATACAGTGGGGCCTTGACTTACGAGTGTCCCGACTAACGAGTTTTTTGAGATACCAGCTGTCTCTCTGCCGATTTTTTGCATTGAGTTGACAGAGTAATTTGAGTTAACGAGCTCCTTAACAAGCTCGGTCTCAGAACGAATTAAACTCATAATTCAAGGCCCCACTGTACTTTCCAGGTCCATCCGCTCTGTTCCAAAGGGTAAGAGATCCGTTTTTTTATAGCTGCATAGTATTCCATAGCTTTTTTATCCATTCATCTACTGATGGGCACTTGGGCTGTTTCCAAATCTTAGCTATTGTAAACAACACTGCTATGAACATAGGTGTACATATATTCTTTCTGATTGGTGTTTTGGTTTTTTTAGGATATATTCCTAGAAGTTCCATTTTTAATTTTTTGAGGAGACTCCATACTATTTTCCATAGTGGCTGCACCAATCTGCATTTCCACCAGCAATGAACTAGTGTTCCATTTTCTCCACATCCTTACTTCACATGATCTCACTTATTTGTGGAATCTAATGAACAAAATGAATTGACTAATAAAATAAGACCCAAAGCAGGGAGGCATGGAACAGAATGACATATCTCAATGTGGGGTTGGGGGGACGAGAAGAGATAAACCAAAGAACTTATATACTTATATGCATAGCCCATGGACATGGCAATAGGGTAGTGAAGACCTGGGGCGGGGTAGGGGTTGGGAGGAGAGGGGGGAGGGGAGAAAATGGGAGATATCTGTAATACAATAACAATTAAAAAATACATTAAAATAAATATAATTTATATCCAAAAAAGTAAATGTTAGCTCTGCTACTTTTTAGCTACATGACCTTGCTCTGGTTGTTTAAAGTCACTAAGCCACACTCTTCACATACAATTATTTCTTCCTACTTCATAGGGTTACTATGAAGATTAAATAAATAATACATGCAAAGCACTTGGCCCATGATGTCTAACACAGAATAAACACTCAATAAATGAATGGTAGCGTCCCTTACTCTCCTAAATGAATGACAGGGGCAGATAGTCCATATTCTCTTTGGGTGAGCTTCTCATGTTCCCTCTGGAATGTCTCAGAGGCATCGGAAGCACTATCTAAGCTTTCTTTAATCAAAATTTGGGTTCAAACCTCAGTCTTTTTAGTAAGTCCTAAAAAAGCTATGATTTCCCCCTCACCTCCCCCCCCCACCCCCAAGATCCATTCACGGTTTTATGTGGGCACTGAACAAAGGGTTCATTTTGTAAGACTGTCCAGCTAGGTTAAAAATAAAATATGCAGAAATGTGTGTAACTTTAACAATGAAATGTAGGAAAAATGGATTCTTCTTAGCTGAAAACAAAGGCATCCTAGAATGTGAGTGAGTATGTAAGTTCACAGACAAGGTCTGGAAAGCAAGGGCACCAACATGGTAACAGCAGTTACCTCTGGGGAAGGAAGGAAGATCGGGAGGAAGATTGGTATTATCTTAACAGCTATTTACATATTATTTGTGTAACTAAAAGCCAAAGCAAACAAACAAAAAAGCAAAACCCAAAACAAAGTAATGGTTCAAACTGAACCAGTAGACAAAAATCGAGGAATTTATCCCTGGGGTTGTCATGACTGGACACAAAGTCATATTTTGCGTAGTTTGCCATCCTTGAGGAGTAAGAAAAGCAGGAAGAGGGATTCCTGATCCTATCTCTAGCAAACGACAGACACAGGTTCAAGGCAGATGAAGCTGCCTGTCAGATCTTGCTGTAAACTTCTTTCTCATGTACTCAGATCAGACCTCAGCACCCAGGCTAGTTCTTTGCAAAATTCAATGTCTACAGAGGCACCAACTGAAGGCTATTGGTAAAATTATGCTTTTAAGGGGGAGGGACAATGATAAATTGGTATATTAATTAGAACATTTCAATAGGAAAAAAAGAAACAACTTTTAAAAATCTACTTGACAGCCCTGGCTGGGTAGCTCAGTTGGTAAGAGCATTGTCCTGATATGCCAAGGTCGTGGGTTCAATCCCCAGTCAGGGCACAGAGAGGAAGCAACTGATAAATCAATAAATCAATAAATAAAATTTTGAAACAATCTACTTGACAAACACTTGGTCAATTAAAGATCCCTACTGAGGAGTTTTAAATTATCACACATCCCTGTGTGATAATCCCCCCTCCCCCAATACCACCAAATAAATTCATTAATTAAAAGAGTAAAGAGTTTAAGTACTGAAGTATGGGCTATGACAGTTTTTATCCACAAAACATTTGTTTGCCATTGGAACTTACTTTTCACAAAGGGCCCTTTCCTTGGAAAGAACTATTTGGGCTACAGGGAAAACTAAGAAACACCGGAGCTCTGAGAAGTTGCATGGCCTCGCTTTGATTCGGCTTGCTGTCGGCACCAGAGAGACCGACCTCGCCTGGCACTCAGGCTCCTGTCCGTGAGCAGCCGCCAGGACAGGGTGGTGTTTGCTTTGGTTTTAACACATACGTTTTGGCCATGGACCTGAAGGAAGATTTTGATTTACTGAGCAGAGCTCAGTCAAAGGCATGTGGGAGCCTGTGCTGGCCCTCTGGCTGGGCCTGACCTGCTGTTGCCAGCACGGGTCCATTTAGTGCAGGGAGGGTGTCCAGCCCAGTCCGTAACTCACTGGGTCCTGCTTGTGGGTTAAGTGAAGGACTGTGTCAGGAGCAGCATAGAAAGAACCTGAAGGAAGTACCAATGAATGGAGAGAGCCATTTGGATGGAATTGCCCTGGGTATTAAATAGGCCGGGCAGCTGGGGGCTGAAGGAAGCTTCTGTTGCTTAAGAAACTCTCCATAAGAGTGTCATTCATCAGCCCATTAACAGTTATTCATTTCGTACCTCCCACTAGTGTATACATTTGTAGATGTATGCAGAGCGCCAGTGGGACCATGACAATGAACTGTTTATTATGAAAAATCTTTTTTTCCCTCCTTCATAACCAATGTAACATTAATGCTATGACTGGACAAACAAGGAATTTAAGTCATAAATGTATACAGCAGCATGACCTGATATTACCACTTGAATTCAGACCGCCCACTGCTCTCTCTAAGAGATAGGCAGTCATACTAGACAACATTAAAGCAACTTGAGATAGAGGTTTTAAAATGCTGGATCCCATCCTTTCTGGAAAAGGTCATTCCAGTCCTCTGTTATTTTTACCGTGGATACACTCAGCAAGTTCCTGGCGAATGGATTTGGGAAGCCAGAAGCTGCTGCTTCTGACAATGAAGATAATGCAGCACTTGAGACTGAGTGAATGAAAGGGGTGGAAAAAGTTGAATCCTTCAAAGATAAGAGAGAGAGCTGCTGAATTAGTCCCTGACTAAATTCTAGCCATAACTGTATCCAGGCCGTCACTTTGAAGCTGCCTGTAGTCTTGGGGCTTTGATTGAGAAATTCCCATTCGCAACTCAAATCCTCCTTAAGGCATCCCAGTCCAACCCCCTCTCCCCAAAGCAACTCTTCCTGGGCATCCCACCCGACGCCCCCAAATTTGCATCAAGGCAGGTGTAAGTCCCTGCTGGACCCCTGCCACCAGAAGCAGGGCTTTCCTTCTGGGCTGGGCAACAAAACCTTAGGCTTCCCACAGGCCAGCAACCAAGGACGTTGAAGAGAGGAGCAGAACACAAAAGAAACAAACAAGACCTGCCCTTACCCGCTTCTTAAAAAATTGGAAGGCTGAGCATTTCTTGACTGGGAATCCATTCATGTCTTTGTTGACCATTTTCCACAGCGGGAAGTTCACAGTTACGGATCCAGGGTGGCACTCGCCCGGTTAGTGCATCTGGTTCCCGAGTTCCCTCCTGGAGACCGCGAAGGAAGACGGAGCGGGATGGAGACTCCAGCGGGGCCCCGCAGGTTGTCACTCACACATTCTACGGCAGTGGCGACTGCAGCAACCTCTCCCCGCTTTCAATGGCCACCGGCAGAGGCTTCTCTCTTTCCATCATTGTTACGAAACACACGCATCATTGCTACGGGACCCTGGAATGCCGCGGACTCCCAGGAGATGCTGTGGCTGCTGCAGAGAGCGGGAGAAGGACCCCCCCACACACCCCTGCCGCGCCCCCAGCTACCTGGATGCTCTGCGGCGGGTGCAAGCGGGCGATCGCCCTGCTCCAGGTGATGCGCTTCTGGATGCTGCTCGGGAGGAGAGCTGTTTTTAATTGTGCAAGTTCCACTGGGAGCCGTAGTTAAGCAGCTGAGAGAAGGAGTAAGAAAAAGCAGATGCCAGAGGGAGGGAGGGAGGACCGCGCCAGAAAGGCACAGGGAGAGAGAAAGCGATGCTGGAAGACACCGTGATTCATGAATATCTGAGTAGCGGATGGAGAGAGGGCATCAGCTCAGGACGTGCTGGCTGAAAAGCACTTGACTCCCCGCGGGCGGGCGGGAGGGCTACTTTAATAGCTTTTTTTTCTTTTTGTTGTAAGGAACCATTGACATCAGAATTTCTTATAAAATGCAGATCGTTTTTATTTCGTGCTCATTCAAATTCTTTGGATACCGATTCCTGGAGAAAAGCCTCTTGATGGAAATTTCATCAAATTTATTCCTGACCTGTCCGTAAATGGAGAAAAATGAAAAGTGCAAGCATAGGCATGACAATGGACGCGCTCTCTATGTGGAGCCTTTTCGAGCATCCCTCCCTACTTGTCATAACAGTAGCAACAGTAAAGGCGATTGTGTCTCTTCCAATGAAGAAGCCTGTTAAAAAAAGAACACGATAGGCATATCCAAAACTGTCTTATGAAGAAACACAAAGAGCAAAGTCCATTTAAAGGAGGACTGGTGAATAAGAGGAAAGTATTCTTCTTATCACGTGGAAATCTGCCCCTAAAGTCCTTACCTGTGTTATATTTGCACACTAAATTCGTTTTTTGAAAAGCCACTTCATTTGTGCCTGTCCTATTTTTCCATGTTTCCTTTTTAATGTTGATATTTTATGGGGACATTTAAAAATTAGCGCTGGTAGCTAAATGGAAAGAGCAAAGAAAACAAACTTGGCATCCGATCCGGCACTGCCCCCAGGACAGCAGTGTGTGGCTTTCTGCCAGTCACCTGACCTCACTGCCTCTCAGAAGTGCCTCATCCATAAAATGGAGGCAACCACTCATTCATTCCTTCATTGACTCCTTCATTCATTTAGTCATTCACTTGTTTGCTGTGTCATTCCATTTGCCTATCTGATCCAATCCAAATGTAGCAACTGTTCCCAGGCTGTACAGCCTTTTCACAGTCACCACAAGGGAATATAATCAATAAATAAAGGGTAAGCACAATGCCTACTTGATAAAAACAACAGCCAGCTCATTAAAAACAAGCTACCTAACATTGTTAAAATATTTATACAACAGTCTCTGGTAAGAAGAGAAACCTACAGGTTAACTGGGAAAGAGATGTATTGATTTTATTAAATTGGAATATAAATATTTATAGTTGGACCAGGTATTTTTGTTGTTGTTCCTTTTTTTTCTTTAAAGAGCAGTGAATTCTTATTTGCTAAATGCTTTGAGGTTTCCAAGAGAAAAGTACAATACAACCAAATGATGGCATTATGATCAAGGGAAAAGAAACTATTCATTTTGGAGAAATATGTTAAGTTGTCCAAGATGCAAGGGTCTGTTAATCTGCAACATTGATAGGTTTTGTGGTTTTTCTAAAGAATTCACTTAAAATTCTGGTAGCTAAAGAGAGAATTTTTGGGTATAATAGAAATGTTCTCCATAACAACTATGGTGGAGGTTATATAACTATCCATTTGTCAGACTCATCAAACTTCATACAAAAAAAAAAGAATTTTTTTCTGTATGTAAATTATAGTTCAATAAACCTAATTTTAAAAAAAAATCATGGCCATTCAAATTCTTTCCAGTTCCCCATGTTACCTTTAAGATTTATTGAGTTTGAGTGATAGGTAAGAGTGGCTCTTTAAGCATCTGGTAGGAAGCCAGTGCTGGGGCCTTGTCCTGATTCCACATGGCCTTAGCAAGCATATTGGGATTAAGTACTGCATGTTAATTCAGGGTGAAGAGGTAATGGTTAATAGAAATTATGAGGGAGGAGGTTATATTTAAATTATATTCCTCCTTCTCCTCCTCCTCACTATATGCCACCCCTTGGAGATGCTGCCACTGTCACCTAGTCTATGCAAAGTCCTATGGAATATCCTGTGAATGTAAACATCAGTAGTTTTGTCACTAAGAGATTCACATCTTAGAGAAGAAACATACTGTGATAAGAATAACGTGTGTGTGTGTGTGTGTGTGTGTGTGTGTGTGTGATATATAAGCATTAACTCTATCTTGGCTTAGTGGGGGGGGGGTATGGTGGCTTAGAGTGGGTGGGGAGGCCCACGGAGGTTTCCCCAAAGTAGAGGTTAGAGGTTGGCAGATGAAGAAGCATAGGGCAGGGGCTCTGACCAGATCAGGTAGCCTCTTATTTTGGGCTATATTTTGGTCATTGCAATCACAGAGAAATGTGTTAAGTACAGTGTGTTGGCTACTCAGGGTAAAAAGGCATCTCTCATCTCACTCTTACTTCTATTTTCATAAATAAAGCTGCCTGCACATAGGCCCAGAGTGACTGCTATGCACTAAGTGCCTCCGTGACCAGGTGTGTTAATACTTACAAAGAAACACAGACTACTGCTGATGGCAAAACAGAAAATTGCCTCTGGACTCTGACAACATCCTATTTGCACATTGAACTTGTTTTAATTTAATTAATTTATTGACTTACTTCCTTTTCTCATTAAACACCCTTATTCATTTTTGTAGTCCCAGCATGCAGTGGAGTGCTGGGGCCATGCCAGGTGCTCAATGAATGCTTTTCAAATCAACTAAATAAAAACTATGTAGAACTACATAGACCTGGCACCAGACCATTTGTAGGAATCATTAAACATCTTTGATATTTTTTTAAACAATCAAGTAAACTTCCATCATAACCAATGTGCTGAGCTCTAGTAAGAGCAACTGACCCTCAATCCTTACCATTTCTTCTTTAGGCTTCAATGACATTGCTACCCTGGGAGGATACACTGTTTTTATGGAAAACTCTAATGTTAAAAACAATCCCTTGATTCTTAATTTTTTTTGTAGTATATTCACTTTTTCTCCCAACAATATTGTTTAAACTTTGACACAAAGAGAAAAATGAGGTAGCTAGGTAGGACTGAGAGAGTGCTAAATTGATTTGGAAGATCTAGTCACGGAACTCTCTTTTCTAATTGTGTGACCTTGAACAAGTTCCTTCAGGTTATTGAGCCTCAGTTTTTTCATCTGTAAAATAATAATAAAATGCATCCCATCTACCTCATAAGGCAATTGTCAATACCAGGTTATACATGAAAGAGCCTTGTTAAACAATGAATAAGATTACATTTTGATTTTATGAAAACAAGAGACATATACAATACTTTTATAAAAAGTTTCTTTCCTTAGACTAAAGTGTTTTTACATTTAGTTATTAAGTGGAATAAAAGCTTTTTTTTCTTACAACCTGGAAAACATATGAGATAATAAATAATAAAATATCTATGTAGTGGCAAATGTCCTTAAGGAGAAAGGGACACAAATAGACCACATCATAAGAAATGTTTTATGTTCCCCTTTAGCCTGGATGACTGTGACTTGATCATATGCTTAAAAAAAACAGCCACAGTGGGAGTGATGGTTGTAATTAGGAATTAGGGAAGCTCATTGGGGATTCTGGGTTTCTTTTTATACATGTGAAAGATTTCTTAAAAAATTCTTTGGTTTAACCAAATTAGATTTAATTCATGTATATATCAAGAAAAGTTACAAAAGAAAAACCAAACTTAAAAGATCAGTTCATCATATTTTTTCTTTCAAAGAAGGAATTACGTACAAATAAAAAGAATCAATGGATTCATGACATTTTTCAGAAAAGATGCAAGTAGCAATGGCATGTCTTCCCTTTTGTAGATGAGATTAAGTGCTACATATTTGTAATTTGTTTCCATTCTCACTATGTTAAAAAACAGTCCTTCATTTTATAAATATACAGCTTCCTTATAGAGTCAGTATTTATCAACTATCTTCTAACTGGCAAAAGGTAAAAAAATAAATAAATATTTCCAGTGTTAACTGACTTGATACTGTTTATTGAAAGTCAAGTATATGCTAGTCATCACACTTACAAGAAAGATAATAAACCAATAAAAAGACCAGAATTTGTCTTGGCAAATACAATTTGATAGTAGCATTTAATTCATATTTAAGGTATTCAACTTTATTCTAGGCCAGTGATGGCGAACCTTTTGAGCTCGGCGTGTCAGCATTTTGAAAAACCCTAACTTAACTCTGGTGCCGTGTCACATATAGAAATTTTTTGATATTTGCAACCATAGTAAAACAAAGATTTATATTTTTGATATTCATTTTATATATTTAAATGCCATTTAACAAAGAAAAATCAACCAAAAAAATGAGTTCGCGTGTCACCTCTGACACGCGTGTCATAGGTTCGCCATCACTGTTCTAGGCTATGGTTTTAGCTAGATTACCAAATAAACTGAAATTTTATTTATCTCCATTATAAAACATCCTATATAATAAAAGGCTAATATGCAAATTGTCCCCTCAACCAGGAGTTTGACCAGGGGGTGGGTCGGCCGGACCCCACTTGTGCACAAATTTGTGCACTGGGCCTCTAGTTTTATATAGAATTACAAAATTTAGTTCCTCAGTTCAAGAGAAGCTGTAACAGCTGATTAAAAATTCATCCTGCCTACTTGTATCTCTGCTACTTTCTTTTTACCTGGACCTACTCACCCACACGGACACCTACATACACACCCCTCTCTCTTTGTCTTTTGTCTCATTGGTACTATATTATAAAATGTTACAGAACATATTTATGACATGGTCTCTTTTGACAGAAAGACATAAAGAAATCCTCTTTCTGTGGCAATGTGACAACATGTAGCCCAAGGGGACAAATCAATTTGAATATTAGTGATAATTCATTCAACATAAACAGTGAATTTTACAGCTTTTCCACATTTCACATGTATGCATTCATTTCCATTCTCTTGTTTAAATCATACAAAGGATTTAGAACCTGAAAAGATAGTTTACTTTGAAGAAAATATATTATTTTGAGCTCTTTTTTGAACCAACTGTCCTTATTATAGTGATATTTTATCTCTTCAGTCTGGGTATTTCCAATGTTGTAGCAATATTTTGACATTATATAAATCTCCTTAATGGAGACCTGGCAAACATAAAGATAGACAATTCCATACACAATCACACATGTACATGGTCACTGGGAATGAAGAGAGCAGGTCAGCAGAGCATTCTACAAAGGTCATTTTTTTATTATTGATTTCAGAGCCGAAGGAGAAACATCAATGATGAGAAAGAATCATTGATTGGCTGCTTCCTGCACACCCCACACTGGGGATCGAGCCTGCAACCCAGGCATGTGCCCTGACCAGGAATCGAACCATGACCTCCAGGTTCATAGGTTGATGCTCAACCATTGAGCCATGCAGACCGGGCTACAAAGGCCATTATTATTTACTAGAAGCCCGGTGCACGAATTCATGCATGGGTGGGGTTGGCCGCCCACCCTGATCATGGCTGATGGGGCAGGGCAGGCTTGGGGGAGGGGATATGGGAGATTGGCCAGCCAGCCCTGCCCCCGATTGGGGTGAGAGGGGCAATTGGGAGTGGGGCCTGGTTGAGGGGACAATTTGCATATTAGTCTTTTATTATATAGGATGAACTGGATTGCCTTCTGAATGACTGAGAAATGAAGGAGAAACTAGGTTGTAATGAATTTTATAGCCTTTTTATAAGATGCATTTTTTTTGGTATTTTTACTGATTTCTCTCTCTCTCTCTCTCTCTCGCTCTCTCTCTCTCTTTTCAACACTCAATCTTTCAGATCAGGTTTAATATAATTCTTTAAGTGAGGCCAGGAGGTCACATTTTTAACTTGACTTGTCCATAAGATGTTCATTAACTACTTTTTTATGTACAGCACAAATGAACTGTGGTGTGGGAGGGCTGCTCCTGTCACTGTGTCACCAGGCTGTGCACGTGATAGAACAGGCTATTGTGATTAGTATTGATTGAAAAGACATTAGAGGAAAATTGGTAGCCTGGTACCAGAGTCTTGTTTTCTATAAGCATGACCTTTGGCTTTATCTCTATGTGCACCATGAAATGAAAAGCTTATTTTTATAATACCTATGTAACAAATTTTCATGAGGAGTTACAGCTACTCATTTTGATGATTCTCCCCATTATTAATTATAAAATCAGTCAAATAGCCTCTCCCTATAAGTAACCTTCATAATCAAAAGAGATAAACTCATCCAGACCTGATTCTGGTAGAGATGAAGAATTTGATTGAATTTGAGTCATGAGATTTACATTAACCTTTCCATCATTTCCTAAAGTAAAGAGATCTATCTGTAAGGAGTTGGATGAACAGTTTACGCATTTCCAGATGAATTAGAAAACATAATTTTTAGTTAAAAATAGAATAACATTCTGAAAAGAAGCTGGCTACTTTGGAAAGTTATGTGCAACCAAAGTGATTTGAATTGTGAAAAGGCAGACATTGTAAATGATTAAACACATTTTAGTAATGTGTTTCTCCTTCAGTTTGGCTTTTCCTTGCACATTATCTTGTCATTGAAGTACAGACTTGACATTTTGGATGGAAGCTGTTGAACACGATAGGGGAAGACCAGTATGTTCTTCTAAAATTCTCTTGTTTATTTAAATTTAAAAATACTTAGTCCTTATCTAGCCTATCATTTTATATTTCTATTTTTAATTTTTAATATAGGGTTTCACTAGATAGTTCTGCCTAGAATTCCTTCTCAGCTTTGGCTGAACAGAGTACCAATATTTTAGCTCTTCTGGAAGGGCTGAAGGTGTACTTAAAGTAGAATGTTCTTATTTTTATTCAGTATGTGCTATTTTTATAATGAAGTGGGCCATTGAAAGGTTCTTAAAATGTAATATAAATTAATGCTTTATTGAAGATACTCTATATAAGAAACAAACATGAAATCTTAAGGAAAAAGAAAGAATCTAAAGTAAAACTTCCCCTCTATTTGTAAGGGTCTATGTGCTAAGCTGTATTTATTTAGTTTATTAGGTATTTATTACTACTGTTTGGATGAAAAAGGAGAGACAATCTAAATAAAGGACATGAGTTTCACCTCTTCATCTCAAGGATTCAATATGCATATTTAAATCAATACCAGAGTAATAATAGCACAGCGGGTTACTGCATTAGAAGCAGTGTGGTCTAATGGCCAAGAATGATGATGCCTTGGTTTGAATGTGTCCACCACTTCCTGGCTATGTGACTTGGGACACATTATGTAAGCCAAGTTTGTTTCCCATCTTTAAAGAGGTGACAATAGTTGTACCTATGTCTCTGAGTTCTTATAATAATGAGAAAGTATACTTTGTGCAAGTTAAATTATTTAACAGAGTGTGTGGCACACTCCAGGATAGCAGTAAGGGTTGGCTATTGTTATTGCTACCTGAAAACATTCATAGAGAAGGTTCTCATTGAATCCAGTGACTGGGAAAGAGCATGCGGAGTGTGGAAGGCATGAAGAGTTTTGAATGTCCTGCCCAGTGTTAGTACTTTCAGAGGGCAGTGGACCTAGTTTCCAAAGAGGTCTTAGGGTATTAACCCACAATAGCCTCCGTAAGAATTTTCTTAAATAATTATGTTTTCTCTTTTGAAAAATTCATGCAAATTTTGAGTTATAGTCCATAATATATGCTGGTAGTTGTTACTATAAGAGTAATGTGCCTCCACCTTGCGCTCCAAACCTTCAAATACAATTTCTGCTCTTGGGGCTGAGACCTACTTATTCTGTGGCTTCTGGCACTCTGTACTTTATGCCAGATGGAGAAACACAAGGAAAAGCTGAGAAAGGGGTCACATGCAGGTTGGAGGCAGGAATTTCAGATTTGTGTCTGGAGGTAACTTTAAAAAAAGATGTTGAATGAAATATTGTAGTACCATTTACAACAGTAGGTACTATGTTGTGAGTGCTTTCTGCATGCCAGACACTGGGTTAGGCACCTTATAAATAACTCATTAACTACTCACAATATCTCTGAGCAAAAGTGATTGTTTCTGCATTTGCAGAGAACATTGCATTGGAAAGATGGGAGTCCAGAGGCACTGTGATCATTTAGTAGGAGGTACTTGGCCAGATTTTGACTGATAATAATTTAGCTCAAGAGGGTAACAATACAAAGTTTTAAAAGCATAAATTTTATTATCTTATTCAACAAACATGGGTTAAATGTTAATGTACCTCATAATGGTGAAAAGGATACTCTCCTTGCTTTGCAGAAAGGTTGACAGTCAATTGCAGGGCTGTTTGATGAGTGTTAAGAAGCATAGGGTATCTGGGAACCCATAGGCAAAACCAGTCCAACTTTGGGAATCTAAGTGGCTTTAATAGACAGATGTTGTGAAGAATAAAATTTTTAACTGAGTAGATGCAGAGCATGGAAGCACACTGGAGTCAGACTACTTGGGTTCAGTCTCTCACTCCACTGCTTACTAGCAATGTGATCTTAGGTAATTTCCTTAACCTCCAACCCTTAGTTTCCCCATCTGAAAACAGAAATCAAAATAATCCTTGCCTCATAGGGTTGTTGTGCAGATTGATGTGAGGTAATATATGAATTGTGAAATAGTGCCTGACATAATAATAAGTTCTATGCAATTGTTTGCTTGTTTCTATGGGAAGTAGAAAGAGAAGGAAGTTATGAGTGCAAATAAGCAAGAAGCCGATGCTACAATCATTGATGCATTCATTGATATTTTTGAGGTTTCTCTCACTATTATAAACTTCACACTCTCACCTCCAGTGTTTGGGCCAGAACTTAAAACTTGTTAAGGCCAAGGGGGTAAAGGAAATGACTGGAGAGTTGGGCACTGCCAGGAACTGAGTTGAATGGGGCCGTCTGAAAAGGGCAGCTGCTACTCAGCTCCAACCAATTATTGCCACACGGAAATGTCAGTCCAGTGATGCCAGAGCTTCTGACATTTTAGAGAAGCTGCAAAACCAAAACTATGAGTCAAAAAAAAATTGTCCATTGGCTGGATTTAGCCTTTTGAGACTCTTTTTAGGTTCTCTGTTGCTTCGGGGGATATATAATGGCCTTTTCTTTCAAGTTCTGCACAACAAAGAGGGAGGAAGAAAGAAGTTGCTGGGCTCTGGGGAGACAATTTCAAACAGGCTGTGGTTTTCTCCGGTCTGGGTCCTCCCTGGGTTTGAACCCTACTCCTGCAGGTCCATTTTCTACCTCACCCCCAACAGAGGGTGTGTGTGTGTGTGTGGGGGGGTGGCTGGTTATGTTATTGAATGGCCCACGATGGTGATATTTATTATACTTAAGTGTCAGGGAGCAATTCATATTTGTTACACGTGTAAATGACTAGTTTTAGTACCATGCAGACTCCTATCTTTTCATCCTCAGATATATTTTGCAATATGGAAGAACCAAATTTAGCTTAGAAAGGATGACATTTATGATAACTGCTGCCAAAAGTAACATTCAAGTCTGTAATTTCAACCAACATTCATTCTATAACTCTTTATTGAGCATCAACTGCATGCTGCTCTCTTCATGCTCCTTCATCTGGTCTTCCTGTGCCAAGCAGTGTGACTATGTGAAGGTACAATGAGTGACAGTGAAGGCATGTGGATTTGGGTGCATAGACTTTGTCCTAATGAGTCCATGGCTTTGTCAAATGATCCAGTTAGCAAGACCTCATTCAGAAAACTAAACACCAAAACTGACCATAATTTTATTACTATGTTTCAAGTAGAGAATAAAATGAACTACCTATTGGTAATTATATTTACCCTGGCTCTAGAAAGAAATCAACAATCAAACCAGGTTGAGAGTTCTATACTACTTTAGTTTTTTTCTTATTTGATTGAGTCCTATAACTCCTTAAATTTGAATTGCCAGGAAAAAATCAGATTAAATAACAACATTTAATAATCCTATAGAATAAAAGGCTAATATGCAAATAGACCGAATGGTGGAACAACGAAACAACCAGTTGCTATGATGTGCACTGACCACCAGGGAGCACATGCAGAACATGGCGGGTGTCAGCCGCGGCAGGATGGTAGAGCAGGTGAGCAGGGGCACCAGACCAAGGTGGGGCACTGGTCACTGTCATCAGGGTGAGCCTCTGGTGGTTACTGAAAATTCTTTATCTCATGCAAAAACGGTCCCGTCCAGCACTTGCACCTGCTGCTGGCACTGGCGCCGGCCCCACTAACACCCGCTACTGGTGCCGGAGCCGCCGCTCGCACCAACTGCCGTACCCTGCGCCAGTCCTGATTGCTCGACATCGGCAGTGGGTGCCAGCAGCGGCTGCCGGCCCTAATTGCCCCTGAGGGCTTCTCCACCTCACACCCACTGACAGCGCCAGCCCCAATCACTCCGTGCCTTCAGGGGGTACAAGTGGGGCTGGCGCCATCAGCGCATGGGAGCAGTGGTGGTGGGAGTGGGGCTGCCAGGAGACAGGGGACAGGGGGCTGTGGCAGGAGGGGTCGGGCGGAAGCATGGAGGATGGGCTGAGACCTGCCCCTGTGCCTACCACAGCCTCGTGGCCCACAGTTCCTTTCAAGGTGCACGAATTCATGCACTGGGCCCCTAGTCAACAATAATGACAGCATTTTTCGTATCCAAATTTACACCTTTAATATGTTTTTTGAGGATACACTGTGTTTTATTTTCCCCTACCACAACAAATTCATCCTGCTGCCTCTCCACTGGCTTGTCCCAGATCTGGAATTTAATTTACATTCTAAGTAAACACAGTGCTGACATTAGACCATGCATGACTCAATAATCAAACCCTCTAGACTTAGCTAGCCACTTCCAATTTGAGAATGTGTAATTCATTTCTACTATAAATGAGTTATACCATACAAAACAGCCGTATGAAGGAACAAAGGAAGAGAAATACCTTGACTGCTCGTAACAGACACTATCCCAGTGCTAACATATATCACAGTATAGTCCTTCTTGTCTTCAATTAGTTTCTCCCTACACACAGTTCCTTCGAATCTTGTACATCTTGGGACTCAAACTGCATTATCCTCTGCTTCATCTAATTGAGTGGAAATCCTTTTCCTTGGCAATGGAGAGCTTTAGAGCACTACAATATGCAAATGCCCTTTTAATATTACACAATGTGCTGTTTCCCCTGGGGTGAGTATTAAGACTTTTAATGGGAAATGACACTAACTGGAAAACTTTTATCTTTTTCACTTTCTATTTTGCTCTTTCACTTTGAACCTATTCTTTTGTATCATACACAAATGTTTTCTACATGAATATAGAACACGTAGACTATTTGTTGTAAGGATTAAGTTAGCTTATACATGTAAAGGACCTAGAACAGTATCTGGTGGCATAGTTAATAGTCAAATATTTACCACCATCATCATTATCATCATCACCACTGTCAATGTAAACTTCCCTCTAGACTCAAGAGTTTTGTCACTTTGTTTCTTTAGGCAGTGTAATTCTCATCTTGCATTTTGGGTCATGACCTCTAGTGACAATACTCAGGATAGGAGGGTTCCCCTATCTCAGACCTCTGGAGCTAATTTCCCTCCTCTCTTAGCCATGTGTACCTCATAGATGCTTCCAGACTGGGACTTAATCAATGCATCAGCAAATTTTTGGTGACTATGTGTTGATGTAAGGCACAGTGGCTTATAAAATATCTTTAGAAACCTTCCTTGCTCTGAAGGAGCTGATAATGTGTTAGAAAAACTAAATAAAAAATTTATTAAAATACAACAAAACAAAAATTGTACTAAGGCCGAGTGTGCTCAAGAGAGACAAATGAGTGGTGTAGACAGAGTGATTCTGAGGAATCACCTATTAGAATTACTGCTATTAGAATCACCTTTACCTATTATAGTAGAGTGAGAAGGTCTCAAGGAAGAAGTGAGTCTTAGAGTCAAAGATGTGGAGGATTTCATTCAGCATGCTAAAGGGTTACGTCTTGAAATATTAATTTGTGCATTTTCTAGATGTATTCTTCCCTGTGGTAATTTCTTTCTCTTCCAGCCACAGTGAAGCAAAAACAAAGGCTAATAGAACACTTCATCCTAGGCCAGAGCCTTTTAGGGTACATGGAACAAAGTTTTATCTCACGCTTTTAATAGAACTGGATCTGCAGAAAAGAGAGGAGAGTGCTGATGAATCATTGAAACTAGAGAGAGAAGAGAAGGAATGGGGCAGGGAGCAAAAGAAGAACCTTCAACCTGTACAGTCAGGGAGCTGAGAAGAAGCTGATTTGGTGCAGGTTATCATCTAATGAGGACTCCACAGAGCCTTTGAATGGTGGCCTACTGTTTCCCCTCCTGCTCATTGCCTGTGAATTGCCTGCCATCTTCAGGTGCTAAACTCCTGTAGCTCCATTTTATACCTCACCCCCAACAGAGGTGAGGGGGCATGGACATCTTATGAGGAGGAAGAGTATCATGTAGGACCCTCAGATCAAAGTAGGACCCAACATGACCAATCAGGAATCCCCCTTTGAGTGAGGACATTGGTGGCCACAGTGACCCTGATACATATAGAAAAGAACAGGTATAGGAACTAGCCCCTAGTCCATTTAGAATAGGTAAATTGGAATAATTCTTAAGTTCGTAAAAAAATGCCACTGACAGTTGGGCTGTTAACCACATACAGAGTCCGCCCCATTAGGCAGAGACTATGTTCAACCACACATAAAGACTTGAGACACCCTCCTCCCCCGCTTCGACACACATCTTTATTAATTCCTTTAATCTCTTCTTTTAACCAAATCATAAAACAGTATTCTTTTAGGATTGCCTCTAAAGATCAATACCACATGGCTATCCTGAATAAGTAAAGAAAATTAACAGGTAGTGTTATTATCAACACAGGATTTCAGGATTGAAATGGTAGTGTTGGCTTGTAAAGCAGATTTAAAAACTGCCACAAGCAGAAAGGGAAGAGCTGAGAAGTCAACTTGTCCTTTGTTTACTTCTGGACCTGTATTCTCTGGGTCAGATTCTAGCCAACTGAAAAAATTCATGAGTTCAATGATTATCCATCCAACTACCCATCTATTCATCTATCTATTCAACCATCCATCCATCCATCCATTCATCCATCCATCCATCCATATACACATTTATGAAATGACTACTATATACTAGGGATTCATTGAAGAGCAGAGATTTTAGCAGTGAGAGGAAAAAAAAAACTCCCCCATCTCATGATGCTTATATTTTAGTGGGGGCAGATAGACAAGAAACAAAATAAATTGGTGTAAAATAAAATAAATTATGGAGAAAAAGAAAATGAGAAAGGGTCATTGGAATTTCAGGGTCGGTAGAGGGAAGGCTTATTTTTAAAAAAAATTTTAGGTCTATGAATTTATTAATAACTGTAGATTTCTTTCAGAGCATGAACAATACTGAAAATAAGCAAATTTAAATTCTTATGATAAAACATTTCCACTTCTCCTGAATGTAGTTTTTCCTCACTGGTATTAAAATCAGATGATGAGTTTAATGGTTCTTTAAATTGAAACCAAGCATTGGTTTTCATCACTGTGGTAATGTTCTTTGCCTTAGGATCATATTCAAATTGCTTTGATCTCTGAAAGAAACAGAAGAATTCTTTATGCTGGGAAGCAGCATCAACCAGGAGACCAATTCTTGGGAAGTATTTTATCACCCACCATGGGTACCCTTTGTACATGGTTTAGATCACTTTGTCAAGGCTTCCATTTTTAAAAAATGGTCAGGGAAGGCCTCTCTGAGAAGGTGACTGAGTGAATGCCTGAAGGAACCATGGAGGGATAACTTGGGGAAGTATTCCAGAGGGGGATTCAGGGACAAAGGCCCTGAGCTAGTTTATGGTACATGAAGGCTATTATGTAGGCAACAAACTGAAATTTTCAGATTTTCAATGACTCTAGTAGATTTATAACAGCAAATGACACTGATGAATCTTTTGGTCAAAGCAAATTTATATTTCACTCTATGTGGATATAAATTATCTACTGTCAGAAAATGCTTAAGCTAAATATTGACTAATTTTTCTACATAATATATTCTTGTTTGGGGAAAATCTAAATCACTCCAGTAGGATTGGCAGTTTCTCTAATACTGGCTCCTAGGAAGTTGGTGATGATGGCAGTCATTTGTGATTGCCTATTGATAAATTAAAACAGAAATTGTCATGACCTGACCTCATTCTAATGCAAACCCTTAACTACCAGAGTAACAAGGAAACTCTTGTCAGTGTCATTGCCCTCTTCCCAATTCCCCCTATTAGATTTGCATAGTTTTGCCATCTTTCATGGAGGTCAATACTCAGCATGTTTGGCTTTTAACTGGCATCATTAATCAATGTGACATTAATCCAGGAAGAATAGCTATCACCCTGGGGCAAGTGGTAGGAACTAGCCTTGTTAAGGTGACACTTTTGATTGCAGAGTTTATTCATCCTTATGCACTTTACTCCCTTGTCAGGTCTCATGAGACCTTTTGCAAGGGCTATCTTCAAAACCTTTCTCAGCCTCACTCCTGCTAATAGAATGCAATAATAGCCGGGCCTTCGGGCTAAGTGGACATTTGAGATCTTCAGATATCTAGAGACAACATATCATACCTCAGAGCAAGAAACAATTGTCTTCATTTGAAGCAACATTCCTGGTACTAGCAGGGAATTTTGTTTGAGTGCTTTTATTTGTGGAGCAAAAATTGCAAAGACATTTGTCTTTTCATAATTGTAATCTATACATTAGAACAATGGAGGCTAGAAACCAAGGCAGAACTCAGTCGTCCTTCCTGTGAGCCAATTTTGGGACCTACCAGACCTCCTAGTTTGTAGTTACATTATCAGCGAGTGATCATATAATTTATTTCTCACGGTGCCTGGAATGTTTATAAAGAACTCATGTCATATAAATTACACATCTGGCTCCACACGAGCTCATTCCTCATATATCTTTTTTTCGGAAGTGAAGCATGTGTGTGTGTGTGTGTGTGTGTGTGTGTGTGTGTGTGTAAGTGAATGGGCAGAGTTCAGAAGAAGGGAAATGGGTTTTTCCCCACCCTCACCACATCGTTACTGGAGGTGCATTTCTTCATCCTTCACTTAATCTCTCTGTCTCAATTTCTCATCAGTAAAAGGATATCTTTTTCTTAAAAGGAGATAAAATGAACCAATATATGTGAAAAATGTAGATTCTCTAAATATTATCACAGTTTTAATAGATTGATGATCATGAGTGCAGACAATCTTCAACACCCTTACCCTCAGGGGTTAACCCCAAACTGCTACTCACCAGGTATGGGAAATTCATATTAAAAATTATCGCAGTTACTCCACGGGGCGAGGAGGGCATGTATTATGCACATATGCAGCACATTGCCTGACAACAGCTCAATAAATAGCAGTATTGTGATTTGTAGGGGATGTGAGGAGTGTGCCAGAGATCGGAACAAGCCAGAGCCCAGGAACCCAACCTTGGGAGACCTCAAGCTGTGCTGGAAGGGTAGTGGTGTGGCAGTCTCCTGTCCCCAGGGGCTGTGCATCCTGCACTGGCTCCAGTGCTGAGGACTCCGCCCTTTCCTGGCCTGGCGAGGACACTGGCCTAGGCGGCAGGCGCCAGGGCGGAACCCAGCAAGGCTTCTTGGACAACCCCGCCCTCGGAAATGAATTGCAATGCTTAACTGCAGATTTCATTCATCTTTAACAAAGGACTACTCCTATTCAGTTTGATTAAAATAGAAAACGGACTTCCTAGGAATTATCAATGTGCAGTCATATGTGCCACACATTCGCATATGTGAGAAGCCTGAGGAATAGCGAATTACTATTTGCAGTCAGTGCCTGGAATACTTGCCCTTCCCCTGGTATTTCACACCAGGACTGTTGTCTGATCACGGAGCTAAAAAATGAGAGACTTGTGTACACTATAGGAACTTTAAAAAAAAAACCCAAGTTGTTTCCTTTTTCCAATCTGTGCAAATTTATTGAATAATATGTAAATAACTGCACAGGGCAAAAACTTTTTTATTATAATTTGGTAGTAAATCAGTTATCAGCATTTTATTTAACCTATTATTGGTCAGACAAGGGCTAGATTGCACACAAAATCATCATATGTTTAGCATGTGGACAAAAAAGGGGCTCTGTAGACAGTAACTTCACAGGGCGATCTGCTCATAAGTTCCTAACTGAGCAGGTCATGGTAGTCATACCGCAGGCATATAACTTTTTTAGTAAAAGGTTTATCTTTGCCTTAAGCAAGCCCTGTCTGTTTTTCCTGTGTATCTAGTTAACACAGCTTTGAATGAAGAATAATCACCCCCAAGAGATCACACAATCTTGTTACTATACTGTAATCTGACCCTTCCTCCCACCTTCATTTTCTCTTCCTACTTCCCTTCTTAATCTCAAATTCATAAAAGAAACTGCAAAACTGTTAGTCTTCAGATCCCACAAGATCTCGCTTCCCAACAATAGTCATCAGTTTTGGCTCAAGTAAACTCATGCAAATTCTCTACAGGCTTGGACATTTCTTACCTCAACAAGTATATTTAAGCAAACATTTATTGAATGCCTGCTCAGTAACAGGCACTGTGCTTGGCATTGAGGAGACAAAGCTTGTGAAATGCGTTGGGGGTGGAATGGGTGAGTGGGGCACAGCAAACCGATATTTCATACGTAAATGTGCTGGGAGAAAACTCAGCCGGCCATGGAAGCCAGAAGTGGAACTTCCAGTCTGAAAGTTCTGAGAAGACTGCCCTGGGGCCTGAGTCCAGTCTCAGGAGATGAATGGGAGCCTCAAGCAAAATTGACGGAAGGGTGGGGGAGAGAGGGAGGAGTCTGTGGTTGGGTGGTGGCGGGGTCACAGCATAGAGATGTGAAACAATACCATGCCTGCAAATAAATGTACGAGGAAAGCAAGAGGCAGAACGTGGAGAAAGATGAGTCTGGAGAGGAAGGTAGGCAAAGTTGGGTCTCGTGCTAAGAAATTTGGGCTTTACTTTAGGACAGGTGTTGGTTGGAAAGATTGGGAGTGGCTTCCTTCGCTTGGCCCCATCCCTAGAGGATCTAGGAATTTTTGAGATAAAACTCCTAAGGCCACGAAGTGCAAAGGAAATGTCGGAAGGGCCCACACCTAGGAAGTATGCATTGATTTTAACAGCTGATAAATATTGTGCCTTCCACACATTGCTTACGTACAATGCTTGCTAACAAACTTTTTTTTTTTTTCAAGTTTCAACTCCAAGTTTTTATAAGTACTGGGTTGGATTCTTTTTAACACAGTGCTTTACGATTTTTTTTTTTTTTTTTTTTACAATTTTCATGTTAAAAGGATGACAGCCCACACTAGGATGAAAAGATAAAGCTGCTCTGAGCTGAAGAGAAATTGACCCTTTACACACCCTTCTCTGGATGCTTCAAGGACAAGGGTGGAGGACAAAAGCCATGTCTTGGGTGGAAACCATTTGAGGTGGAACCAAGAGTTTGGTTGGAAGGCTTTATTTTCACATCTATTCCACAGTCCTCTAATTCTTCAACTCTAATGTTTAATAAACAAGTACACATTGTACTCAAAATGACTTAGTAAGTACCTACTATGTTCAGGCATTGGACTGGGTAACAGGGATGCAATGGGGAGCAAGATAAATTGGGTTTCTGTCCTGAAGGAGCTTAAAGGTCAGTGATGCTGGTGGTTGGGGAGTGAGGTGGACTTGGGGAAGTACATAGGAATTACTACGAAGCACGCCAACACCATGGTGGGAGCACTGTATCTGGCAGCACATAACAAGAGCATGATCCTAGACTGGCCATCAGAAAAGACTTTGCCAAAAGGTACATTGGCAAGGCAGGTAAAAGTTAGGCAACTAGTCCTTAGTCCCTGAGAAAAAAGCTCAACACATGCTTTAGTCACTGCACCTGAGGGCATGGGAGCTGAAAACCACTTCCTGTCAATTTGGGGCTGAAGACCACAGTGGGGCGGTGTTCATTCTCCGACACTTTCAATCAGCTACACAGGTGGGCAGGTGGGTTTTTGGTTCAGAAAATACCCTCAGGTAAAGGAATGCAGTGTGGAGATGCGGGCATTTGGAAGGCTGGTCAGTGTGCACTAAAGTGCAAGGGTGAGGACTTGGGCCCACACCACAATATCTGCTGCACTCTTCTAGGGCCCCCAACATCTGTGCCCAAATTCTGAGCCCTTAAACCACACCACATTGATTGGATTTCCATCTGGCTGGCAGGTGGAAGACATACAGTTGTAAAGTCACAGATCAATCTAGAATTCTATGCTGAAGCCTCAGTAATTCTTAGGCCTATGGCTCTAGGCCAGCTGTGGGCAAACTACGGCCCGCGGGCTGGATCCGGCCCGTTTGAAATGAATAAAACTAAAAAAAAAAGACCGTACCCTTTTATGTAATGATGTTTACTTTGAATTTATATTAGTTCACACAAACACTCCATCCATGCTTTTGTTCCGGCCCCCCGGTCCAGTTTAAGAACCCATTGTGGCCCTCGAGTCAAAAAGTTTGCCCACCCCTGCTCTAGGCCCGTATCTCCTTAATCACAGCACAGACTCCAAAAATTCTTTTCTTCACTCTGGAGTCTTGATACTAAAGGAAAACATGCTATTTTGAGGGGCCTAGTAATTCAAGAATGTCAAGTTTAACTGGGGAAATAAATGAGACTCCACAAAATTAGAATTTAGTCAGGCATGGGGTATTGAACAAGGTCAAACACTTAGCTTCAAACAGCTGGGTTAATTAGGGTAAAGTCATTTGGTTTGGGATTTTGGGGGCAATATGACTCAGAATTTTTCCAGCAATAAATGAGTCATAAGATTTGGAAATCTTATATTTAATAACTCAATTTTTAGAGCTAAAAAGTTCATAGTAGTTTATCTTAATGACAATTTTTCTTAATAAAAGACTGGGACAAAGGGAAGAACAGTTTCTGGTCTTTCCTTTTCTTCTTGGATTTCTCTCCTGATCAAATATTCATTGTAGTAGGCAATGTGGATTTAAATGTCAGCATCATGGTTGAAGTGCTCAAGGGTTTCATAGTCTAGAAGAAGACAAACAGATTAGGGCACTCTAACTAACAAGCTTTGGGACCCTGGGACAGTCTGTCAGCCTCTCTGGGTCTCAGTTTCATTGAGAAGAATTTTGATGAATGAGATCAGTGATTCTCAACCTTGGCCATCCATTAGAAACATTTTGGGGAGCTTTGAAAGAACTCCAATGCCTTGGGTGGCCCCACTCTCAAAGATTCTGTCTAACTTGCTTTGGGGTAGGGCCCTGGCACTATGTTGTTTTGTACTTTTCCTTTTTCTTTTAAAGCTCCTAAGGTGATTCAAATGAACAGCTGAGATTGAGAACCACTAAAAGATAACTTTCAAGGTTTTGGAAACTGTAGAACTCATGCTTTTTCTGAAGAGGGTTTGCTTCCTGTGTAAGTCAGCAGAAGGCGGAAGATAGTAGCTAGAATTTACATTCCCGAGTAAAAACAGCATGAGGGCAGTGAAGCTCTGGATTAGGTAACCTCATGTTGGCCAGTACTTGCACTCTGAATAGTTTACCTCAAGAGGATGCATAGAACCCTCATTCCAGAAATAACAGGTACCCACATTTCTTTTTCCCCCAGAAGACACATCCATAAGGCCAACAACTAATTATCATACCAAGAAAACAAAAACTGTGAGGGAGAGCAGAGGCGGTTGGCAGCACCATCGCGTTGTACAAACCATGACTCACTCTTGTCCTAGGCTAAAGCATCTTTGTAGCATTGCTCTGAGAAGTACCTGGTGGTTGCTTTGCAAAAGAAAGAAGGCAACATACTTTGCTGTGGGCCAAAGGAAAAGGAAAATCCCCAATCTCCTATATCCTCTGATGGGCTTCAGACCATACCTCTCAGTGAACTTTCCATGGTCGGAATAGGGATGTGGCTTCCACATCCCTGTTCTGGCTTGTTCACTACACTAACAACCTCTTCTATTATGTACAAGGCAATTAAAGGATGAGCTTAGAAGCTGGCATCTTTCCTTTAAAGTAAAAGCCAGAGCTTATGTTGTGCTAGTGACAGTTTCCTGTAAAAGCAAATTTCTTATTAGTGATGACATAAGAGCCATTGGAACAATCTCAGTTCATGGTTCACTTGGAGCCTGCCCCACGCCCTTCTGAGGCTCTCTTTCTGATATGTATATGGCTGACAAAACCTCTCCCTCAGAGTGCCAACACCAATACAGTTACCTCACCTTGGAAGAGTCCATAGTTCTCAAAAGGGACTGATTCCTCAGAGCATGTTGAGGAATGACTTAGAGGCATGTTTAAGTTGCTTGTATTTTTTGCCCGGCCAGCGTGGCTCAGTGGTTGAACGTCAACCTTTGAACCAGGAGGTCATGGTTCAATTCCTGGTCAGGGCACATGCCCAGGTTGTGGCTCGATCCCCTGTGTGGGGCCTGCAGGAGGCAGCTGATCAATGATTCTTTCTCATCATTGATGTTTCTCTCTCTCTCTCTCTCTCTCTCTCTCTCTCTCTCCCTTTTCCTCTGAAATCAATAAAAACATTTTTTTAAAAATTGCTTGTACTTCTTCTTGCTGGATGTGAAGCCATCATTGCTCCATCTAAAGCAGTGGTTCTCAACCTTCTGGCCCTTTAAATACAGTTCCTCATGTTGTGGCCCAACCATAAAATTATTTTCGTTGATACTTCATAACTGTAATGTTGCTACTGTTATGAATTGTAATGTAAATATCTGATATGCAGGATGGTCTTAGGCGACCTCTATGAAAGGGTCGTTCGACCGCCAAAGGGGTCACGACCCACAGGTTGAGAACCTCTGATAAAGGAATGTCTACAAAAAGCCAATGGAACTTCATTCATTCATTCATTCATTCATTCATTCATTTATTGGCAGATACACTTCCTATTTTATCTTCTACAGCAGATCTTGTTTGAGAGAACTTTGTAATGTGTAGTGACCACTTAGAATGGGCTTGAATTAGTCAGTTGACTAGAAAGGGGCCCTTAATTTAAAAGAGGGAGACCGATATCAGCTCCATGAAGACCTGGGTGGGTTAAAATTTGGAGTAACATAATCAGCAAAAATTAGCTTTGTAATGTGCCATGTGGGTAGGCAACAAGGACACTAACAAATTGAATATATATATATTTTCTATTTAAATTATATTATTGTTTGATTTGAAAAGCAATGTATATTCCTATGTAAAATACAGAAAATGCAGGAATAAGATTTTTGAAATCACACATATTCCCCAAAATAATGAGGAGGGCAGCAGCTAATTATATTTTTTCTGGTCTTAGTTATTTATTTTTCCAGGCTAGCTATTCTAATCAAATTATAATGAAATAAAACTCAAGTCTTCTTGAATGGCTTGCCAAATAAAATGCAGAATTCCCAGCTAAACTTGAATTTCAGATAAATAACAAAAATACTTTTAATATAAGCATGTCCCAAATATAACATGGAATATATTTATACTAGAATATTATTTGTAGTTTATCTAAAATTCTAATTTAACTTGATCGTTGTTATTTCTATTTGGTAAATCTGGCAACCCTATGAGTATGGTGAGAAAAAGGAAGAGGATCTGTCTATCCTGAATAATTGATACTAATTTTTCACAAATAAAACGTTCGTTTTAATTTCTTACGAACAATCTACCATTTGGTAACAGCTAAGTGAAAGTGAAAAAGAAAAAAAAGGAAAGAAGAGAAAAATAGGCACATGGTATTTATAGTATCAAAAAGGTAAACTGAAGTAATCATATTACACCTAACCAAAGTTATTTAAAATGTATAAAACAGCAGAAGGTATTTATGAGTAGCTATTAGTTTTATGTGTTGAAAGTACTATAGGAAATTCATGTTGGTTTTGTAGATGATCATCAACACTGTTTATGTTTATGGAGCAGTTCCAGGCTTTTGCCTTTTCAGATTGAATATAATTTATGGTAGCTCAGGCTTGAAAAGACTTGGGAAATTCAGCTGAGAATTTAGCCAATAGCAAACCATCTGTTGTCAATTCCAGGAGCAATGGTACTAATCAGTGAGGAATGGAGACTCTCCCTAGGCCTCACCTGCAGAGGCCTCTCCCCACCATTTGGACACCAGTGGGGTTTCCCATAGAGCTTTACACAAGAAGGCATTGTGAGACCTGTAAAGCCTGGAAAAAACACAAAGGATCATTTTTGAATCTTTTGCTGATATTCAGTGGGTGCTATAGAATTTGCATATTGGAGGGGCTTCTAAGAGCCGCAGGAAGCTGAACGGGGCACTTTGTCTTGTCTTGAAGCTGCCATTTAGAGCAAACACAATGCCTTTACTTAGATGCAATGTTTATGTGGACTAGCTGAAGGAGCAGGTGAAAAGGATGTGGTGACAGTCTTAACCACCTACCCCCACGCACATATTCCATGCCATTGCTGCTGACATTATTGACAGTTGGCATGGGGTTTGAAGCATCAGAAGAAAAGAGAGGCTAGTGCTCTTAAATATGACTTAACTGATTAAAACAATATTGGGGAGAAACATTTCTAACCAGACGGTATAAACTTCATGATGTCACTATAGTTTCTCTCATTTTGTTTGCAACCAGAGACATCTATCCAAAATGCAATTTTGACCATGGCTCTTCTGACAGTAGGTATAAGGTGGCCCTGGGCAGCTGATGACCTCCAGCAGTATCTGTTCCCATTGTGCCCAGCACCTGCTTGCCTCCTATCATCTTGCCCATCTACTTCTCTGATAATACTGACTTTGCATTGTATAGGATAACATACTATTTCATGCCTCCATTTGTACCAGCTATTTTCTTTGCTTCCAAGAAAGCCCTAGCCCCCTCAACCCTCTCCACTTTCCCTTACTCTAAAGGCTGTCTGGTGACCTCCAATTCCTCCTTCAGAATCACCTCAGATGTCAGTTTCTGCAAGACCGTCTCTTTAGGAATCTGACACCCCCAGGGTTAAAAGCTCTCTCCTTTAAGGTATTTCTGGATCCTTCTCACACTCTGTGACATCAGATTGTTCATTTTGTTTACATGTTCTCTTTCCATTCTTAAAGTTACCTTATTACTTGTCTTGATTTCCCTCATGCATCATAAACAATCGCTATGGATGATTTGTTGGATAAATAAATCCTAGAGTTTAGGTTTAGCAATTATCCAATATTCAGTTGATGTCAGTTTATTAAATTAAAATAAATTATTCAATACATTTTAAAAACCTGAATTCCCATCTGTACTGAAGGGACAGTAGTAGTGATGCCCTTCCTAGGTCTATACTTTTGAGATGGAAAACAGGGCTATGCACAATCATTTTAGCTCCTGGCTAAGCCTTTGACTCTATAGTTTATGGATAATTACATGTTTTGAATTTCCATTATATTGCTCTTGTAAACTGTTCAGCTTAATCAGGCAAAGGAAGCAAACACACTGAAGTCTGATTTAAACCTTTTTGATCTCTTAGGACTGGTGGTCAGATAAAGAGAGGTTATAGGACAGGGAGATTTAGTAGGGCATGAGATTTTCACAGACAGTGGTTAGACAACACAGTCAGTGGTAAAAGAGAAACAAGAAAATTCTATGTCAGAAACATCACAGTGCTCACATTACAGAGAGCAGCTGCTTTCACACTCTCTATCAACACAAATCTTTGGGTGCCTGCTGATCTTCTGATTCAAGTCTTGTTTTGATGTGAAGTGTTATAGTCATCCTCTCTCCTTAAACTCAAGCATAAAGAAATCCTTCCTTGGAAACAGAAACGGATTGCTTGTCAGTACCCCTCAGAGACTTCCCTCAACGGGGAGTGATTCATTATATGTGGCATCTACTCTCTTTGACTAATGCTTAGTAAAGTTGTGCAAGTGACTAATCGATGGGAAAGTTCTCTGAGAAAGTAACTTGATTGTTTGTCTTGAGTCTGTGTGAAGAATCCCTCTGAGCTGTTTTTGAATTGTTGTGTTTTCCATTTTGACCATATGTTGTTAATTACAAAATGGCTTAAAAGTGATCTACAATTTTAGGTTTGCTCAAATTTTAAACAGAATTTCCGCCTTTAAACAAATTTTATAGATCAAGAGTATATTCCAAAATTAAGCAGCAGTCTCTGGATTTGTGACTATTTTATGAGAGTTGAAATGGAGGAAACGGAGTTTGCAATACCTAGAACAGCGGTTCTCAACCTGTGGGTCACGACCCCTTTGGCGGTCGAACGACCCTTTCACAGGGGTCGCCTAAGACCATTGGAAAAACACATATATAATTACATATTGTTTTTGTGATTAATCACTATGCTTTAATTATGTTCAATTTGTAACAATAAAAACACATCCTGCATATCAGATATTTACATTACGATTCATAACAGTAGCAAAATTACAGTTATGAAGTAGCAATGAAAATAATTTTACGGTTGGGGGTCACCACAACATGAGGAACTGTATTAAAGGGTCGCGGCATTAGGAAGGTTGAGAACCACTGAACTAGAACATGGTTCCTGTATTGAGACATCTTGGGAATAGAGGTCCTTAGGTGTAACTGGCATTTTCTTACTTCCCTCCCCCATTATGCAGCTCTGCTCCATTCCATGCTTTGGGTCAGTAATGTCCTCACTGGCTCCATTTGGAACAACATGGTGAGCCTGATATCTCAGTGTAAGTCTAATACCTACTTCCCTTACAAACACTGACAAAATACTGCATATCTTCCTTCTCTCTCTAAGGACCCTAGATTAGCACTCCAAAACAGAGGGGGGGTTAGAGGGGGGCAGGCTCTAGGTCATCACTTCTAAGAGTAGCCCATCTTTGCACGCGCGCGCACACACTCATGTGCACACACACACACACACACACACACACACACTCAAATCCATGCGTTCATACTGATACCTCTGTTTCTGGTCCAATACTATAAGATACATTTTACCTAGCCTTTCTCTTTCCTAGTTTGTAACTCCTTTTTTTTTGATACTGAGAAATCTTGCTTTCATTATCCATAGTAGATTTACTTATTGCTCAATCCTAATATACACATATAATAGTTTCAGAATTATTAACCCATACCCATGAGAGACATGGTTTACTTGAGTATATATTTGTGTACAGTTATTTTGTCTATTGCATTTTAGTATATAGACCAAATACTATTTCAAAAGTTACTTGAGTTAACTCATTTCTTTCCCACCACTTGCAATGTGATTTTGTTATTCATTTATAATACAGAGGTTCATTTGTTATTGTTTGTATTCCATTTTCCCCTACCCTCTATCACTAGCTTTAGAGTGTTAGTTATAGTAGGATTGGGATTATGGTCAAGTTGAGCTGGACTGATAGGTAAATTTTAGGTTTAGTGAAGAAGGTAATGACTTGTATATACATTATCTCTTCTATTCTCAATTAACCTGGCTTCTGGAGAGAAGTCGCTCTATGACAACCTGAAAGCCACAGCCACATCATATTTGCTTTTCAACCTCTTCTCTTTACCATTTCCCTGCCCTCATTTCCTGGTCTTGTTTTCATAAGCATTCCTAATTAAGAAAAAAAACTGGTTTTAAGGCTCCTCCCTAATCCTTTTAATTTAGGATAAAATGTAGGTGGTGGGTGGGTGGAGCAACAGTGGCCAGGTGCAAGAATCATCTATAAAATAGAGAATAGAGATTTCAGGAGAATAAATGGTCTGGGATATCCATATTAATTTAGCAGTAATACAATGAAGAATGGGCATGACCTGGGTTGTTTGGTGGGGCTCCATCAGTGCCAGGACACACAGCCATCAAGCCAAGATGCCACTAAGATTAGCAGATTCTTGTCTAAGTAAGTCTCTGAGATTGGCAGGGCCTCATTCCCCATAAAGTTTAGCTACATGTCTTATTTCTGCTCCTTTCTTAGTGTGTTCATTCATTTAACCATCTGTGGACAGACACAGACCTGAGTTCTTACTCTGAGTGAAGGACTTTGTGGGAAATGTATAATAGTGGGATCTCTTCTAGCCTCCAAGAATCCTTCTGCCCAGTGCCACTCTTTCTGTTTTGTGACCATCCTCATAGTAGATGCATTCACACCAAAATATTGGGGAGGTAAGCAAATAGAAGTCATGGAATTATGCTCAGAACCAACCATACAAGCAAAAAAACTCAACCCTCCTGCAGAGGGAATTGTTTTGAAAATCTCATGCCACATGCTTCCCTCCCACCTAGACTTCAAGGAGAGAGCTAGCTACCCAGATGCCTTTTGTTAGTGCTCTTCCCCAAAGCAGTTCAAACAGCCCAGCCCAGACATGTATTTGAATCTGCATAAACAGGCTTCTCCAATTAATGGGGGAAAATAGTGTTGTGTCAGTGCTGGGAAACCACAGGCCAGTAGACCAAGAGTGATTCATCAGGCAGGTCACAACAGGGCCAACCCAATTCTAAAATGTGTGTTTCATTTGAATGCTATTACTAGCATAGTAAACAGGACTACAAAACAATTATGTTAATACTGCAAACTAAAAGAAAATGGCAAAAGTGTCCAAGGTGAAGGAAGAGAAAGTTATCATAAACACCTGAGACAAGGATTTAAGGTAATATTGAAGAGTAGGATGAAGTTTCAAACTTTGAAGAGTAGGATGAAGTTTCAAACTTTACAGTGTAGATATTGGTAACATCAGTTTGTTAGTAACATGTTTCATTGAATGTGCTTTATTGGTTTTCTAAATTGGCTTATGGTCTTTGTGAGAGGATTGGGCAGTTTTCACCTCTCTCTCTGGATTGGGCAGTTTTCACCTCTCTCTCTCTCTCTCTCTCTTCTTTATTTCTTCCATATAATGCACTGGGGAAAGGAACTCTTATTTTGTTTTACTTTGGAGTATTAAAATGAAAATACTTAATTTTGCAAGGACTGGGCAGTGAATCTAATAGTCCCTTTTCTCAACAGACTAAATCTTCTCTGTTTTTGTTGGTAATCTTATATATTTTTCCTCTGTTTGACAATTAAAGTTAGTATTTGAAATAATATTCCCAATAGAAATGTTATTTGTTACTTCTCAGGGGCTTGCATTAAAAAAATGTTATTTCAGTTCCTTATTTCAGCATTTCATGGTGCAGAATCTATATCTACCCAGTGGCCTCTAAAGATTAGGAGGAAAGGTGTTTCCAGATGTCCCTATCTCATCTGAGCCTCACCTGAGTTATGCAAGGGCCCCACATTTATGCATTCAGGTTGGATGTTCATTGGGGAATATCTCACATAAGGTTGTTGGTATTTCCTGCTCCTGTTAAGTCAAAACTATTGTAATAACAGCTTTTCTGCCAGGATTCAGGTACCTTAGCTTCAAGCCCAGACCAGAATCAGGAAATGAAGAGGTGTATGTGTAAAGGAAAACTACTGGGGTAGAGGTTTGGGTGGGGAAAGGGGAATTGCTCAATTTTTTTTTCTTGGCATCAAAATGTTCAACATGGATAAGTCATTAGACATAAAAAGACCTAGTCTTAGTGGAAATTACCACTGGTCAGATTCTCCATGGTAACTTTTGATTCTGACACCGCGTCAACGGGCTGGGTAGATCTGAGAGGCTGCTAGGATTGTCAGACTAGGAGTTAAAATACTTAGTTTCTTTGCAAGAATTTTGAGTGCTTATACAACTGGCATAGGTCTTATTTAAGAAAAATATACAAATAAGAAATACCAAACTAGGTATAAAAGTGAATATCTATAATGAGAAAAGAAATACTAAGAATTATAAATCTTAAAAAGCTGGCAAATGCCATGTGTATTACAAAATCCCTAAGAACAACACAGTGTTTTTATTAGCCTGACACACTTCTATAATAGTCTTTTCTCAATAATTTTTGGCTGCATAGTCTTCAATAGTTTCTACAAAAGATAATAATTTTATAATATTTTCTATAAAGAATGGAATGATAATCCAGTCTTTATATGTGAAAACTTGTTTCTCTCCCACTACTCACACCCATATACCTCCAGTGCAGGATAACCTGTAGCCTTTGATTGAAACCAGAGAGTTGTTACAGATTATGTGGTGTGTGTGTGTGTGTGTGTGTGGTGTGTGTGTGTGTGCGCGCGTGTGTGTGTGTGTGTGTGTGTGTGTGAAAGAGAGAGAGAGAGAGAGAGAGAGAGAGAGAGAGAGAGAGAGAAGGGGGTTGGCTTGGCGAGTACATGCCTCAAAGCCAGTCCTACACAAGGAAGTTTTGTAATAATTTGACTATACCAAAACCCCCACAAAAAACAAAAACAACCCACCAAACAATCCAATTAAAAAAAATAGACAAAAGACCTGAATAGACATACAAATGGCCAATGGACATATGAAAAGATGCTGAGTGTCACTAGTCATCAGAGAAATGCAAATTAAAACAAAAATGAAATATCACCTCATACCTGTCAGAATGGCTATCATCAATAAATCAACAAACAACAAGTGTTGGGGAGAATGTGAAGAAAAGGGAACCCTCATGCACTGTTTGTAGGAATGCATTTTGGTGCAGCCACTGTGGGAAATAGTATGGAGTTTCCTCATCACTGCTTTCAGCCTTGCATACATTTTCATTTGTTTGTTTATTTATTTATTTATTTATTTATTTATTTATTTATTTATTTGTTGTATTTTCAAAGCTATGGTCTCTGAGCTCCTGCCAACACTCCTGTATTAATTTGCTAGGGCTGCAATAAAAAAATACGACAAATTGGGCGACTTAAACAAGAGAATTTTATTGTCTCACAGTTCTGGAGGTGAAAAGTATGAGATTAAGTGGTTGGTTCCATCTGAGGACTGTGAGAGAGAATTTGTTCCATTCCTCTCTCCTAGCTTCTACCTTCATCTTCACATGCTGTTCTCCCTATGTGTGTGTCTGTCGTCATGTACAAATTTCCCCTTTTTTTTATAGGACACAAGTCACATTGAATTCATAAGGCTCACTCTAATGGCCTCATCATAATTTGTTTAAATCTGCAAAGACCCTGTTTCCAAATAAGACACGTTCTGAGGTTCTGGGGGTTAGGACTTCAACACATCTTTTCAGTGGGAAACAATTCAACCCATAACAACCCTTAGCTACACCCAGCCAATAATCACATTGAAAGGTGGACAATGGCTCTCACAGCTGTGATTTATTTAAGTGTGTCGTCCTTGCAGTATTTCCAGTGATCTCAGTTGATGATACTTGTTTTCTAAAGAGAGAAAGGTTAAGATGTCTATAAGTGTGGCCTTCATGTTCAAATGGCTCCTGCAGGGTTGAGTACTGTTGGAAAAGAAGTTCAAGTGCACTTAGTATTATTTGGCCAGTTCATGCGAGAGTAAATGTCCCTTTATGCACCATGTGAGTTCCATCTCATTTCATTATTCAGTCTGGGTGAAAAGCAAGAGAAAGAGCGACAATAAGGGACAAAAAGAACTCTCAGAAATTTTAGCTTAAAATGCAAATGTTATAGTTTTGATATTTTTTCAAAACTTTTATCACCAGGTGACTGTTGATCATAAGTTTGCACAGAGAGTTTACCAGTAATAACATGCACAACATGAAAGGTCTCTTTGTTTTGCTTCTTTGGATTCTGCTCTTGATTAGTTGTTCATCACTTATTCCTGCCTGAGGCACAGTGAATGATCAGTACTCACCCAAATGACTCAACTAATAGCAAACATCATGCTGGGCACTGTGAGATGACTCAGAGACGAAGCTGAGATCAATCAAGAAAGCTGTTCCTAAAGAATTTGCTGTAAAGGGCATGAAAAATCTAGGTGCTGAGAATACCAAACTTTCACTGGAAAATTCCTCCAACTTTGCTGTCTGTTTGAAAACTTCTATAATGAAATGTTAAGGGGAAAAAATAACATAAATCAACCCCCGTGAATAACTTACTTAGAGCGAAAGAGCAAGTGCTGTTAGCATCCATTTGTTGTAAAACTAATTAGCAAACACTCAGAAATAGATCAGCGCCAGCTTTAACTCTCTTGTCGATGGCTGGGTAAACAAAGCATTGTCACTTCAGGTTTTGATATCTGTTCTCTCATGATCAATTATTAGGATGTGGTAAGCAGCCTTTTGGTTGTATTTTATTTTGTTTTGTTGAATTAATAGCTGCCAGATTCCTCCAATCTGCACATTTACAAACAAGTCTATCTCTATTTTTAAAAATTATTTTAAAGACTTTTGAAGTGATTTTTATTTTTACAGAGAAGGAGAGAGAGAGAGAAAAAAACATCAATGTGAGAGTGGAACATTCATCAGCTGCCTCCTGCACACTCCCTACTGGGAATCAAGCCAGAAACTGTGGCTTGTGCCCTGACTGGGAATTGAACCGGCAACCTTTTGGTGCACAGGGCGATGCACAACTGAACCACACCAACCAGCTATCTCTACTTTTAAACTGTCTCCATTTATTTGTTCCCTAGGTATGATTATGAATTTGATGGCTGGGGTACAATAAGATGCATATAAAATAGGGCATTCTACTTTGTGAGCCATCTTTTTTTGTTGTTCTAAACTAGAGCAGTTAAGTATGCAGTCTCTGGAGCCAGATTGCCTAGCTTATTAGAAATTTCAGCTCAGCAGGGTTTTGGGCAAATTACATAAACCTTTTTGTGCCTTATCTTAAAGTGCAGGTAGCCTGCATCATGTAACTGACAGTGCCCATAGCAAGAGCTCAGTGAATTTAGCTCTCTCTCTCTAGAAAGCTTCACCTACCATTCTCTCTCTCTCTCTCTCCAACAATAATAATAAAAGCAATAATAATACTCTCCATTAAGTTAAACTGGTTTATATGTAGACATAGGTTTTAAAATGCAAATTGCAAGATCTCTAAACAATGTGTTTGTGACCAATACGTAGGTTAATGAAAAGTTAAGGATCGAAACGTTAACCACACTGGATATTGCTATACTGCCCTGTCCTATAGCCAAGGAGGAAGACATAGAATACTTGATTGGGGGAAGGTGGGAGTTGGAGCACGGGGAAAGGAATTTGCAGTGGTGATGGGAGGGCCTCATAGACATCCCTCAGTGGAAGATAATGATTTTCTTACTGTTGCCTTTAGAGCAGTGGTTCTCAACCTTGGCTGCGCATTAGAATCACCTGGGAATCTTTTTAAAATCCTGATTTCTGAGCCTCATCCTCCGGAAATTCTGTTTCTTTGTTATGGGGTGGGGCCACAACATTAGTAACAAAGAAACAGAATTTCTGGAGGATGAGGCCCAGAAATCAGGATTTTAAAAAGATTCCCAGGTGATTCTAATGTGCAGCCAAGGTTGAGAACCACTGCTTTAGAGATTTAAGCTGGGCTGTAATGTCTCAGAAACATATTCATATTGTTCTCACCCTATATAATAAAAGGCTAATATGCAAATAGACAGAATGGTGGAATAACCGAACAACTGGTTGCTATGACGTATGCTGACCACCAGGGGCCATGTGCGGAACATGGCGGGCATTGGCCGCGGTGGGATGGTGGAGCAGGTGAGCAGGAGCACCAGACCAAGGCAGGGCACCAGTTGCTGTTATGGGGGTGAGCCTCTGGTGGTTACTGAAAATTCTTTGCTCCCGGATTCCACCCGGTGCTCACTTGCACCCACTGACAACGCCAGCCCCAATCGCTCGGCGCCATCAGTGGGTGCAAGCGGGGCCAGCTCCATCAGTGTGTGGGAGTGGTGGCGGGAGCAGGGCTGCCAGCAGACAGGGAGCCAGGGATTGTGGGGGGGGGTGGGCAGGGACACGGAGGATGGGTTGAGACCTGCCCCTGTGCCCACCGCAGCCTCACAGCCCACAGTTCCTTTCAAGGTGCATGAATTTGTGCACTGGGCCCCTAGTTAATTAATAAAGTCCTGCCTAAAGGGATCCTATTCATTTTCAGGAGACCATTGTCAGAGGTAACCAATACTGTCTGTAGTTATTGTCCTTGTGCTCCAAATGCACAAACAGGGTCCCTCTGCTCATCTTCCATCTCTGGGGTCTGAGGACTATCTACTACTTGACCTGGGGTGTGTATGTCTTAAAATGCACATTCAAATTCAATAGGAGATTTTGACATGGCCTAGAGAGTAAGGGCCACTGCCTTCTGAAACTTGTGCCTAAGTAGGACCCACTTCCTATCTTGAGAAGCTACACACACAAAATGCCATAATAATGATTCATCTATCCTATCACTTCTCAAAATCATTTTTAATAGTGTGGTGATGTATCAATTAATTCTAAAAAGAATTTTCTGGAGACATAAAATAACAGTAACTCCTCAGCTAAATCCTATGGGTTTGATTCAATTCTTTCCTGGAAGCAGATGAGGACCTCATTTAGGACCATGAACCCTGCTGGCCACAGTAGAGATTTGAAAAGTAGAGTCAGCCAAAGTCAAGGGGAGACCTCTTCACCAGTGTCCTAATTCTTACTGATTAGTTGAGCTCTGTGGACAACGGAGGAAAGGTACTGGATAAAGATAATAGTGTCTTTTTGGTATAGAAGGCCTCACATATCTCTTTAAAGACTTACTCCTGCAAGGCTAAGGGGAGGCTTGTTTCTTTCTGTGTTTTAGTGAAGAACTTTTGTGGATCATGAGCCCACAAACTCACCTCCCCTCCCACCTCCCCTGCCTCTGGGACCACCTGCCAGGCTTCCCTATCATCAAATCCCAGCTTTCTTCAGAAAAGTGCTCTTAAGAGATCCCTTTGCGCTAGGCCTACTGTGCTACAATCACACAGTCCACACAAATAAAATGCTTTGGCTTTCTTTTTGCCCCCAAAATGGCCATTAAGAGACTTGGATACGTAGGAATTTATTTGAAGTGCCTAGGATAGAGGTCAGTGTTGTTAATTAGGAGTTTAGTTCAGTTAATTATACTTTTTTATGTTTCCACACATAACACCTCTTAAAATTGCATTTCAGGCAATAGCTTGGTGGTTTTCCACTCTCACTGCATATTAGAGTCATCAAGGGAGCTTTGAAATATTCCAACACCCAGGCTCCATCCCAGGAAAGACTATGGGTAATGCCTGAGCATGATACTTTTTAAAGCTTCCAGGTGATTCTTAGTGTAGTAAATGTTGAGAACCATTGCTAGCTTTATGATATGACATACAAGTCAATTCTATTAAAATCAACCACTAATACCATCAAGAAAAATTGATTTGATGACATCATAAAGTTGAATAGGTTATGTAGGCATTATTATTAGCTTGAGATTTTTCTGGAAATTTGACTATATTTCACAATTTAAATGAAAGAAATAGAATTCCAGGATTCAGCATCTCAACAAGATAGATCTTCCTTACACAATGGTGAAGTAGTAACAGTTCCCAAATTCATATTTTTATACTGTTTAGAAGCAGAATTCATCAGGAAATTCAGTCAGCAAAATTGCTATAGAAAGCTTGTTTTCTCAATTTGTCCATAAAATTTCTAACCTCAAAGCTTTGGAGAATTTAGTCCCTATAAAGTCCAAAAAGTATAACAAAACCACCTGTGATGTTTTTGCAGTTAGGTTACATTCAATTGATTTTTGGGACTTTACTCTGGAGCAAATCTATGTCCACAGAGCCAGTCAAAGCTGTGAAATTTCCATTTTGCCTCATATGTTTATCTCCTTTCATAAGCAAGGCTAATAACACTTGTGAGAGTGATAGCGGGCAAGAATAATGCTGGCGTGGCTTTTAAGAACAGTGACTACCTGAGATGATGATTCCACCAGGTTCCATTTGATGGGAAGGACCACCCGCCAGGCTTCCCTATCATCACATCCCAGCTTTCTTCAGAAAAGTGCTCTTAAGAGATCCCTTTGGGCTAGGCCTACTGTGCTACAATCACACAGTCCACACAAGTGAAATGCTTTGGCTTTCTTTTTGCCCCCTTTCTTTTTGGACACCTGCCTTTCAGCTGAGAGGAGGGCTGTAACGTGCCCTTTCTATCTGATGTCGCTCCTGTCAATTTGATGGACTGAGTTTTATGAGTGGGAGGTTGGTGAAAAATAAATGTAAAGAATTTATGAGAGCTAAGTTGCTAACGTTTTGCAAAATATGAGGAATAAACATATATAAACCTTTCTGGATTGGAGGGGGCAAGAAAACCAATTGGGCAAAAAGAACAAAAGAAACCCAATCTTGTTAAGTGCATGCATTTCGATGGTGTCCTTAGCTAGTGTCTGCTCTTCTGTTGAACTAAAGGCGCTTAATATTTGGCTGCTGCACCTTTACCATGAAAGCTGGGGGGTGAGAAGAGGGCAGAAATTGAATGTAGTCATTGCTGACATCCATTTGAAGCCAAAGACACAAAGGGAAGTAATTGGAGTTAATGGAAATAGAGTTTTAGAATGAAAGTACACGGGATTCGATTTAGATAATTTAATTAAAGTTATACTTTAGATTACCTCATTTAAATTGCCTGTGTTTTCATTTATGCTCTGAATCCCTGGCCTTTACTCAATGAGCAAAGGTTCCCTAATAGAAAGTAATGATCTGTTTACCTCTCCTTCAGGGCCCTGCTGTATCTCATCCTCAGCCAGAGCCAACTGCCCCAGGTCCTTCCCAAGGCAACCTCTTTCATGCATTTGTTTGTCATAGGATGTGAGCACCTGAAGGCACCTGAAAAGCTCCAGCACTGCTCTAGCAGCAGTGTGAAGGCTTCACCTTCTGAGCCTCTGGTTGTTGGTAGCTATGGGAGCTTAGCCAGCATTATTGTGCAGCAGGATATATACTCTCAAGGGCAACCGACAATCCCGATGGCAAAAACCATGGGGATTTTACCAATACATCAGATGAGAACTAGATGTTCATTTCCAGAATGGAAATCAGTTTTGCATAGTCATACAAGGTACTTTATCCAGATCACAAAAACCAGCTAAATGAAACTAACTAGTGAGACCTCATGGATAGCTAGGCTGATGACACGGTGAATTCCTGCTGGTCTGCATCCAAACATCCCTGTGCCTTGGTTAGTGTTTCTCTCCTTTCAAAGTAGGAAGTGTGGCAGAGCAGCCTAGGCAGGGGGAAGGAGCAGTAAGGAAATGCCTAGGTAGAGGGAGGGAGCAGTTCCCCTCGTGGCTCCTGTGGAGGTCCCAGGAGAGGGGTGAAGTACACAGCAGGCCTCTTTATAATTCCTCACTCCTTTGCTCTCAGGAAAGCAAGGATGACTATAGTCATGAAACAATGCAGTTCATGATAGGATAATATGAACATATTTCCACTACAGGAGGAGATCAGCCTTTCTTGTCTCTCAGCACACCAGCTCTCAGAAGAAGCCTGTAATTACTGTCTCCAAGCACCTTATTCAACTCATTCCTCTTATTCCTTTGAAATTTTCAGAAAATCTGTGCTATGATGAATAATACATAGATTTTTGTTACCTTTTAGTAAGGCAGTGTTATTAGGATATAGTTTTCATTAATTTAAACATACGCATGTCACCATTTATGCTTTGTAGTATAATAATCTACTTTCTCCACTTTAGTTATTCTTTGGCAATAACTTACACATATATATGAACCATTGAATTATGGTAATTAATTCACTCTCAATAGAATAGGCAAGGCAGTAATATAGACAGTGATCTACTCAATAGGCATTTATTGGATAACCACTTCATTTAAGGCACTGAGCCCAGGTACTGTGGTTAGTATAAAACTGTAGAAGACTTGATCACTTTCCAAGGGGCCTCTACCCTAATAAAGGAGATTAAGCCTCAGGTACAAATAGTAATTCAAAGTATGGTATGAAGTGGTAAATGTGAAATACAAAGAAAGTACTGTGAGATTTCTGAGGACCATCAGATCATGTCTGACTTGCAGGTGGGTGGGTCAAGGAGTATTCTGTGGCACTGAGCTCTAAAGGAGTCAGAGGCTTGGACAAGTAATGGAGGGTGGGTGGAGATGGGGCACCCAGGTAGTTTGAATAGTGAGAGTAAGTGGATGGCCCCGTGAAAGTGCGGAACACTTTCTGGACCATAAATGGGCCTTTCGGTGTTGATGTAGCACACATCTGAAGGTAAGTTTTGCTAGAGCAAGATCTTGAGAGTCCTTGGTGTCAAACTAAGGAGTTTAACTTTACCAGTTAGATGTCCAGGTTCAGAGAAACGCTGATCTTAGTCTTTTCAGAGCAGGGAATACCCTGGCAGCCTCAGCCCTCCTTAGGTTGGACATGGTGCTTGTGGTGAGCTCCTAACACCTGGATGCCCTGAGTCACACCTTCCATAGTCACCCACATACACTGGCTGGGTGCCTTCGGGGTCTCCATCCCGCCCACTGGAATGTGACCCTAGCATCTATCTAGATCTTGTTGGGGGAAAATGTTCTCGTCCCACTATCTGATACCTGACCGCCAGCTGCGAGCTAGGACTCATGAGTAGGAGGTAGGTGGGCGAATCAGTCCAGGGCTCTGCTTCTTTCCACTCTACCACATCTGCTTCCCATGGTTTACTTTCCTAATGATGTTTTGTTGTATTATATGTGTAGGCCTCTGAGAGTAGGAAGGAGAACTTTCATCTTAGTAGTGCTTCTCCAAATTTGCTTTTTTGCTTTAAAGACATCTAAAGAGCCACATCAGAAGAAATACCAGTTGAAAGACAACCTTGACTCTTATTCATGAATACTTTTTTGAATAAATGAATACATTGAATGTTTGCTATCTGATAGACACTGTACTAAACCCCACATTTCATTAATCCTTTTAAGCTTTTAGTATATGTGAAGAAAAAACATGTTGAACATCAAAACAACACAGTCCCCTTATATTACCATTTATAGTTGCAAGAATTAAATGGAATAATGTAATTAAAAGTGTTAACACATTGCATACAGTAGTCACTATTTTATTATGACTTATAACTCCATACTCTATCAATGGTCTGGCTCAAAGAATTTTTAGTTGGATGTGATATATTTTGCATTTCAATTTCAGATTTTAATGTTTTTTATCCTCAAAGTATTGACACATCTTTCTGGAAAAGATTAGAGATTTGGTTTCAAAGTTATGACAATCATTGCAATGTGTCCCAGTGTAGATACTCTGGTTGCCAGGGACTGTATAAATCAGGGTAAAAAGTGGGCTGATGACAACCGCCATTTTCTTTTATTTTATTTTTGTCGCTTGGAAGGAAAAAGCAGTTTGGCAGATGTTGGGGCTTGTGTCTGAGACATCGGAGCAACATGGCGAAAATGAATCAGTCAGCATGATGATAGCAACCTTGTTTGACTTCTGGACTGATCTGCCATCCCACAGCTGCACTTCACGTTATTCATGGGAGTGTGAATGCAAATGCTTGTGTTAGAAAAACATCCATGTCATCAGTTCACTATGCAAAGTACCCTAGAGATTGTAGGGTAGAGCCCTTTCCCTGAACATAAGCAGAAATCTCGGCATGAAAGTTGATTTTCCAACACCACAAGATTTTGTGTCAATTACCCAAGGATGAAATACTCATAACATAGAATCTTAATATAAGTCTAGAGAGTTTTGAATCTAGATTTAGGGACATCATAAAGAGAAATGATTATCATGTTCAGAAAGGTGATTTTCATGAAGGAAATGATGTTTACTCCTAGTGTTTTATTTGTAGCATCCATGTCATATGAACATGTTTTCTACACAGTCATAGGGAGAGAAAAAAGAAGGAGGAAATTAATTTGGAGCCTAATTATACCAATGAAAAAAATAAGTTGAAAAAAATGAATTAATTTTAACATCAGAGTGCTCATCCAATTTGTCTTGTACAATAACAACAAAACACAAATATATCATATTGAACTGTGTATGAAAGTTGCAAAAGCTTGTCATTTCTTTTTTTTTAAAGGAGAAGCAAATGTGTCTGGCTTCCTCAATTTTTTCCTAATTTCAAGTTTTCAACTTTAAATAGGGAGACTTGCTGAGTCACAGCACTTAACTTCTTGGTTACTTAAGAACCAAAAATAATGCCACCAAGAAAGGACAAACTAACAATGAAAGTTATTTATATACAAAAGTAATATAATCTTATATATTTAGCTGTCTGTTAATTGTCAAAACTTGGCTTGAGATAATCTCTAAGAAAAGAATTGATTCTTAAAATACTAAACCAAATCAGCAATCTAACAACAGTTTTTGGGTTTGCAGGTAAAACCTCAGCTGATTTTTCATCTCTGGCAGGTTGGGCTCATGTTTTCATGCTCCCATGATACTTAGATTTGGCACTACAGCACTTAATATTTATTGGCTTAAGTATCTCTCTCCCCAGTCATGTGAATTTCTTGAGACTAGGGACTGTCTTGCCCACTGTGGTTTCAGTAAGTGAACCAAAGTCATATCAGCTGGAAGATAGAAGATTCTGTGTATGAGCTCTTGAGTTTTTACTTCAGGTTTTTCATTCCAGGGCTCAGACACCTGCAATTTCATTGTCATAATCAGGACTAAGAAGGAAGCATCCAGCGTATTCATCTAGAGTGAGGAATACAGTGATTTCATGAAGACAAACAGAGTTATTTAAATAATGTAGATGAAAAATTATAGGAGAGACGGGAAACCACCACAACACCTTCCTAACTGTCTACTTTCAATCATTGCAAGTGAGCTTTTAAAAATACAAGTCTAATGAATTCACTTCCCTGCTTAAAAACCTTCAATGCATCCAAGGGTACATGGGATAAAGACTCAAGCCCTCACCTGCCCATGAGGTCTTAAGTGACTGGCTCCTCTCCCAGCCCATTGGAGCCACTGTCTCCTTGAGCCTACACTCCACAATACATGCTCTCTTTCAGTTCATTATAACAGAAGGCTCCGTCCTGCCTCAGGGCCATTGCACCTGCTCTTCCCACTGTCTGAATCATTGGAGCAGGAGCAGCCTGCCAGGCCTTCTGCTGTCTTTGGCTGCAGACTTTGGCTAGCCCAGAGATGATTAAAGTGTGAATTTGAATACCTTAAGGCCAGTCAACTTCCTCCAGTCTGCCTCAGGCCTTAATGTTTCCAACAGTCTTGCCTCTGCCAGATGCATACCTGTGTGTTGTTACCTGCCTGCTGCCCTGAAGGAATTTGAGTTTGCAATCCCTGGACTAATTAATTCCTACAAATCAAACAGTGATCTGCAGGAATGTCACTTCTTCTTTTTTTAATTCTTTATTGATTTCAGAGAGGAAGGAAGAAGTAGAGAGAGAGAGAGAGAGAGAGAGATCGAAACATCAATGATGAGAGAGAATCACTGATTGACTGCCTTCTGCATGCCTCCACTGGGGATCGAGCCCACAACCTGGTTATGTGTCCTGACCCGAAATTGAACCGGGACCTCCTGGTTCATAGGTTGACTGTTCAACCACTGAGGCATGCTGGCCAAGGCAGAAATGTCACTTCTTAAAGGAAGTCTTCACAAACCCACACTCTGAAAAGCATCCTGTACTTCCCTTCATGGCACTCATCATAATTGCCATTAAATAATTTATTGTGTTATTAGGGGTTTAAAACCTATCTTTGTGGCAAGGACTCTTGTCTTTTCACCACTGTATCCTCAGCTCTTTAAATACGGGAAGGCACTCATTTATTGAATGGATGGATGGATGATAAAACTAGAGTATCCTAAAACTTAATAATGTAAATAACTCACTAAGAGCTGTAAATGTGAATCATGGGTAAACATCTGTGAGATTTACTAGAGCCTAATCCTTCCAGTAGACACTGCGGTCCCCTAACTCTGAGATGATAATACTGTGTGAAGCTTATAAGGATAATGATTTCGTACTAATGAACCGTGTTCCAAAGGACAGAGGGAATGGGAAGCAGAGGGCTCCAGGCTCCCTACACCTAATGGAACTTGAGCATCTTTGCTCTTTTCATTATTCATCTTCTACCTTTTATGTAAATATAATGGACTTCTGTGCAAGATTTGTCTGAACAAAGCTTTCATCAGTATTGTGACAAAGCCTGTCTTATAGACTGTGGTATCAATAGCCCCAAGAATAAGGCCAGACACCAAGTGAGTGATCCATAAGTATTTGTTGAATATTATCTATGTATGGTAACCAACTTGTGGGGGATGATACATTTTCACATCTACAGATGTACAGTGTGTTTCAGAATCAAGAAATGGCAACGCTGTTCCATTGCAGGTAATTAACTGCTGTACTCTGAGTGTTTTTCCCATCCATCCAATCCAATTGCAAAACCAAACCAAGTAAGTACTCACTTTCCAAACTATGGTAACACAGGCCGTTCAAATGCATTTTAAAAACTTTCATCATGGTCCTTCCCTAGCTACATTATCTTCTCTGCCTATATTCACATCCAAAAGGCAATGAATGAATGATCTTCACAAATACTTTATCTTATTTTCAGAATGTGCCTAGAGAATGCTTCACTAATGTGTTTGTTGAGAAAGTTTGATTTACTGATACTACTATTATTATTATTATTTGGCCTCGTTATATCTGAAGCTAACTAAAATAAAGTGGACAATTTTCCATAGTGATAAGGTAATTTTTTTTAGTGTGGTAATTGGCAGTAAGAAGTGGGAAAAAAGAAATTATATGGAATAGTGTGTGCTCTGTTCACTGTGCCAGATACCTTCTATTCCCACCCCTACCCGCACCCCAGCGCTCCTCACCCTCTGCACCCTTCTCTGCCCTGTAGGCAGACCTTACACATGACTGTAACAGACTCACTTGTTCTCTGGTTTCCGGCTGGCTTGGCCCATTGGGAAGCCCCTACGGGAGGTCAGAGGAAAGGAGCACAGTAAGGTCAGTTTCTGTATTTCCTTGCTTCCTCCATGCAGGGTGGCCTTGGGCTGGCTGTATAAAACCACAAAGGTCACCGCTCCTCTGAAGGTGACCTTTTCCACGCTCTCCCACGGAATTCAGTTCCCTCCTCTTATTCCTTTAGGCTTACAGGTTGTAACACCTGGTATGACTAGCCCAGGGACACCTCAGTCTTCTTTGTGGTTGCTCCACACCTACCCATACCTCATAAATAAACCCTCCTGAGTGTGCCACTTCCTTCCCGTTGGGTCCCTGGCTTATGCATCCATCAGAGGTTCCATTTGCCGTCTCTGTCATTTTATTCAGGAATCAGAGTTAAGGTGAGAGGCCTGGCATCTACTGCTTTAACTACTTTTTTTTTTAAAAATTGCTTTAACATATTTTGCTTTCAGTAAAAACAGTTCTGCCTTATTCTTTTAAACAGCATCATATTGCAGCATATAAAAGTTCTCTAATGTATTTATCCAACACCCTATCATTGAGCTTCTCCCCCTCAATTTTCCTGTTGTTTTTTTTTTTGCAGTGTACATTCTTGAACACACATCTTTATATATTTGTGTGATTTTTTATACAAGATAAATTCCTAAACGGGAATTGTTTCCAAAGGATAATACCACTAAGCTATTGTGACTAAGAATGCACTGCATTGAAGAAATTAAATTTTAAAGATGTTCACCAATGAATTAAGACTTTTTTGCTTTTTATTCCCTAGACTTGAGTAACATAGAACTTTTAAAGCAGAAAAAAAAAGATCTTTAATTCTAAAAGAGTTTTAGCTGGAAAAATACTGGATTACAAAGCACCTTATTTTTTTTAAATTGCTTTCAATGACTAGTTCACTATCAAAGAAAACCTATTAACATATCTGGTAGCATCTACTTTTTAGATTATAATTATACAAACACACCTACATTAAAAAATTTCTCTGGAATTTATGAACCCCTGGAATTCATCCATATAATTTCAAAGGAAAAGAGAACTATTTTCCTAATTGCTTCACATTTACCCAGCATTTCAATTTATCTCACAGAGCCCTGTTTTTGTTTTCTCTTCCTCCCTTCCTCCCTTCCTTCCTTCCTTCCTTCCTTCCTTCCTTCCTTCCTTCCTTCCTTCCTTCCTTCCTTCTTTCCTTTCACTGGGAATTAAAAAAACTGAGCTCCAGACCTCTCACCTGCCACACCTGGCCTATGTGGACCTTTAGGACACCATTACCAAGGACTGGATGACATGCTTAGTCAAGGACCCTCTTCCTCATCAGTGTCCGCCTAACTGTGGTGGTAAGAACCATGGTAGGAGAGTGTATTGTCTCAAACACATGAGTCTCAGTGAATACCAACATGGCTATGATCTTTTGGGCGCAGCTTGTGTAAGAGGTGGCAGAGATGAAATAAGGATTTCCTCATCTGGGAGATTTCTCCAAGGTCCCCGTTATTCCCCAACTCTTTTCCTCATGACTTATTGAGGATTTGCATTATGCTTGGGATTGGGAATAAAGCACCAAACAAGGTAGAACTATTTAGAGCACCAATTTTAAAAATGTTTTCTAGTGTACTTCCTGAAGTAATTTTGAAAAATCATATGCCCTCTTGCAGAGTTTTAAGTTGATATATATTATCTTAAAATCAAACTGGTAAAGGGTGTAATTTCTAGCACTTGTGACTGGGTAACAAATCCATTCCTCGTGTTAAAATGCCACTCTTGATAACTTTCTTCAAGATATGAAACTTTTCATCCTAGCTACTCCATTAACTTAGCATGTATTAATATTCCAAATTCCTAACAAGTTTTGATTGAAGAAAAACATAATGGGGCTTTTCATCTAATTAAACAGAAATACAGAAGGGCTGCTTTAGTCTTACCATTCACCATCCTAACTGTACTCAAGTTGCTGAGTCATTTAAGATACCTGCTCTTCTGTTGTAATGCTTGAGTTCAGAGTTACAGGATTTTAAAGTAAGACTTTTATTTGTTCCAATTTTCTATTTTCCAATGGAGAGAAATGAGACCCAGAGAGGCAAGGTGACTTGCCAAAGCCATGCAGCTGGGTGGTGAACTTGGGATCCTTGGTTATCATTTGGTGACCTTTTCATTCCTTTGTGATTGGAAATGCCACAACCTCTGTAGTAGGTTTAAGTAAAAATTAATAGGAGCCAAAAACAACGGTAGCAACTATCACAGTCCTGTGTTATATAAGAACTAGAGGCCCAGTGCACAGATTCGTGCACTAGTGGGATCCTTGGCCTGGCTGGGGAGGGACTGCTGGAGGTTGACTAGCCAGGGAGAGACAGCTGCAGGAGAGCTCCAGGGCATGTCTGACCCATCTTGCCCAGTCCTGATCGGCCAGACCCCAGCAGCAAGCTAACCTACCTGTTGGAGTGTCTGTCCTCTAGTGGTCAGTGCATGTCATAGAGACTGGTCAAATGGTCAGATGGTCGGACACTTAGCATATTAGGCTTTTATATAGAGAGATGAGACAATGTCCCAAATACAATAATTTCTTTTTTAATAGGAGCAAATAACAACAGCAATAGTAATACTGTATTATACATGATACAATAATATCTTTTCATTTTCCCTTGTATTTTTTACCATTTTATTTTTTCCACACTATCTATAAAACATTTTATTTATTGTTTTGAATTAGTTTTACCTGTCTATTTGGAATAAATTTATCATCTTTCTTTTTTGATTTTTACATTTATTTCACTGAGAAAAATGGAATACATTTAATTTTATAAAGGTAAAGTCTAGGAAGATTAATTTTCACCACTTAGTGTCCTAAGTAATACAGAAAGCTTGACAAATGATGCGATCTTTAAAAATAATTTTAAGATGCACCTATGAGCTAATCAGTAATAGTTTAATAAAGTGGTTAGAAGCTTTTAATAACCTGTTATACTAGTAAAATAGTTTCATTCTGTCTAGCTCAATTATTATCAATTATATAACAACTTTTTAATATTGTCAAAGTTTTATTTTAGTTTTCAGTTTGAAAACTAAATAAAGCTTATAAACAACTATGAAGATCCTATAGGAATACTTTACTGTGTTACTATTCAAATTAGAAAAGACTTCAAACATAACTGTTCCTGTTTGTGATAAATTTTGGCAATGAGAAAATTAACAAAAGGAACTATGTTATAGAACTTTGTAGCTGACTATTGGTATTGGTATCCAAATTTGCTACTTTTCATGTAGATATCTTTATTAGTTATAGACTCTGACATAAAATAGAAACTACTGTATTTAATACTGCATTTAGTATATATCTTTATGTTTTCCCAGGACACTGAAGTTAACATTTAGGGCAGATGTTCACTGAGAATTAAACTAGATTATACATACATTTATGATATGAAGTGGAATTTGTACTGAGGGTTCCTTATTTGAAGAAAACCTAAAATAAAAGCAAATCTAATAAAAAGGAATAAATATGGAGTGATAATTCACACCACTATTTTTTTTCTCTAAAATAAGAATGCCTCAAATATAAAAAAGAAAATTGAAAATCCCTTTGAGGGTAATGTTTGACTAAAGGGAAGGACACCAGTTTTATTTATTTACTTATTTAATTTTTAAAATATATTTTTATTGATTTCAGAGAGGAATGGAGAGGGAGAGAGAGAGAGAAACATCAATGATGAGAGAGAGTCATTGATTGGCTGCCTCCTGCACACCCTGCAACCCAGAAATGTGCTCTGACAGGTAATCAAACCCTGACCTCCTGGTTCATAGGTCGATGCTCAGCCACCAAGCCACACAGACTGGGCTTACTTATTTAATTTTTAAAAATTAGGTAAAATGTTGTTTGGGTCTCCTCAGTAGTCTGTTCTCTAGAGCTCATCTTAACCTTATTTTCTCTCTACTGCAAGTCTACACATTCTTAATCCCAATACTTTGTGGATCAGAGTAGAATTTTTACCTTGATCCCAAACAAAATTCAAGGCTTATCTTCTCATTGCCAATATCTGATGAATGTGCTCAGCTAAACACAAAAACAAAAGGACCTTCTCTTTAGGTCTTTATCCTCCAATCTCACAAAAAAAAAAAGGCAGAAACTTTGAAGTTAGAGCTTTTCATTAAAACCACGCAGTTCTAAAGAGGACTGGCTGTCACAGAAATCCCTAAAAACGGAAAGGAGGAAGTCTCAAGATGTACTCTTCCTCACTACACAGGAATTTCCCCAGCAGTGGGAGTTGGGGGTGACAGAGGAGTTGGGAGAGTTCAGTGCACTGAAATGTACTTCACGTGAAATGTAACAAAGCTGTGTTTAAAAGCTATTTTTAAATCATAGTAATATTATGAACTGAGGTACACTTTAAAATCTGTGCTATCCTTGTGAGTTCATAGCCCAGCTCTCTGATATGGAACTATTATATGCAAGTAGAATGTCAGAGATGCGCAAAAGCTGATTGTTAAGTTTTCAGGAATTGTGCTAGCCAGTTGTCCAGCACAGTCATGATTAAAAATAAAATGATATGAATTTAAAATATAAATTATATTCAAAAGAAAGGCAATGAATACTTAAAACCTGTCATTCATTTTACTATTATCTATGCACTGGAGGTTATTTATGTCTCTAGTATTGATATTATGATTGAGCATCCAGATAAAATTCAGGATGCCCAGTTAACTTTGAATTTCAGATAAACAAAGAATAATTTTTTAGTATAAATATGTCCCAAATATTCATGGAATACCTATATTATACTAAAATAATTACTTGTTGTTTAACTGAAATTTAAATTTAATAGAGCATTCTGGCTTTTTACTTGCTAAATCTGGCAGATTCTGTATGGAGGAAATACTATGTAGAGGTACATTACAGTGCGTTCTAACTCCATGTTTTTACTCAGCATCCATTGATGACTATAAAAATAAACACATTTTAAATAATTTCATAAGTATTTTCTCTTTTGAAATCCAATGAAATCTTGATATCTGCTAGTATATTCTTACAATTCACATACTTACATACCTTTTGAGTTAGGATAGTATGAAGAATTGTAGAGAGAGGACTAAACTTGGGATACCGAGTTATTTAATGTGAGGAAAATGTCTAAGAAAAGCTATGGTTTCTTTGTTTACTCCTCTCTGTTGTGGGACCTATGGATGCTTCTCATTACCATTAATAAGTGTTGTAGAGGATACAGCAGGCTAAGTACAGTTGTTTACAGGTCAATTCATTGAAAATATTTTCACTTCCCCCACTCCCAATTAAATGAGTGAAATGAGAGAATGGATCAATGAATCATTTTAGTAGCTGGGCTCTGGGTAATCGAGGTCACTGACCTTGGTGGGCTGATAAATGAATTTGATCCCAGAGACGACTGGCAAGATCGGGTTTCTGGCTGCCTTGTTTTAATCATTTATGTGTGTCCTATTATTCATACAGAGATGTACAGTGCTAGCAGCTCCAGCTCAGGTTCATCAATATTACACAACAGACGTGGGTGTTTCCAGGACAGCTAAGTCAGAATATAACTTCCCTAGGAAATGGGAAACCCAAGGTAATTGTCTTCTAAATATGCAACAGGCACAGAAGTGCATATTAGGATTACTTTAGCTGAAAATTTCACCTGGTTCTCATTTGTGTCTTTCCATACTTTGCAACAAGATGATTATTCTCCTCCAATTCCTCCTCTTTTCCCCTCCTCCTTTTTTTTAAATTTCAAAAATTAAATATTTTAAAAGAATGGATAGTCATTTTCTTCATGCAGAGTTAAGCTAAATGCCTATGCTTCACACACACTCTTGCTTACTATGGACTGAATAAGTCTGGATTTGAAAAAGGCTCATATTTTAGTCAGATTCATTTTCTTCCACCAAATGAGATATGAAGTTTTGTCTCCACATGCAAACTGTTGTATAAACAGAAACTGAGTAAATTCTAACAATAAAACATCTGGTTGTTTTGCAAATAGCAATTTGAATGAATGAAATAAAATAGTCAATGGATTTTTTTTACCTGAATTGAACCATTTAAAAAATGGGTCTAGAGATATCCTAATGTTCAATTTCCAATAGAGCAGGAATTTTTCAGCACCCATAAATAGTGGGTGCGTTCAAACCCAAAGAAAACAGTATTGAGTCTTCTTTTTGTAATGTTAAATTCTGGTAGGTAATTCCCCTCTACCTAGATAATCCTTCAGTTTCCAGATTCCCTAACTAATCTTGAGGACGTGACATTTCAAGGATGGGAAATATTATTCTGACTGTTTAAATAATATGAGAATAAGCATATACTAACATGGAAACCTTTGGCATCATTTCCCCTTCTTTTTCTACATACACACAGGACTAACATAAATATTTAGAGCTGGTCCTTAAAAGAATTATGTCTTGAGAAGTGATCTAAAAAGAAAGAAAAGATGAGAGAAGGGTTTCCAAAACATCCATTCAGCTTGAGAGGAATACGGCCGTACAGCCAACGCAGAGCCATTTATTTGAACTTCCAAAATAGCGTTGAGCCTGAAAGCTTGAGATGTAAAGGTACCACCTTGGATCATTGTGGTCCAATACTCTTTTTTTATTTTTATTTTTTTATTGAGCTTAACTGTAACAGTTAATAGTATTTTACTTTTATCTAAGATTTTATAGTTCATATATGTTCATAGAACAACATGAATGTATTTAGTATCGAATGTGTCATTTTCTTAATTTACACAGCAATTGCATGAAATGGATTCTACTGTCCTAATTTTATAAGCAAAGACAGTGAGCCCAGAGAGAGGAAGTCACTTGCTTTTTAGCCACTCTGCACTCACGCATCTCTTAGTCCTTCTGACAAAGCTGTAAGATAGATTCTATCAGGCTTGCTGAAGGGAAGAGCAATTGATGATCAGGGAGATTAGTAAATTTGCTCAAGGTCATTTGGCTAGTAAATAGTAAAAGGGGGCACCAAGCCAGGTTTCTAAATTATTTCCAGTTGCTTCCGGTGACATCTTTGTGACTAGAAAACATGGGAGAAGCTGATGAAAATTCAGTTGGCTGGTGATCATTTTTGTGTGAATCTACAAAGTCTTTGAATGTAGTTGCAAGACCTATATAATATGTGGATGCAATAAATGTAATTTAATTTTAACTTTATGTAAGTGCCTTTAGGGCAGCGGTTCTCAACCTGTGGGTCGCGACCCCTTTGGGGGTCGAACGACCCTTACACAGGGGTCGCCTACGACCATCGGAAAACACATATATAGTTACATATTGTTTTTGTGATTGATCACTATGCTTTAATTATGTTCAATTTGTAACAATGAAAATACATTTCATGTATTTTTCATTGTTACAAATTGAACATAATTCATAAATATTTCATCTGCATATCAGATATTTACATTAAGATTCATAACAGTAGCGAAATTACAGTTATGAAGTAGCAACGAAAATAATTTTATGGTTGGGGGTCACCACAACATGAGGACCACTGCTTTAGGGTGTCACTTATTCTACCCTGTCCTTTGCTACTGTTGTTCTTGCTGAAGGGCCTAGCACTATGCCTGGCACACAGCATGTGCTCAATATGTTGTGAATGCTTCATGAAAGCACATCCCTGTATGCAAACCATGGGGACAGCTTCTCCTGACAGTGCAGGAGTGGAGATTCAGATTGCCCTTGGGTGAGTGAGGAAATAAAGTATCAGGGGCCATCTGTTTGGTTCACCTGCCGAGCTGCCTTTGCTTGTGAAACGGAAAGTCTGCGGCATGAAGTGAGATGTCTGCTCAGTCTGCCCCCAAACAGCAGGCCTGACGAGAGGCAGAGTCGCAGCTGCTTAAATTTCTTTCTTTCCAAAACCCAGAAAATTAGAATCGAAGACCCTATAAAACTCACGGCTTCACTTCATACAATAACAAAGTACACTTGATTGATGGACGAAAATCTGGGTTGAACCCCAGCAGGTCACTTCACCACATTTTTTTCTCATCAGTAAGATGAAAAGTTCAAATTATGGGGCCTGCACATTCCCTCCAGCCCTAAAACCCTTCAGTGTAGTATTGCCTGAGGCAATCACATACTTGAACAATATATACAGGCTCACCTCAGCCATGCCTTTGCAAATGGGATGCTTCAAACAGTACGATCCACACTTTCTTCCTCTGTTGTGGTAGAATAATCATAAAACAATAGTGAGAAATGTTTCCTGATGATATATTGGTTAACTAGCTACTTAGTATTTATTCTAATTACTGAACAAACAAAAATTTTGATGACTCTTGTGATCTTGGTGGGCTCAAGTGAATTGGATCCCAGCAATGACTGGCAAGATCAAGTCTCTGGTTGCTTAGCTTTAATCATTTATGGGTACCTGTAAGCTGAGTGTGTGAGTGTGTGTGTGTGTGTGTGTGTGTGTGTGTGTGTGTGTGTGTTAAAGTCATTTAAGATGAACATGGATGAGGTGCAGAAACAAAGTTGTTTAACTGAATAGGAATTTGTTTTGTTTACCCAAAACTAAATTGACTGTCATCAGGGTATTATTTGGAAACTATTATTCAGATATAGAAATAGCAGGTCTGGCTTTTAAATTTGTCAGTGGAAATATAATTTGGTGATGGATTCTTTTTGTCAACTGGTTTGTGTCTTGTTGTTAAATTTTTTTTCAATTGATTTTCTTTTGAGTTTTTTTTGGTTTTGTTTTGTTTTTTAGATTTGGGAGCTATCTTTTACTACATGTAGTTGTTGATTATGCACTGAATATGCTTATTTTATTTTCTGAGCAAATAAGAAGTAAATGTCACAAAGTGTTCATCTTCAAAAATACAACATTGATCTTAACAAACATAAAAATTAGAGCAGAATAATTGAGGCAATGCATAGATTATCTATGGATAAAAACTACCTGGAAACTCTACTTTAAGACTGGCATTTAGTAACAGGAGTATCAATTTATCTTATGAGGCTTTTTGACCAAAACCCACAATAAGAAACACATATTTCTCATTGTGATCCAGTATATGTGGTGTATCTGAAGAAAGGTTTCACTAAATAATAGGTTTTCTTACTGTGTGTGATGTGCTCTGATGTTTTTATAAAAATATGTATTTTTATTAATTTCAGAGGGGAAGGTAGAGGAAGAGAAAGATAGAAATATCAATGATGAGAATCATTGATTGGCTGCCTCTTGCATGTCCCCACATAACGGGCATGTGCCCTGACTGGGAATCGAACCATGACCTCCTGGTTCATAGGTTGACATTCAACCACTGAGCTACACTGGCCAGGCTGCTCTGATGTTTTTTTAAAAAAATCTCTATTTTAATTTTTTAAAATGATGGCTGTAATTCAGTAAGTTGATCTGTGACCCACTAATGGTCAGTGACCTGCAGTTTGAAAAATACTGTTTGAAGGCAAAAATATACTATCAAGCTCATATATACTATATGCTATATACTATATACTATATACTATATACTATATACTATATACTATATACTATATACTATATACTATATGCTATATGCTATATACTATATGCTATATGCTATATACTATAATATATATGATTGACCTCAGAATAGGTACATCCAAGTATCAGTGAACCATATTATAATGAAGCAACTCTACTGTGGATATTTGCTTTTTAAAATCACCAGCAATATTGATCCTTTTTCATAGTCAATAAAGGCTTAGGCCAGGAGCCATTAGTGTCCCTTGCAAAGACTATTCTTTGATGTCAATGGCTTCCTCTGGACCCAGAGTTTTTGTGAGAGTGGGTTTACCTGATCTGACTTGGAGATACAGGAGACCCTTTTTTCCATGCCCCTCTCCCAGCGTGGGCTTTGGGCACTGAAATGAAGACAGGGAGAAGGGTGGGACTGTGGACAAAAGCTCCACTGAGATGGACTGGTTGGCCTGAGACACTGCTGACCTGGGAGGAAGAAGTATTGTAAGGTTCCATTCCTGTTCACCCACTGACACTCCCTGGGAAACTCACTGAGATAGTCTCTCTCGTTGTTTCTTGTTTGCACAGCACAGACTCAGCTTTTTCAGAGATTAAGATGCTCATCAATATCCAGGCTTTTCTCTTCTTTCTGGGCATATAGTTAGACCACTTTCCATGGCAATTAGATGTGGTTATGTGACTGAGTTTTATCCAAGAATGTAAGTGGAAGGGATGTGTGTCCCTTCCAGGCTTGGCCCATATAAACCTTCCACCACAACCTGGCCCTCTTCCCACAAATGCTGCTTGGAAAGGCGAGAACACTGATGGTCAACTGTCAGTCCACACTGTGCTGTGACATGAGCATGGAATTCTTCTTTATTATGGTAAGTCTTTGAAATTTTAGTTGTTAAAGTACTTTTCCTACCCCCAAATGTTGGTTTCCTTCAACAGTCTCCTAAGTGTGTATTTGAATCCCATTTTGCCTTCCTTCAATCCATTCTTCATAATGTGGCTTCAGTGGTCTTCTCCTATGAACTAACCATGTCAACTCTGCCACCTCCTTCTTGTCTTCATCAAGCCTAAAATTCAGATTTCTTCTAGGATAAAGCTAAAACTACTTAATACAAATCTCAATGGTTTGGGCCTGCCTATCTCTCTACCTTCATCTCTCATCATGTTTACCATGTCTCACCATCTTTCACCTTACTCTCCCCACTTTGATTATATAAGCCTTCTCAAGTAGTTCCCATTTTGTCCTCTTTCTGGCCACAGGGCTTTTTGCATATCTTATTTCTTCTGCCTAGAATACAGGCCAATAAAATATTTTTCTTTAAATGATAAAGTGGTAAATATTTTAGACTTTGCAAACCATATGGCATATGTCCCAACCAACTACTTGAATTTGCCATCTTAGTGCCAAGGCAGCCTTAAACAATATGTAAATAATTGGGTGTGGCTGTGAACCAATTACATTTTATTTATAAAAGCATGTGATGAGCTGGATTTGAACCATTGGTCATACTTTGCTGACCCCTGGTGCAGAATGTTCTTTCTATACTTTCCCCCCCTAATAAACAGTCCTATAAATCCTTTATCTCTTCCCCAAGGCAGCCTTCACTGATATCTCCGACTAGATCAAATCCTTCTAGTGTATGTTCTCATAATACTTGTTATGGTGGAAATTTTACATTGCCCATATTAGTCATCAGAAGAAGCTAGTAAGCCTCTTGTTTATTTGTTGTTATTCACTGTTAACTGAGCAATAAGTGGGCACCTCTGATTTGTTGTCCATTACATAGGACGCAGTGAAAAAGGTGATTGTCCTAGCCTCTGTGATTTAAAATAATGTATTCATCTATTTGTTCAATCGACAAATATTAATTGAAGTTCTACTGAGTTGCAAGGAGGATTCCAAGGTGTATAAAACATGAGACATGAAGCTATTATTTCAGATATCTTGGTGCTTATTCTCCCATCTGAAAAAAAAAGATAAATTAGGAAGGGAGAATGCAAAGATGGGAGCAATAAAGATAATGCACTGGCACCATAAGTATAATATTTTTATAATATTTTATGGGTGTAGAATTTGATTTGCAGGATACTGTTGGTTAAAGGTGATATGGAATGTTTTGCTGACACACATAATTTTCTCCTTCCTACATGCTGTTCGACCTGGGCAAGTTTCATAGGTTTCTTTTTGGCATTTTAAACCCAAATATCTAGAGCCTTTTCCATTACCTGCCAGACCTGAGAAGTTGCTGCACCACAGAAGCAGAAGCAGATGCTGCTCGGTCCATATAGACATTGGTCAGAGCCAGATGTGTTCACCCAGCTCTCTTGAATCTTCATGTTTCATGGCAGCTCTTTTCTGAAAAGAAGCCCAGGAAAAACAATACTCCAGAGTCAGACTTTCCAGATGCTTCTGGGTGTTCCTGGCTGTGTATGTAAGTTTATATGTACGGGAACTCAGAGCGCCTTGAGCAAGCTCAACATTATTGCCACGTTTCAGCTGAAGAGTGAAGCCGTTGCTGAACACAGACGATGTCAGGCACAAGTAAGCATACATTTGGCCCTGATTGATTTCAACAGGCTGGAAGTGAAAATTATCTTAAAGGCAGAGTTACTTTAAATCTAATGCAAAAAATCACATGTTCCTCTCTGTCTTCCCCCAACCAGCTGCATCTGGCCCTTAGATTTGTTTGGTTTGGCTTTCACAGTATTTAAACAACAGCAACAACCAAAAATTGGATTTGTGGATGTGGGAGATTTCATGTAAAAATCTGAGTTTCTGGCATCTGGGCGATCTGGCAGGCCTAGGTGCCATTCCAATGTGGCTGGATACAGCCCTGCTCAGATGAGTCATGGGCTTGCCAGGACGCTGACCCTAACTGACCGCCTTCACTCACTTATTTTACCTTCCTGGCACAGAGTTTGCCTTTGCCCTTGTCAGATGGAAAGGAGGATCAGTGGCACAGAAATATTTTTATAAAGAAAACAACTCTTATTATTAAATGCTACTGTGCTATTTTCGGTATTTGTATATCACCTTGTATTTTTTATAGTATCTTCCCCTCAAGGAACTCAAAAGATCTTGCTAAAGTTCAAGGGCAAAAAAGCCATGACCCCTCTTGTCTGGGTGGACTAGTGTCCTAAAGATCTGCAGAATCTGGGGAAGTGCCTGATGAGAAGCATGTGCCTAAAAGGGCATTCTGCCCGAGACAAGGTTCTCTCAAGGGCCCTGTGATGGGTACTGAGCAGCTGAGTCAAGTAAGGATGGGCAGAGGATCCAGTGGGAGCAGAAATGTCCCATTCAGCCTACAGAGGTTTGTTTAGGGATCTGGCCACCTGCATGCACTGGGCAGGTCTAGCCCCAGAAGACCTCGCTTTGGAGATAAACTTCAGAGGATAAGTAGCAATTTACCAGATGGAGGTGGACTTTAGAGAGCACGTCAGCAGGAAGGAAATGAGCTTTAACTTAGAAACATGAAAAACAAGATTGGGTTGGTGGGTGGAATGGGGACTGAGTTTATGAGACATTTTTATCCAACCTCTGTCCCCTGTAATATGGGAGCATTCAGACCAGATACACTGTTATGCCCAGAACCCTTTCCGAGTCAGCTACTCAAAGAGTGGTTCATGGACCAGTAGCATCAGCACTTATTGGAAGCTTGTTAGAAACAGAATCACAAACCTTATTCTAGACCCACTGAGTCAGATGCCCAGTAAATAATATAATTACTATTACTTTTTTTTTTTAAGAACTAAGTCATTCTTTTTCTAAAAAAATTGAGTCTTGGTTTGCTCATTATTATTATTATTTTTTTAAATCATGTAGATAGTAGTTATAATAAAGACCAGGTAGAAATAGTCTCTTAAAAAAATAGAGCCCACTCTTGCCCTTTGGACTCAAACACTAATAAAACAAATTATTGAGTTATTTATTACATTCATGAGTTACTTAAATTCCAGTTTATGGCAGGAAGCTATGTATAAATACTCTCATTTTTTATTTAATGAGTAATGAAGATGATAAATTAATGGCTTTGTAAGATAAAGATATCATTATTGAATGGGTACTGTGTGTGTAACTCTTTACATACTTCACTTGTTTTCCATACTTCAACCAGCCTTAATTTATAAATGAAGAATTAAAGGTTATAGACATTAAGTTGCTTACGTAAGATCATGCAGTTATTGCTTTGTAGTTAATATCTAAACACACACTTGAGTCTGAATCCCACATTATTTGCCTTTCCCTACAAGTACTCCTAATGAACTTTAGATTTTTTAAACTCTTCTGTGACCTGGCCAGTTGTTGTTGTTTTTTCCTTTTGATCTTGATTGTCAAAATGGAAAGGTCCTGTTCTACCTGATTTCATCTTTTCTACTTAAAGAAAACAATTTTTAAAAATACTGATTGTACTTTCAGTGAAAATGGTAGTGAGAATTATTCTTACATTATTTCTTTTCTTTTTTTCTTTTCTTCTTTTTTCGATTCTTTGTCCTTCCTTCTTCCCTCCCTTCCTTTGTTTTAATAACACTTAGTTGCTTGATTTTACTCACCAGAATCAAGTTAGACTAAAACACATATACTATTTTAAGAGAAAAAAAGAAGCCTAGTTTCATAGCTCCAATAAAGCCTGCAGGCATCTCAAAACAATATGCATTACAACTTCAAAGAAGAAAGATATTGAGTGGTGAGAATTTAAACATATCACAGGGACTTTCAGGTGGCTACTTTACGATGTGAAACACACTTTTAACTTAAAAAGCAAGATTTTTATAACCTAAGCTGTCTCTTTATGCATTCATAAAACCATGGAAATTTTATGGAAAAATAAATCTTTCCTTTAGAAAAGAACTTAGAAATTTAAAAACTATAAGTTGACATTTGTTTCCCAGAGCTGATACTGAAACAGTAAACAGGAATGAAATTGCTGGATGACATTAGAGAAGCAATAATGGTAACTTTCTGAGGTCAGCCTGCTGGAAATAGGAAGTAGACACTTCTGCAATTGAACTGACAACTGAAACAACTCAGGAATCCCAGGTTTGCTTAACTAGACCAGTCTGGCTGCTAACAGAGCTTCCTAACAAGTAGGCCGTGGAGCAATGGAGACCAACAGACAAGATGCCAAAGCCACCAGCAAGGCCTGCCATTGGACCCCTGAAGACCTCGCCGTGAGTGCTGGTATTATCACTGAAACTGTACACAGCAGTGCCAAGACCTATGTGATCATTATCATATACGTATCTCATTCTGCTCCCCTGAGATTATTTTATTAACGAGTGATTGAAAAAAATATAGGACGGTGGTTAAAAACAAAATATTTGGAGTAGTTTGAGGGTTGAACTCCAGCTCTGTCATGTATTATTGTGGACATTTTGTGTTTTTTGCCAGCCCAGCATCCCCTCCTCCATCTTCTGAAAATACCACCTTCTTTTTCCCTTAAGGAACTTCTCTTCCCCTATTTTGTGTTAATAATCAAAATCCCTGCTTTTCCCCTACAAAATAGGAAGGCATGTGATCCAAGATGGGCCAAATAAATTCATTCTTCCAGAAGTTCAAACTGTGAGCCATACCAACAGCAACTGACCAGAGTTGATCATCTCTACGGTGTTTTCCTGAAGAAACTGGCCCATTAGTTCCTGCTACTTAGATGCTTGGAATTGTTTTTATTTCTTATTCTTCCAATGATCCAGTTGTTCACTCTTGATTCTGTGAGCTTCTGCATACCCTTCCAATAAGTTTCAGTTCTACTTGGGTTAACCAGAATCTCTTGTCCTCGTTTGTCACTCGAATATGCTAAATAAAGTAAATCATAACTCTAACCTTCACAGACTTCAGCAAATGTAAAATATCTGGTTTAACCTAACAGCTTTATAATAATGACTTCAAAATACTTGACAGTTAAAAAATATTATTTTGGTAACTGTGAAATACTACGTATTTAATATTTCTAAGAAGTTATATGTAAAATTTGAAAATAAGGCCTACTTTCCAGATTTGTGAGAATTAAATGAGAACATGTCTAGAAGATGTCTAGCACAGTGCCCCCGAGAGTAAGCAATCAATTCTATTGGTCCTTACCACTCTAGGGTCTATAAACTTGAACATCTTAGTCCCAGGCAAGTTCAAACATTAAATGAGCTATGCTAATAGTTTGTCATTTAGCAACTTCTCTGAGTTTTTGGCAATGCAGGAATGACTGCTGGATAGTTTTATTTACACTAAAAAACTGGTAATTTGAACATTTTAGTGGGGCACTAATCAAATTGGCATTCAGTTAAAAAATGGATTTAACCCACCAAAAAAAAAAAAGGAACTTGTTTGAATAAGAGCATTTAAACAAGATTTTCACTTTGTAAATGAGTAGTTTTGAATTTCCCCAGAAATTTCTGGTATTTCATTCTAAATTATGAAGTAATCTAGTGGATAACATTTTTAGATTTATGTCAACCTAGCAAATGATTTATTTAGTCTTTACTGTACATATATTTTTAACATGGATGTACACATGGACACACAACAAAGCTACTCGAATTGCTCTTAACCTTTTGTAGAATATAGATGTGCAGAAAATTTTTAAAAATCTGAGATGTCCTCAGCCAATTGTTCTAATTGATTCACGTGCCTGAAGGTTTAGAGGTTTGTACAGCATTGGTCCCACTCTAGTCGGCATTTGGCATAAACACTCTTTAGGTAAAGCTTCTTTTGTTGAAACTAACATTTAAGAGTGTCAGGTCATTTGTCTCTGCTTCCTCAGCTTTTAAAATTTTACCCAATGTGTGAAAGTACATGGTGGTCTGTTTTCCCAAGAGCCTTCTGAATGAGCTAATACTACAAAAGTCATTTAGCCTGCTCTCATGAGGCAGTCCAATTTTGTTAGCAGAATGAGAGGAGGAAGGTATTGTGAAAGGTACTTGTCCAACAACCATTTTCTTTTTACAAGCCAACAGAATTATGATTTCGTGCAGATTCCTAAATCTCAAGGCAGGTGGTGATCTCCAGGGCATCACGTCTCATAAGTCTTAGCCAGTCATGGTAATTTGGTTCCCCATTTGCCAGTATTTGGTCTAATGTTCAATATATAACCAACTTCCAGCAGAAAAGACGTAAGGGAATCTGTTGGGGGGGGGGGGGGGGTGGGTGAAGGGATTCTAGAACAGATTTTCTTCCTGGTTAAAAATATAGAGATTTGTGAGAAGGGCCTTTGACTCTCTAAACTAGCTGTGGGCAAACTACGGCCCGCGGGCCGGATCCGGCCCGTTTGAAATGAATAAAACTAAAAAAAAAAAAGACCGTACCCTTTTATGTAATGATGTTTACTTTGAATTTATATTAGTTCACACAAACACTCCATCCATGCTTTTGTTCCGGCCCTCCGGTCCAGTTTAAGAACCCATTGTGGCCCTCGAGTCAAAAAGTTTGCCCACCCCTGCGTCTAAACCTTTCTTCTTCTCCTTCTTCTTCTTCTTCTTCTTCTTCTTCTTCTTCTTCTTCTTCTTCTTCTTCTTCTTCTTCTTCTTCTTCTTCTTCTTCTTCTCCTCCTCCTCCTCCTCCTCCTCCTCCTCCTCCTCCTCCTCCTCCTTCTTTTTCTTCTTCTCCTTCAATTTTTTATTGATTTAAGAGAGGAAGGGAGGAGAGGTAGAAACGACAATGATGAGAGAATCATTGATCAGCTGCCTCTTGCACACCCACTACTGGGGATTGAGACAGCACGCTGGGTGTGCTCTGAGCAGGAATTGAACTGTGACCCCCTGGTTCATATGTTGACGCTCAACAATGGAACCACACTGCTAGGGCTACACCTTTCTTCTTGTCTTGAAAGTAGCTAAGTGAGAACAACTTGCTTATATCTATATCACCTATTCTGTAACCACAAAGTCACAAGATGATTGAATAAAAAGCCGATGTACTAAAGATGGCAGAGTTGAAATATAAAAAGAGCCTGAATCCTAGGGGTCACTTTTAGCTACTGCCCTCAAAATGGAACCACAACTGCCTTCCTATGGCCAATTTGTTAGCTGAGGGAATTAAATGTCTTCATTAATTTCTGTTACTTGCTACTGAAAGCATTCCTAAGGGCATTAACACTTATACAACTTCTCTAAACTCCTTAATTTTAAATACTTTAAGTCACCAGACAAAAGGATTATTGTCTAACAATAAGGTGAAGAGAGGCGAGAAAGCCCTATAAATATAATCTTTTAAAAATGAGCTTGAAATTCTACTTAGTGTTTACTGCCAGATATCAGAGGGCTGTTTGTATTTGCTGGAACTGTCAGAGTAAATTCCTGCTAATACAGCAAGCTGGGATGGCAGAAGGAATTTTACAAGGGCCTGTGATATGCCCTGTGATGAAAACACTCAAAATTCCTCTTAGAATTTTAGAAACAGGATAAATCAGTTACTGTTAACTTGGAACTAAAATCATTTTTCAGTATCTGCACTTTAGGAGTGGGGCATTTGTTTGCATAGGAAGTGGTACAACTTTGAAAATACATTGGATATTAAAGAATAAAAATAATTGAGAAAGATTTTATTATTATAGAGGGAACTATAGTCTCTTGAATCATGTGGCCTTTTTTCCACAGATAGAGAATTATAGAAACTGTGACCATAAAGAATGCTGTACTATTGAGATGTCCTGCAGGCTTTCCATACTAGGAAGATTTCCTGAATGCATAATATCCATGTGAAGAAGTTTCTGAGGGGGAGCATGCTTTGTCAGTTAGCACAATGACTTTCATTTTTTTTTGTTCACTATGACTCACAGAAATAGATCAACATGTCTTGTATAAGTGAACATGTGTAGGTGTACACACATGATTAAAAGTTTCATATTAAGATACTTATTTTTTATTATATGATGCTCTCATATGTTCTATTCTAATCTTTCTGGGTTTTTTTGCCTTTATTTTTAATGTGTTGGTTTTAACCTATTAAACTGGTTTCACAACCAACTAATGGGTTATCACTTGTAGTTTGAAAAAGCAGTGAGTCAAGATAGTTTCTGCTGCAGGTTACAGCTCCTATTGGAACTGGAACCAAAGTTTGGCTACCTGCTGCCATGAAAGCCAAACTCATGAGACAGATGCTGGTGAAGAAGGAAAGTGGCTTATTAAAGTGCCAGACACCTGAGGAGATGGGGGACTCTTGTGACAAAGTCCTTCTCAGCATCTCAGTGCAAGCAGACATTTTTATAAGGAGGTGGAGGGAAAGCAGAACAAAGAAATAAAGGGGAAGGGGTGGAAAAGTTCTCCACATGCAGACCAGCACAGCCCATTCTGATAAGGACCTCAAAACTGGTCAAGTGATGGTCTATTGTGCATCATCCTGGTCTTATCCTGGTTCTATGTCATCCTGGTTATACAGTTGAAGTTCAGCAAATCTCCCAGAACTGGGATGACTGAAGGTCAGAGTCTGTACCTTCTGAAGTTAGTTCCTAGGATTCTTATACAAACATTCCATTTGTCTACAAGTTACATATTAGTCAGAGTCACTATTTACAGAAACAATGTCAATGGAATAGGGTAGGCTACTATTCCCCACTGTTACACTATGAATTAAACTGGCTTGTCCTACATGGAAACTTGTTGTCTTACAGAGCAGAAAGTCCAGTGATAGGGCAGACTCCATGGTTGCTTATCATGTCACCTAGATACTGTGTCTGTCTTCTGACTTCTATGGTAATAGTTTCAATCTTAGGCTGCCTTCTCTTGTAGCTTGTCATAGAGGCCAGTGTATTGAATGTCATCAGTTATTCCTTCAGACCCACCCTCTACCCTTTTGTATCTACTCTGTGCCCGATGAGGCCCACAGCATGAATTACATGAGTATGCTCCCTCATCTGCTGGCTTTTGCCTGGATCTAGGCAATGGGGAGCCCCTGAGGGAAACTGAGCAGAGAGAAGAGAAGAAAGCTGGCTCCCTCCCTGTGAGGACAAGTTGTGCTGACAATGTTCCTTAATGAAAGTTCACTGCTCTTCTCAAGGTGGCCCTATCTCCATCATACTCTCTAGGTTCTAGGAACTCTGGTCCATGTGCTTTTGAGCACAGGAGTGATGAGAGTGCTGCTACAATTCATCCTGGGGTGGAATCATATTTATAGATAGACCTTGTCACCTTTTCTGATTTTTCTTTAGTTACTGATAGGAAGATGCCAAGTAGACCAGAGAGTAGAAAGAACAACTGATTCTGTGGCCACACAGTAGTTGATTTAGCCAAAGTATCCTGGATCAAAAGGCACTGAAACAGCTCGCTCTGTGCTGTGTCCTGCTTCAGCCTCTAGAAATTCTCTGGATGATGACAAAGGGTTGAGCTATTCCTTCTGGGGCTTCGTGTTTAGTTCAGATGGAATCCACTGAGACCCGGATCTCTGCGGTTAGGCTGACAGTGGTTGCTCTCCCGTGTTGGTTCATCAACCAACATCTTCCCGAGGCTTCTCCAAGCTTAGCCATTGCTGTTCTGTATTCACCACTCCTCCACAGAGGAAGTTATTTCCCTAGCCATTGTCATTTCCCCTTGTGCTTCACTTCTCCCCATCCATCCTCCTCCCAAGGAATATTTTCACCTGTCTTCTTAGAAAGCTTTTACTTGTGTGAGTAGATGACAATAAATTCTGGGACTGTTACTCAGTCCTGCAGGTTTTTTGTAACTTAACGAAGCAAGTAAAGGTTTATAGCAATTGTTTGTATTCCCACAGCGTATAAAGGCATTTCTCTGGCCCCTAAAATTGGGTAATGCAGGTGGAGTATTTCAGGCACACAGAGTGCAGTCAGGAAGGCTATAGAATCAGGACATATTTGGAAAAATGTTGATTTCCATATAGGACAAAGACATTCAACATCTGTCCAAGTTCTCTCTAGTATCTGTCTATTATCTATCTATCTATCTATCTATCTATCTATCTATCTATCTATCATCTATCTTTAATTTATCCATCCAACCATCTATCTATCCATCCATCCGGCTATCCAGCCAGCCACTTACCTACTTATCTATGTAAATAACAGCTTCTGGGTAACTATAGCTCATTGTTTTCATGCAGAGAGTATATTTCAAAGAAGTGGGTTTATTCCTTTTTTAAAAAAAATCAATCATAAAATTACCTTCCAGATTGTTTAGAGCGAGTAAAGAACAGTGATGTTAGTTTGGAATTCTGGGTCCTTAGGGCAAGGTCCTAGCTGGAGACCAGCGATACTACCTGCACTTAGTTTTGCTGAAGTTTCTGCCTGGGTCTGGTTCACTGCTGGGCCACGGGTGGTGACTTCTCTGATATGTCATTTCATAACCTGTTTGCAGAATAAAGGTTGCAGGAGATAGAGGTATTAGAATCCTTTCTACTTACCCTTCTAGAGACATTGCAGTAAAGATACTTTTTATTTTTATTATTATTATTTTTTTAATATATATTTTATTGATTTTTTACAGAGAGGAAGGGAGAGGGATAGAGAGTTAGAAACATCGATGAGAGAGAAACATCGATCAGCTGCCTCCTGCACACTCCCTACTGGGGATGTGCCCGCAACCAAGGTACATGCCCTTGAGCAGAATCAAACCTGGAACCCTTGAGTCCGCAGGCTGACGTTCTATTCACTGAGCCAAACCGGTTAGGGCATAAAGATACTTTTTAAAGGGGATCTTTCATGTCAGAAATGGATTCAGGTTTTGTGGAACCTTAGGATTATACAACTCTGTAGATCTTCTTTAAGAAACAGCATATGAAAGTGGTTATGAAAATACTTATTTGGAATTAAAAAAGAATTCTCAATAAATTATAATTAAAAAATGCAAGTATCACAAACATCACAGAATCCAGAAAACAATGTAATATTAATTAACTGCTTGACACATCTCTATAGTACTTTCTTTCTATATTTTAGCTTCATACTCTTGATTTTTCTTCTCATATGCTAATGACTTTTAAAGATAATTTTTCATGAATAAAATAGAAAGGTTATTCAATCTCCTAGTATGTTTAATTGAATCTTTTTATTGATAACTGGGATGAATAAAACATCCTGAACTTTCCTTTAGCTGGATCCACAAAAATCCAGGTAGCCAGTCCAACTCCACCAGACAGAAGAGGAATTCTGTTGGAGGAAATGTTTGTGTGGATCAATACAGAAGTCTTAACAAATCGCAGAAAGTATAAAAAAAGGAATCCTCCTTATTTGTGAATTCTGTATTTGTGGATTTGCTTACTCATTAAATTTATTTGTAACTCCAAAATCAATGTTTGCAGCACTTTTGCAGTGATTCATGGACATGTACAGAGCAGCGAAAAAAAATTGAGTTGCCGAGTGTGCCCGCTCCCAGCTGAGGGTGGTGGAGGCAAGGCTCTGCATTCTCGTTTCAGCTCTCATGCTGTGAACAATTGTCTGTTTTGCAGTCTACTTAATGCCACACTTTTTACATTTTTGTGCTTTTTGTTGATTTTGCTGCTTGAAATGTCCCTGATGCTTGGTGCTGAAGTGCCGGCTGGTGTTCCCAAGTGCAAGAAGGCTGTGATATGCCTTATGGAGAAAATACATTGTAGTATTTATTTTATTGTTCATCCTCACCCAAGGATATGTTTTTTTTAAAAATTGATTTTAGAGAGAGAGAGAGGAAGGGAGGAAGAGTGAGAGAGAAACATCAGTTAACTCCCATAGACACCAGACTGCAACCTAGGACTGTGCCCAGACTGGGATTCAAACTCACAGCCTTTTGGTTACTGGAGGCTGCTCCAACCAACTGAGCCACCCGGCCTTGAGACAGAGAGCAGGTAGGTTGGCTCATAAAAACAGGCAAAGGAGAAAAAGAGTCTAAAGTGGGAAAGCTCAGTTTTATCAGAAAAGTCCCTCATTCCCCTGCGTAAGGAGGAGAGGAAGGTGGTAGGAGGAAGGACAGAGGGTGTTCCTGGCGAAGTCTCTCCACAGGGAACCCTGCATCAGAGATGTGGAAGCCCTCCCATCTATGGATAGGGAAGCAGAGTCGGGTGTCAGTTGTAAAATGAGGAGAGGGAGGCTGGACATGTAAAAACAACACACCTCCTTTTTAAGAAACAAATAAAGCTAGTTGTATTTTAGAAAATATGTTTTAATTTCTTTGTTAGTGAGGCTGATGCATTTTTCACATTTTTGTTATCAAATTGCATTAGTTCTTATGTAAATTGTCTTTTCATAAGTCATTTTTTAAAAGCCCATTACAAATGTACCCCGTGGGAAAGAAATATGTGTCATGGGGCTGGGCAGGAAGTGATGTAGAGAAAGCTTTAGGTGAGGATGGGGAAAACACTTCATTGCTTCCTATCATTTTCACCCATGATGTAAAGCTTTAATTCATAAGTTCAATGTGCTCTTGAGAGAGTCTAAACTTTTTTTTACAAATGTCTTCACACCCTCACTCCTCTCTCTTCCTGGTGAGCCTGAACCAAGGATGGGCTTCCACATTTGCTTTGCCTCGACCACACTGAGGAGATGAGCCTACTGAGAAAATTCCACAACCAGTGCAGTGGGAATTACTGTGCACTCACGCTTACACCCTCAGCTGCACCCTCAGCACAGCCTTGCACACGTACTCAGCTTCTCCAGAGAGCTTGCTCTCATTTTCTGCAACTTCATACCTTTTCACTCTCCTCTAAAAAATGACACACACTCCCACACATCCCCCGCCCACTCTCAGCAATGACTGCTGTATTATGCTGCAGAGAGAAAGCTGAAGACATCCATTAAGAAGCACCTTACCTTCCTACCTCCACATCCACAAACTGTTTGCATTTGCACCGGCCTTCTCCTCCTTCCTCCTGATAAAAATGAGCAAACAGCTCTTCTGCCAAAAGTTGATCACAGGTACCCTGAATGCCTCCTCCCTCCCTCCCTCCCTCCCTCCCTACCTCTCTGAGGACACCAACACTGATTTTCTCTGCAGGAATTTTTACAGAGAGAACTTATTTTGCCCAAGGATTATTTCTGTAGTATAGACATATTGCATTGAGAGTGTTTTTCGATTCAAATTAAAAACCCCCTTTTAGAGTCAATGAGATAAAGAAGAAACTTGGTTGGACCTGTCATAATTTATTATGGATATATATATTCACGCATTCATTCAACATACAGATGTATGGACTCAACTACCTGTGACACGCTGTGTCAGGAGGCTCCAATGAATGCACTCATTTTATCTATCCTACACTACAAAGAAGTAGGAAGGGTGGCAGAAGACATGTAGATTGATTCATGATATGAAAGCTTGAGCCTGCTTGA
>NW_005871059.1:13443411-13559851 GCF_000147115.1 Myotis lucifugus | reverse complement strand
AGCTTCCTCACTGCACGCATCTCCACTCCAGCATATAGACATACTACCTCCTCCAACCCTCCCTGACCCAGCCCGACTGCCCCTTGCACCCTATCTTGCTATTTCCTCAGAGGAAACTTTAAAAAAACTTTGTTGTTGAAAGTATTACATATGTCCCCTTTTTTCCCCCACCGACCCCCCTCCAGCCCCCTTCTGCCCCGCCCCCGCCTCCCCTGCCCCCCTCCCAGGTCCTTACCATCCCACTGTCTGGCTCCATGGGTTATGCGTATATGCAAACAAGATCTTTGGTTGATTACCTCCCACCTACCCAACCTTCCCCATCTTCCCTCCAAGATTCAGAGGAAACTTCTTAAAGGGGCTTTCTCTTTCCATCTCTATCACCCTTTAGGCTGAAGGTAGGTATTAGGGGCAGAGAAAGCTCCCTAGTGTGCTCAGAGGTCTGGAGAAATGGTCTCCAGGCTGGTAGTCAGGAGTGACTGTACTGGGTATCTCCCAGGAATCTCCATATTTACTCGGTGCTCCAGGTCACTACTATTGTTTCCATGATAAAGACACAGAACATTCTTCTTTTAATTGGCCTTAAATAGCTTTTAAACACTAAAATCTTGGTGGTCACCAGAGGCTAGGGACAGGGTGGGTGGGGGTCAGGGGATAGGGCATAACTGCTTAACGTGTACAGGGGCTTTCTTTAGGGGTGATGAGAATGTTTTGGAATTAGGTAGAGGCGATAACAAGTGAATATACCAAATGCCACTGAATTGTGCACTTTACAATGGCTAATTTTGTGTTCCATGGATTTCACCTTAATTTAAAAAATCTACTGAGAAAGAAAAGCAGACCTTATTTAGTGCTCTGTAGCAGAAAATGCTTAATAATATTTTGATCGGTTGCTCATTAGGGAATAGAATTATAATTAATTAGTGAGAGAGATGGGTTCTTACACTATGCATGAATAGTCTAGAAGTTTTCTTGATAAACAACATGTTGGACCATGAGGATTCAGTAATAAAGTAAACTTTATTTATATCTAACTTGGCCTGGGGTCTATTATTTATCTTCATTGGGACTCTAGGAAGGAAAATAAAGTAGTATTTTGAGCTATATGAAAAAAAAGTGTTTTATTATATTCTTTAACCAATTTGGAAAGTGCTGTTTGCACACAAGACACTAAATATTAAAACTCTTATATAAGTAAACTATATAAAACCTGGAAAGAAGAAGAAAGGCTATAATTATTCAGCAATTTCTAGACTATTTCAGCTTCAGTTTCCTGCCACCTCGTTTTAAGATGGAGGAGAGCTGCACATTGGGGACTAATTTGCATTGACAACAAGCTGTGCACTAATGGACCCTCTGCAAAAGCCAAGATGATGAATAGGACCGTTGCTGCATATTCTTTACTAAGGCTCCTTAATGCATTTAACCTCATTCGGATATTAGTCTTAATAAGCTTCCCAAACTTTGACTATTATTGTTCCTTAGAGTATTAATAAGAAACAGAGAATTGCAGATTGTGTGCCCATTGAGTAAACAAATTTATATTAGAAATCACTATTAAAACAAATAATTTAGGAAAAGGAAAGTCATGGCACTGGCTGAGAAATCTTGATATTATCTTCCCAGGATATGAAAAATACCCTTCATTTCTGGTGCATCTTCCCCAAAGCAATGTCTGAGTATATTTGCCCAAACCAAATCACCCCTTTTGCTTCTCTGCATGAACTTGATTTTCCTGGGTTGGGAGGCCTCCCCAGGGCTTAGGATGACCTGCAGGTCTGGCAGGTGGATTGTTACAAGGGTGGACTCTTCACTGGGTGCTCCCTGTTGCACCTGCGATTGATTGTCCACTTGCCCTGTGCACCTCACATCTGCTAGCTTGTTCATTCCTCACAAACAGCAGTCCCGACTTCACAAGCCAGAAAACAGTCCACGCATCCAAACTTGGGTTGGTAAAACTCTTAAATTCTTTATTCTCTCTGTGGCGCAAACCCCTCTTTGCTGGGAATTTGCAAAAGGAAAACATCCTTTCCTTTTCCAGACAGACTGGGAGTAGCATGGCGGCTTCCTGTTTTCCCAAGGGTTGGGCGCGCCTGTGCTCAATGACCGTGGAGGACCTGGGAGATGGAAGACGGTGTTGCCCTCCTTCCTGAGAAGAGTGTATTCGTGAACTTGAAAAGAGGATTAGAGTTATTAACTTGGCTCCCTGACACTTTCTAGGAAAAGGTAAATATTGCTGTTTTTCATATAGAGAAACATTAAGGCAGGAAGAAGTATTTAAGAAGTGTCTCCCAGAGTCAGGGAGGTGGGAGGGGGGTGATGGCAGGAAGCCAGATATGAATTTTTGACTTTCAGATTTCTTACTTTAATTACTACACTATATTTGCAAACATTAACATGTCTCTTAAGTTTTTGGCAAGAAGTTTTAAAACATCAAAATTCAATTCTCTGCCAATTAACAGTCATTTAATTTAGGTGTACCTAACTGAGTTTTCTGATTTTAAGGTACTTCTGGACTAGAAACTCAGATGCCATATTTTAGCCCAAAGCTAATTTTTTTATGGACAAATTATAACCTTTCTAATAGACCTTGAACAGCAGTAACTTTCCTTTGCTGGTATAACTATAATGAGCTTTGATCCTTTGCTTGAGTGTGTTCTATACCTGGACTCGAATCTGTAATGAATCATCAGCTGGAGTCCAAGTTGCCATCTCAGGAGGACAGCTGGGCGAAAAGGTCAGGGGAAATTGGTCTTTGTTTAAAGTGGCTCCAGCAAAAATACCTCATTTAAAATCTGCTGGAGGTTGGCATTTTCTCTTCTTTATATCAGTGCCTGCATTCTGATGAGCAGGGCAGGAGAGAAGCAAAATTGTGTAAATGTAATGAGATCTAAGGAGCTATGAAACCCCAGAAAGCGAAAGACAATATATTACATTTAAATACTAGATTGTGTTTTGGATATCGTGGGGATGTTTTTGAACTAGTGTTACTTAATATGACACTTACAGATAAATTTGGATGGTGATGAGTCACATTCAAGTTTAGGGTATATGTGTGTCTATGACTAAGCTTTGTTCAAATGTTTCTACAAGAAAGAAACTGCTTCTGACCGTCAAGCAGGATTCAAGGTTTCCAAAGATGAAAACAACCTAAATCTTTACTGCAAACCTTCCTAGTTTTATTGTAGTGATTGGAGAGATAAAATGATTACATTTAAATGGAGCTCCTGACACAGCGTCTTACAGGTAGTTGAGGCCATACATCTGTTTGTTGAATGAATGTGTGAATATATGAATACATAATAAAGTGTGACAGGACCAACCAAGTTTCTTCTGTATCTCATTGACTTTTAAAAGGGGTTTTTAAGTTGAATCCAAAAGCACTCTCAAGGTCAATATGACTATACTACAGAAATAATCCTTGGGCAAAATAAGTTCTCTCTGTAAGAATTCCTGCAGAGAAAATCAGTGTTGGTGTCCTCAGAGTTTGGTTGGCAGAACCACTAAGGCCTTCTGAGAGTAAAGACAACCTGCCCCTTAGCCTCTAGTAGGACACGTGTGGGTAGTCTCCCTACTTCCAGGTATGACCCTCTGACTGGAAAGGAGAAACCCCCTACAAGAAAAAGTATTTTCATACAAAGATGCATCCAAATGCTAGGAATCTTCTTACAAGGATTTCCTATGGATTCAAGAAGGTGTAGACGCTCTGGGTTTCCTCTATGATTGAGTCACTGTGAGGAGATTCATAGCTCCCTGAAAAGACCCCGAGTCCCTAAAACTGAATATGTAAGGAAGAATAGAAACCACACCATGGGCTTTGAAATCAGAGTTTAAATAAAAACACAATCCTTAGCTACAACTCTTATTTAATTTATTTGAGACTTAATTTTTTTATGTGTAAAATGAAGGAAATAAAACCTACTCTTTGGAATGGTATAATAATATATGTAAAATTATTAGTATAATACATTCTCTTAGGATTTGCTTGATAAACAGTAACTATTAATAATACTAAACAGATGCACATCCTACCTTGAAATGTTCATTACCTGCCTCTACCTCTTTAAACAGTCACACCATTTTATTGTGCATCTACTATAAGCCATAGTATGCTAGGTATCACACAAAAAGTGTTGACTAAGCAGCATGGCTCCTGTTCTTATGGAGTTTACAGTGTAGGAGGAGAGGGACATCAAACCAGTGATCCTTAGGCAGAAAAAACAGAAAATGTGAAATGAGCATTGATGATCCAATAATCCAAGCTTTATTATTTTGAGCTGTTTTTAACCCTTCCCCCCCCTTTTTTTATCCAGTCTCTTTCCGTGGACTCTAGAGAAATTCAGAAGAAATGTAGTACTATCCATTTCCCTAATCTTAATAATTTTAAAGGCTTGAAAAAAACCTTAAAATGGGCAATTGAATATAGTAATCAGTATTCTTATTGCATATAGTTGTTCCACTGCACTGCCATTTTTTTAATCCCAGAAGACACCCTTTTTTTTTTAACTGTTTAGTATCATAATTCAGCTCAACTTATAGTAAATTAGATGTTAAGTAATCCTTTTTTGTTTTTTCTCAATGTCTGACCTGGGATAGATTATTTATTAAGAGAATGCAATCAACGTCTGGTGTCAATTTTTCCATGTGTCATAGAGTTTCTTTATTGGTTTTGCTAGTCAATGTGACTTGCAGGTATAGCTGATGAATGGATCCAGAAATAGAATGTAACATCTGTGATCAATCCAAATCTTCCAACATCCTGATCTGTTTATCAGAAACCTAAGCTGTTAAGAAGAAAGCAACAAAGAAGAAAAAAAAATCCAAAAAGACAATCATTTATTATAAGTTTGAAAATAAATAGCCTCATGTGTGTATTTGTGTGTGTGTATGTATAGAACAAATTTTAAAAAATTAGAGTTAGGTGAATGTTGATTGGGGGTGACTAACCTTCTAGATTTGCTCAGGAACAGGTAGTTTCCTGGACCATGGGACTTTCAGTGCCACAACAAGGACAATCTTAGGCAAATCTGGCTGACTGGCCAGGCTAATGAGTCTTTAATCACAGAGATCTATCTGGTGGCCTATGGTCTGGACCTTGGAGCTGCCACACATCACAAGAAGTTGCAAATTTTGGTTCATAAATTTAGCCAATATGGTGTCTAATTAAAACAAATTGTTGCATTTAAAACACAGAGATTACAAAACTGAACATGTCCAACTCTTTTGATAATACTCTTGATACTGCTGCATAATCTAGAAATGTTGGATATTGCCACATGGCATCTATGCTTTAGGGTGAGAAATATAGTATCCAGTATGTCACAATCTGTATCACTCCCTATTGTCTTAACTGTTACTGAGTTCAATTTTCAGTTGCCATTTATCATCTTGTGCTGTTGCTTTCCTTATAACTGAGAAACATGAATTTTTTATATGTCTCCATAAAAAGTAAGGAAATGAAATATGCACTGAGAAGGTTATACATTTCAAGAAAATGTGAGAGAGTGCATTATTCTTTGAGCTGACCTCCTTCTCACATTTGCATTACCTGCCTGACCACTGCAGGTCCCCATTTGTGGTTTCTACTCCAAGGAAGAGATGTTCAGTGGACAAAATAATTATCCTGATTAGTCTTTTATAGAAATTGTCTTACTTAATAGAGAACTTAAGATGCTTCTTCTCATATATACAGCCATTTAAATATGTTTTCAAGGGATATTTATTGACATGAAAACTATTCATTTAATTAAATTACTAAAAGATAGATACACTATTGCACTTATGGAGTCTACATATACCTGTATGTTATGTTATGATACCAGTTAGGTAAGAAATATGTTACATATGAAAAAAAAAGAAAACACACCAGATATATTTTTTAAATTTTATTAAATCTATTGGGGTGACATTAGTTAACAAGATTATATAGGTTTTAAATGTAAAATTCTATGATATATCATCTGTGCATTGCATTGTGTGTTCACCACCCAAAGTCAGTATGCAACCACTATTCTATTGGAAACACACCAAATGTTAACACTCCAAAAGGGAAGAATCTCCTTGCCATACCTATTTACATACTGACCTCAGACACACAAACCCTGCTGTGCATTCTATAAATAAAAGGTCAAACTCTCCAAAGGTCTTTGTTAAACTTCCCATTGTTATGTTGTCCTCATTCAGAAACTTTAAAAGATGAAAACTCCAAATTTATAGATCAGGATTTGGTAAAAAAAAAAACACAAAAAAACAAAAAACAAACAAAAACATTTCTTGTAAAGAGCTATAGAGTAAATATTTTTGGTTTCACAGGCCATGTGATCTCTGACCCAACTTCACAGATCTGTTATACTAAGAAGACCACTAAAGGCAATAACACAGAAGCAAATGAGGGTGGGTAGGTACCAATAACACTTCTTATGGACACTAGCATTTTATTTTCATATAATTTTGATGTTCACAAAATATTTCTTTCCCAACACTTAAAAAAGGTAAAAGTCATTTTTTGGCTCAAAAAAAGCCTGTATGTGCACAAATAGGTCGTGGGCCAGATTTGAACCTCTGGCTCGAGTGTGCCGATTGCTGTTACAGATCGTCGGTGTTTCCACCCATTTAGGCTGAAGGCTCATGGATCCTGACAAGCCTTAGAGGTAACCTCTGGGGTGACAGTGTATTATTATGATCTCTTCTATGGAAACAAATACTATTACATAAAGATGATGCAACCACAAAGCCGGATGGTGACTGCATTTAGGTTATATACTAAGTGTCCACGGAGGGAGGGAGGTGTGGATCCACATTTGGCAAGCAGAGTGGCATGTTCACAACTGACTCACCCCAATACTGTCCCACTTAGTGGTTACATTTGCGAGAGTACACACTGAACTCACTTCGAGGAAACATTCTAATGCGGACAGGGTAGCAGCATGATGCCCCTGGATATCGAGTCACTGACTGATGGTTTGTATGCACTGGGAAATTGATGGAGCTGCTTTAATTTTCACCAGCTATAAAATTTTTTCATAAAGGGCAGGGAGAGAAATTATGGGTTCAGGGAGCGACAGAAAAAAAATGTTCTCAGCTTTGCTCCTAGGGAAGGAGTTGCTGGGCTTTAAAGATGCAAAAAACTAGGATTGTTTATGTTTAGAAACAAAGTTTCTATTATGCTTATTTGCGAGGAAAAGACCCTCCTGGACTTCACCGCTTCCAATGTTTCTGAGTGGAGCCCTGCCTCTGTTATGGCGTGGATGTCTGAGCTCCTCGGGAGCTACTACTCAGTCAGAAGGATACTTTCCAACACGTGATTATTCTGCCCAGGAGAAACCTCTGGTTTCTGTGAGTCTCCTACTGCCCTGGAATAAAGTGTCCTTCAGGTCCACAGCTTCGCTTCCTGTCCATATTTGGGGGGCAAAGAACTCTCTTGAGAGGCCGAGAACCCCAAGGCCTGAAGGTGCAGTGGTCGCTCTGTGCACTTGGGCCTTCCCCTCGGGGTCCTGCCGCCTCCTGGCACTGCAGGAGGAGACGCTGCTGTGGGTTCCCTCACTGCCACATTCTCTGCCTCCCATCTCATTGCTCATGAAGCCACAGCCCATGCCCACCGTGCCCACTCCCCGTCCTCTCTGCTCTCTCTCTCTCCCTGCCCTTCAATAAACGTCAGCTTTCCCAGATGTCAGACAGATGTTGCTTTTGTTCTCAGCCCTGCAACAGTGAGGCCATGCCAGGAGCCTGGCTAACTCCTGGGAACCAAGCAAGGAGAAAATACAGAGAACACAGAGTGATACCTCAACAAGGTATCCCGCCACAGGCTGAGGCCTGACAACCACAGGAATGCGTACATTAGTTAGTGTGAAAAGTGATGCACTGAGTCAGAAAGCCTGCTGGCCAGCAAGTGGCTGGCGTGGAGGGGTGGTGCTCAGGTCCTGCCAGGAGATCACTGCACTCACCCCCTCCCCACAGCCAAAAGTTCCTGTTGTCACCAGAAGAAACAGCTGCACTGTGGCTCCGAAGCAGGAGGGATGTAGAAAGCCCTGGGCAGACACTCAGGTCCAAGGCATCGAGTCGCTCCTCACGCTTCCCTGGTCCTGATCTTGAGTCCAGTGTGGATAACGGGGCTTCGGGCTATTTCAGGCTGAAGGCGGAACGAGGCTGTTGAGAGCCCCAGTTCTCACAAGGGCCCTGCTTATTTTCAGTGCAGGCCCCTGCTTTCTAATTCACTTTGCCCTCAGCCCCTGTGATATGGGGGTGCTGCCTTGATGGTACTTTGATTGCCTGTGGGAAATGGATCCTGCTCTGAACTGATTCCACTCCCTATTGACAGCATTCCTCAAGCAAGCCTCCTTGTTTTTTTAATTCACCGGCTCCTCATTTCTTTACTGCTGGTTGGGCCACCAGCTTACCTAGACTCCTGCCCGCTGGCTTTTGCTTACTCCTAGTAACGACCCAGTTCCAGTGACTCCGAAACTTGAGTGTACATCAGAATCTCTTGGAGGTCCTGCTAAAACACAGATTGCTGGGCTCCAACTCTGCTTTTCTGGTTCTGCAGGCCTGGGGTGGGGGCCAGGGAGTCTGCATTCCTAACTTGTTCCCAGGCGATGCTGAGACCAGCATGTTGAGAACCACCACAAGCCCACTAACCGATGGTTAGAATACATGTTCCTCCCCGAGAAGCCTGATTGCATCCCCCAGGAAGCCAACCTGATCCATGGTACTAGGGCTTCTGATTTTTCCAGGTTCTGTTTCAGCGTATGAGGTCGTGTCTAGCCTGATGAAAGTGGTTTTTATATAGTGGGCATTTGACTGAATTCATTCACGCATTTCACTTCCAAACCACTTTGTAGTGATAGATACAGAATCACCTTTTTACAGGTTATTTCCCCTTCAGAGCAAGAAACAGGGCCACCTGACATACTGTCGAAAGCTGACCCTGGTTACAGAGTCTGTGAACATCATCCCCATCTGCTGAGCCTCTAAGTGTGTAACCAGGTGCTCACACGACTGTCATTCAGGGTCCTGGTGGAAAAGAGGCTCCGCAGTCCCACCGGGGATTTCAGGAGAGTTCAATCAAGTGTGGCCAGAGCCTGAGGAAACCACACAGGATGGTGTAGAGCCCGGTGCTAGAAAGAGCGGGACCCCAGGGCGGGAACCCACAGAGTGAAGCTGCTTGGAGAAGGCTGCCCTATGGGAGCTGTGGGCTTCCATGTGAGAAGTGGCAAATCCACAGCAACCTGGCGAGAGGAAGCTGCAGAAGTAATGCCTGAATCTCCCTCTCCTCCCACCCCTGGCTTCCACTGCTGCCTCTATGGGCACAACTCACAGGGAGTTAGGCAGCTCCTCTTGACTGCAGTTGATTCATTGCTACTGAGGAGTATGTGCCCTAAACTTCCCCACCTAGTGTCTCTTATAGAGCCAGGATCTGAAATGTAAAATTTTATTTTTGACCATCTATACTAATAAAAGGGTAATATGCTAATTAGACCGGACGTCTTCTGGATGTCCTTCCAGACAAAGCCATGGTGGCAGGGCCAAGGCAGAGGTGGTTAGGGGTGATTAGGCCGGCAAGGGAGAGCAGTTAGGCAGTTAGGGTGATCAGGCTGGCAGGGGTGAGCAGTTAGGGGTGATCAGGCAGGCAGGCAGGTGAGCGGTTAGGAGCCAGTAGTCCCAGATTGTCAGAGGGATGTCCAACTGCCGGTTTAGGCCCGACCCCTGCGGAATCGGGCCTAAACTGGCAGTCAGACATCCCCCGTGGGGTCCCAGATTGAAGAGGGTGCAGGCTGGGCTGAGGAACGCCCCCTCTCATGCACAAATTTTGTGCACCAGGCCTCTAGTTAAAAAATAATGTAGTAAATAAAACATGTTTAAAATAAAAATAGCAAAATTCAAAACACTGACAGAAATAGACACTAGATGAAATGAATCTAATATTGTCTGTCCCCTTAGGTCCAAGTCAGATAATCTAAGAATAGAAATCCATTATTCTAAACATAAAGGGACTCTTTGTGTGAACTATCTCTAGTCTTAAAATGTAAAATTATCTTCCAGGATTGAGGCTGAGGGGGGTGTGGGGCTAAATATGAAGAACACCATTCTTGGAAGCTAACTTTACTCGGGGATTTTTGCTCTGATACAATCTTTGACCTTTCGCCCCCTTTATGAAGAGCAGAGGTACCACTTACATATTTGCTCTTAATCTATGTTTCAAATTCAGACTGGAAAGCAGATGCCCCTTGCCTCCCATTTGCTTAAGTCTGTTAGGCAAAAATAGTTCTCTTTTCCATTGCCAGTTGCACACACCACCTATTAATGATTTCTCATAGCGTTCCGTAGCAGAGAGAAAACAGACAACTACATGATCATTACGTGTCAGGGCTCTGCAGTGCCCTTCATTTCCCCGCACCTGCTGCCACCTGCTCTCTCCCTTCTTTCGAAGGTTTGTATTTTCTGTTGTGCTGCCTGTGTAACCTTTAGCTTCACCTTGCAAGTTGCCTGGGGATGTTGCTGCTGAGGAAGGAAAGCAGATGGATACAGCTTGTCATGACCCCATTTTCACCCAGCCCCCACTTTTACAGAGCCTTGGAGAAGACTGGGGCCCTGATGAAATCAGAAACATCAGTGCTGGTCTTGGCTCAGCCACTAGCCCACTGGGAAAGGAGGCATTTTTGGGGCAGAGTCCCTTATTTATGAAATATGGGCATCTGACCCAATTTTAGGTTGCCCTTTCCAGTTCTGAGGAAAGCAGATTCCTCACCAGATGAAATCTTATGTATGATGTCCTCAAAGCCAGTTGCTCTCATCTCAAAGACTAGACCAGACAGTGGGAAGTTCAGGACTTCTTGTCAGTAAACTCTCTCCCTTTCCTACTGTGCCTGACTGGGTATGCTGTCTTATCTCATCCTCTGCAGAGGGCACCCAGCCTCAGCTTCTTGCTTAGCCTCTATGAGCAAAGCCTCTCCTTTGAGTAAGTATTCAGTCCTGTGGAGGTGTTGGTGTTCCTAGAAATACCATGTATTAAGCACTGACATGATGACCTCATTGGATGTCACTTGAAGAGCTAGGAATTATTGTTTTCATTTTGAAAATGTGAACACAGAGGCTGAGATAGTTTAAAGGCATAAATTTGAACTCCTCTAAAAGTATTATCTGCCACTTTAGGGTGATAGAAAAGGCATTTTAAAAGCTTCTCTCTTAGTCACTTCTCTCTTTTTCTTAGATTCTGTCCACACCAAAAAAGTCTACACAGAGGACTGTAGTGTGATAAGCTTCTCTCTGAGGTCTGTGAATCTATGGCCACAGGGACACTGGATGATGGGGAAAAGAAAAGGAGGAATAGCAGAGGGGGAGTTAGAAATTCCAAATGGTTGTGGAATCTGTGGTAGAAAGGGGAGGAAAGAGAAATCTTCAACAGTGGAAAGCAAGTGTTATGCCCACCAGAGTGGCATCTTTCCCCTGGGTACTAATCAGATGCAATTTATTATCAACATAAGTAGTTTGAAGTACATGTTTGATTTTTCATGTGGTAATTCTTTAGTTCTTATTTGGGGATCAGATTTATAGCATTTGTTCTTTTTAAAAAATATATTTTTATTGACTTAGGAAGGAAGAGGGATAAAGAGATAGAAACACCACTGATGACAGAGAATCATTAATTGGCTGCTTCCTGCACACTCCACACTGGGGATGGAGTTCATAACCCGGGCATGTGCTCTAACCGGAAATCCGGGAATCGAACTGTGATCTCCTGGGTCATAGGTTGATGCTCAACCAAGGAGCCATACCGGTGGGCAGGACTTGTTCTTTAGTATTCTTACGGGAAAAAAGCATGGGGATGAAGAGTATTACCACACAGAACTGAGTTTATAATAGTGGAATTTTGGACAACAGCCCAAGATATATATTGAAGATAATTTGGGCAAGGGTGTTTTCCTGGAATCATTCATCCTGTTGCCTACTTTCTATGTGGTCACTCATGCAAGATCACTTGGATTAAAGAAGTAATCTAATTTGGTCAGTAAAAAAGCTGAAATCAGAAGGCCAAACTTCTTTGCAGCAGAGATTTTATCAAAGAGTCTTTTTTTCACAAGAGTTGTCATCAGTACAGTGTGGGTTAAGAGTGAGTCACACTCGAACCCTGCCTTCCTATTTCCCAACCGCCCTTGACAACTGGCCTCTGCCTCAGTTGTCTCAGGTGTAGGGACACCACTTATATGCTAGAGCATGTTATGAGCGTTCGCTGGAGTAATGTGTTTCCAGCACTTAGGACAGCGTCTGACAAATGGTAAATGTGTTGTGTGTGTGTTTATATGTATTATATTTACTATGTATGTAAACATGTAATCAAACATCAATTTGGAACCACCTAGGGAATGCTGCACAAGAACAATATGTGTTTTGTTTTGTTTTTTTAATGCATGTGAAAAAAATGTTACAAAGCAAGGCATCTGGGGACACTTCTATTTACATCTGTGGTTCCATAGGATTTTGATTGTTTCTTTTTGCCTTTTACTGACATGTTGTAATGCTGTGATGTGGTGAAAGCATCTCTATTCAGAGCTCCCACAGCCTGGTGCGTTTATGCAGATTGGCTAGAAGGGCCGCACCTCAAAAGAGGGACCCAAGGAGGTATGCAGTGATTGTTCTATCCTCCTTCCCCATTCATTTCCTCTGCAAGGTCCCTTACTTGCCTTGATGGAGCCTAAGTTGGACTGAATGGAATTCCTTAATTGGGACTAATTGGATACGGGGTGTTGTTCTGACCTAGAAAACACATTGTTGATGATTCTGATATTTGTCACCAAAAGACACCCAGGAAGAGATTGCAAATCTCTGAGGACTCACAAATGCAATTTTTTTGTTTGTGATTCTGTAGTAATAAAAAGGAGAAAGGAATCAAATTCATTAGCCAAGAAATCACCTTTAGGTCTCGATAACCCTCTGAGCTTAAATTTCCACATCTGAAAAGGGGGGTGGTAACACCTATTTCAGAGGATTGTAAAGGATAAATCAAATAACACGAATAAAGAACTTAGCATAAGGCCTGGCACATAGGCTTCAATCAATACATGTTGGAGGAACAGCTCCAGAATGAATGACTGTACCATGCTAATTTCACCATTTGAGGATAGCACCTGAAAATGAACCTAAATAACACTGACTTTAGGACAAGACTTCTGACTGACCTTTTATTCTCTTCAGAAATAAGGCAATGTTGTTTTGTTTGTCCTTCTCGATACTTAGGAGATTGCTGTATTTTTTTTTAACAAGAATCCAGAGGTTCATGACCCCATACACTGCAACGATGTTGCAAGTAGTGAGGATCCCCAGGCCAGGCCATAACAGCTCATTTAAGATAATAGTTGACTTGACATAGAGCTAATGGGTTGTTCTACTCCACACCTCCTACAGATACCACTCTCAAGGCTCAGAAGTATATTCTGTGTCTTTGCTGCTCAGAGATTTATGTTTCTCCTTCACTTTCAGGATGAGCCCGATTCTGCCTGGTGTAAGAATCTAAACTCCACCTCATGTCCCGCCACTCTGTCCACTAAGACCACCGTACTTCCTGCCTTCAGCCATCCTCAGACTGGATTTTTCATCATTAGCAGGAATAACTTGCAGAAGTGTTAAGAGGTTCAGTCCTCGAGATGATTAAACTGCTGTTTTTTTTCTTCTTGGATCAGGCTCTGCTCTTCGCAGTAATAGTTACATAGATATCACAGTGGTATCTTAGTGTGTCTTCCCTGGAACTGCAAATAAATGGACGTGAGAAAGATGCAGGAGAGTTAGCCTTCACAACACCTAGGTCAGCTCGTTAAAAAGCGGATGTGTAGAGCATCCATTCTTTCTTCTGCATTTATCTTTGCATACATCTATCAGTTCTGTCCCTGACACTAAACTGTAAAGTCCTGAGAAACAGGGATTTTTGTATCTCCCAGTGCATGTGGTATGGCACTTGGCCAAGGGGTGGGGAGGTGTTCAATAGGTATATTTTTTATACGTCAGATACTTGTATGTACTTTTAATTTATCTTGTCCTACATAAATTGAAGGGTCCAGGGAAGAAGAACAATAGTGTAATGTGGACATATGGTCTTCCTATCTAATAAAATCCAGAAGAGATCCAAATACATCCCCTATGGAAAAACAATATGGAGATTTTTTCCTCAAAAAACTAAACAGAACTATTATATGACCCAGAAGTTCCACTTGTTAGAAATTTATCTGAAGAAATCCAAAACACTGATTTAAAAGAATATATGCGCCGAAACCAGTTTGGCTCAGTGGATAGAGCGTCGGCCTGCGGACTGAGGGGTCCCGGGTTCGATTCCGATCAAGGGCATGTACCTGGGTTGCAGGCACATCCCCAGTGGGAGATGTGCAGGAGGCAGCTGATCGATGTTTCTCTCTCATCGATGTTTCTAGCTCTCTATCTCTCTCCCTTCCTCTCTGTAAAAAATCAATAAAATATATTTAAAAAAAATAAAAGAATATATGCAACCTTATGTTCATTGGAATATTATTTACAACAGCCAAGATATGGAAATGATCTAACTATCCATTGATAGATGGATGAATAAAGAAATTGTAGTACCTATATACAATATGATATTACTCAGCCATAAAATAATGAAATTTTACCATTTGTGACAACATGGATTGACCTAGAAGGTATTATGCTAAGGAAAGTAAGTTAGACCAAGAAAGACAAATAACATAAGATCTCACTTATATGAGGAATATAAAAAACAAGATGAACAAATAAAACAGAAACAAGCTCATAGATACAAAGAATAAATTGATGGTTACTAGGAAGGAGGGGTGGGGGATTTGAGAAAAAGGTGAAGGGTTAAAGAAGTACAAATTGGCAGTTACAAAGTAATCATGGGGATACAAAGGATAGCATATGGAATAGAGTCAATAATCTATCTATATATATAAAAGGCTAAGCAACCGGCTGACCAGTTGACCTGCTGGTAGATATGATGCACACTGACTACCAGGGGGCAGACGCTCAACGCAGGAGCTCAACGCAGGAGCCAAGCGACACCAACTTTGCAGAGTGCCCTCTCACACTCTGGGACCCCTTGGGGGATGTTGGTTTAGACCCGATTCCCACAGACCAGACTAAGGGACCCCACCTGCTGGAGGGATCCTCGTTCACTCTGCAGACACCCTTCAAGCCCCAGTGCCACCCCAGGTGCGGCTGAACGGGGAGGGACAGTGGGAGGTTGGCTCCAGGGTGTGTCCAGCCTATCTCTCCCAGTCTCACCCTGCCATCCACCTTCTAATTAATTTCCTTTTAATGTGCACGAATCCATGCACTGGGCCTCTAGGATTGTAATAACTATGTATGGTGTCAGGTGGGTATTAGATTTATGAGGGAATCACTTCATAAGTTATAAAAATGTGTAGTCACTATGCTCTTCACTTGAGATTAATATAATACTCTATGCCACTGAGATTGAAAATAAATTTACAAAAGTAAAGAGAACCAAGTAAATTTAATTTTAGCAATATACTTCATTTAGCCCAATATATTGAAAATATTATCATTTCAAAATGTGTTTAATATATAAAAATTATTGAGGTAGTTTACATTCTCTTTTTATGCTAAATCCTTGAAATACAGTGTGTTTTATACTTAGAATGTGTCTTAAATCAGACTAGCCACATTTTAAGTCCTCGATAGCCATCTATGGCCAGTGGCTACCACATTGGGGAGTGCAGGTTGACTATTGTCAATGCTGAGTACCACATCCTGTATGACAAGTATATTGGCTTGATATATACTAATTTAAGAGTAGTAAAAAAAATGTTTCCTGTCTTTGTGTGCAGCAGTGGCAAATATTGCTCTAATCTGTGAGTCCCTCCACAACCACCAAGTCCACTCCTAATATTTGTGGGGTTTGAAGCAAGCTATGAAGACCTATGCATCATAGATCTAAATATATAAAGGCTATAAATCATATTAACAAACCAGAAAATGAAACACAACCTAGTCCCTGATCTTGATTAATGTCTCCTCTTAAGGACCTGGAAGCGCAGGTTCAAGAACTCCTGGGCTTCTCAGAGAACCAAGCAGAAGATCTCAGGTCAGGTAAGGCTGGCCTCAGCTGCAGCCTCCAGCCCCACACTTCACCCCCTTCTCTTACCACCTCCCAGCTCCCTTCCACACCATGTGGGCCTTGCACACTCACACATGGGCATACGCGTCTACATATACAGGATAGCTCTGGTCATATCACCACAGACAGTGCTCTGGGCCATCTTTCAGGCTTAGGAGTGTGCATAACTGTGACACCATCCATCTTCATGAGGAGGATTCAGGAAGGAGGCCAGCTCAGTCCCTGCTATTGGGCTCAGAGCTATTTGGACAGGGAACTTTGAGGTGGAAGGATGTACAGGTTTCATGTAGGCACATTTAGGCCCTCTGTACTATGAGGCCTATGAGGAAGGGCACAGGCAAGGGAAGACCAGGGCAGAGCCCTTTATAATACAGGTCCAGGGCCAGAACCTAAAAGGGCTACAGGAACCATAGATTGGAACATAAATTGGTACAAGAGAAGCAGGAAAATGGCACTCCTGGGAACCGATATTTTGTTATGCTTCTAAGAGGAAGAACCATGGCAAGTATATTGGCTTGCTGGAATTGCCATAATAAAGTACCACAGGCTGGGTGGCTTAAACAACAGAAATGTATTTTCTCATAGTTCTGGAGGATAGAAGTCCAAGATTACAGTATTGACACTGTTAGTTCCTTCTAAGGTCCCCCTCGTTGGCTTTTAGATGGCTGTCTTCTTCCTGTGTCTTCACATGATTGTGTGTGTGTGTGTGTGTGTGTATCCAAATTTCCTCTTTTTATAAGGACAACAGTTGTACACTCATTCATAATTTATTAGATAAAGGTCAGTTGCATTTTAAGATGCATTCATTTAAATTGTAGCATTAGTTGTAAATTGGGATCTTTTTCTAGATAAATTGTCATTACTTTTTTAAACAAAATATATTACTCTACACCCTAACAAAAGACAAAATTCAAAGACTTACAGATACACTCCATCCTAAACTCCTCTCACACAAATATTCGTCATAACTCCACTTTAATTTAATTATGTCTTTAAAGACTTTGTCTCCAAATACAGCAACATTCTAGGTACCGGGGGTGAGTTGTTCACCATATAGATTTTAGAAGGGGTACATTTCAGCCCACAACAGCTAACTAGTTCATTAGTCTGTCCTTTCACCTACTAATACATACCTTCTCACTTAAATTCCTCTGCAATGTGAAGGAAACTGTGTTTTTCTCTTAGATAGGCGATGACACAACTGTCATCTTTAGTGGCCTTCAGATCCTGCCTTTTGTTTGGGCAAAAGAGATGTGGAGAGGAGATACGGAGAAGTGTTTCCCTGGGGCTTGAGCAGTGTTAGTCATGTGAGTGGATGTTTGGGATTGCAGGTTGACTATTGCCAATGCTGAGCACCACATCCTGTGTGACAGTCACTGTGTCCTTCCACAAGCTTCTGTGTTTGTGAGAGGCATGTGCTCTAGAGCACAGCACCCAGGGGAAGGGTCCCTCCTGTCTAAATCTCCAGGAAGTATTGCGAAGAGTGAGGAGGGTTTTCGTTATAGCTGTGCAAGCTGGCATAGAGGGATAGAGGGTAGGGAAATTTTCATAAATAATGGCAGGAGGCAAAATCTATCAGATTTGTAGTAAAGAGGGAAAAAGAGGAAGGAGTCAATAATAATTCCCTGGGATCTGTCCTGGGTGATTAGGTGAATAGTAATATTGCTAACTAAGAGAGATTCTATTTTAGGGGAAAAGAGAAGTTGGTTTTGGGGCACACAAATTCCAAAGGTAAATGCTATCGATCACAACTCCTCAAGCTCATGTTTCTATCATGTATACTCTGAGTCTTCTCTGGTTTCCTTAGGAGGACTCCCCGTGTCACAGGAAACTTAAAGAAAATAAATCTGTGACCTTTTCCTCTCGTGTGAGTTGAATTCTCAGGCCCTTTTGGGCCACAAACCCTAAGAAGATGGAGGTAAAGGTTCTACCTCCTGACATCTTCCTTTCTGGCATCTTTGCATACCACCTCCTTTCTTGGCTTCATTCTTCAGCATACTCATGTGCTTTCAGCTATCACCTCAAGAAACTGTGAATGTGGATGGTGTCTTTCAAAAGTAAATAATAACAATAAAAAAGTAAGTAGACATGCCCTTTCTACAATAATTATGTCAGCCAGCAGAAGGTGGTTTATAAGTTATGGTTGTTGTTGGTGTGCTAATTAATAATTTACATACATCAATTGAAATGTGAATCACCCAAGTTTATTAACAACAGTATAGTTATAAAAAATGGAGAAAGAGCCTGGCCGATGTGGCTCAGTGGTTGAGCATCGACCTATAAACCAGGAGGTCACAGTTTGATCCCCGGTTGGGGCAAATGCCTGGGTTACAGGCTCAATCCCACAGTGAGAGGTGTGCAGGAAGCAACCAATCAATGATTCTCTCTCATCATTGATGTTTCTAGCTCTCTCTCCCTCTCCCTTCCTCTCTGAAATCAATAAAAATATTTTTTAAAAAGTTAAAAAAATGGAGAAAGAAAAGGGAATAAGACAGGGTATACCATTTAAGAGAGTTGTAGAAAAACAACCATAAACAAATAAACAAAAAACAGAAGCAAGGCTTTTTGAAAGACTACTGCCTGTTCAGGTAAGACTTTGGTCTGGGGCCTCTAGATGCCAGTGACACTAAATTAAGTGCTTCATTTTTAGCATATTTCCTTATCATTTGGCATCAAATGCCACACACCAATGCTAAGTACAATTCAGCCAAGTTTTTAATTCCAGGAAAGTTCCCAACAAACTTTCTTTTCTTTGTAAAAGACACTTATAAAACCTGTTGTGGAGAATAGCTAGTAGATGGGAATAGCCCTAATGTCCATCAATGGAAGAATGAGTAAATGAAATGTGGTATATACATACAATAGAATATTATTCAGCCATAAAAGGGAATCAAGTTCTGATAGTGCTATAACATGGATGAATATTGCAAATATTATGCTAAGTAAAATCAGCTAGACACAAAAGCACCAATATTGTATGATTCCACTTACACAAAATGTCTAGGATAGGCAACTTCATAGAGGCAGAAATTAGATCAGAGGTTACTAGGGGCTGACAAGAGGGAAAAAAAGGAAGTTATTTTTTAATGGATACAGAGTTTCTGTTCTGAGAAAAAGTTTTTGAAACAGATACTGGTGATGATTTCATAACATTGTGAATGTAATTAATGTCACTGAATTGTACACTTAAAGAGATTAAAATGAAAAATTTTAAGTTATAAATATTTTACTGCAATAAAGAAATATAGTATTTTTCAAAAAAAATACAGTAAAAAAGTCCTGGTCCCAAGTCTAAGAAGCATCGTTACAGTCCTACCTTGAAGTATGTTAGTCTACCTTGGAGTCAGGCTGGGGTACTAAAAGAGATAAATAACTGCTAACATTATATCTTTTTAAAAAAATGTATGCAAATTTTAAGAAATTATTTAGGTGATTGTGGTATCTCAGGGTGGAACGCTGGCTATGACAAAATAATTTACCTGTATTATAAGTGTATAAAATAATCTTACCAAAGGGAGTGGAGGAAAGATTGCTGATCTTGAAGTGACTTTGGAAATAAATGGAGACTGTAAGACTAAAGACTAAGGAACTGTACATAAACACTGTACTCTAGTTGGTAAAGTTGTATCTCAGGGGAGGATGAGTTAATTTTGAAACCAGTGTGCATGTGTAATGGAATTGAACAGTAAGTCAATGGATGGTGGATGTTGGGAGCCTGATTTCTCACTGTTGAAGGGGAAGGTTACAGACAAGCAAAAGGAAAAGGTTAGAGTGATCCATGTGGTCCTGGAACAGAACGATCCATATGGTACTGAATTGGACACATGTGTTCATGTTTAGCTTAATATAGATACAAATAAATACATATGGAAATATTTATAGATATGTGTACATACACTGGTTCATGCACACACACTCATTTCCTTGATTTGTCAACTGAGAAGCCCTAAAAGCAACAACACCTCAGTAGCAAGGAGATACAGGTTTCGAACAACATTCTCCAACAAAAGGAACCAAGACGTTTTGGAGAAATGGCTGACTTTAGGACTGGGTAGGAAATATACAAGATGAGCCTGCGACATCTTTGAGTGCTGGAGAGTAAGTAAACCTCCCACAAATATGGGGATGTGTCAAAGGCTCCTAATGGCCAAAGCTGGAACAATCTGAGCAAGAAAATGAATAATACAGTATTGGATTATAACTCAAAGTATAAAATAAATATCTACATGTCTATACTGATCTAAACAAGCAAGCAAATTAGTGAATAGATAGATAGGAGAGAGTAATTAAATCCTCTCTGTGGGAGAATTCTAAATAATTTTTGTACATCTAATTTTTATATCTATAATTCTCATTTCAGCATCATATAAAACCATGAGTTATTAAAAATACTATATTTGAAGAGGCATGACTACGGGATGATCAGGCCACAGGGCATCCTTAATTGAAGTGAGCAAACTAAGGGTCTTACAAAGTCATCAGTGGGCAGATTTTCAACTACTTCCCACTTCGGTTTCCTTGGCAATGAAACTTATCTAGCAACTCCTACTTATTCCTACTTAGATCTTAAGAGGACGCCTCTCTGAGTCTCACCGTACCAATTTGAATTGTTAGGTGTATGTGTCCTTAAGTAAGAGTACAGTTACCTCAAAAAAAAAAAAAAGAGTACAGTTACCTCCACATATATACACCTTCAAGAAGAAAAAGAAATGTAAAATGTTTTGGCTTTATTTGTAGCTAAGATAAGTTTTCAATGTTTCCTAGTTTCTGAAACCACAACAATGAAGGAATGCAGTCATCTTCCTGGTCACTGGTCAGTGATTGCTCACAGAATGTCAGGGCAACAGTGACTCAGTAGTAAACACGGCGGACACTCCCCTTGTCCTACGGAAATGCACATTCAAAGGAGGGCGGGCCATGTGATTAAGCCTGCGGATATTTACAGTAAGTTATGCGTTACTCAGAAGTGGGCACCAATAATGACTTGGTTTAAAAAACAAAACAAGCACCACTACAGTGACCACTGAGAATGATGTTTAAACTTTTTGCTACAACATTTTGACATTCTGAGCTGCTTTCAGTGCGGGCACTGCATGCTCAATCCTGGTTATTTTTTCCTACATAGTCTGTGTCACAATGCAGCTGCCCTTGCCCCATCCTGTCCAGGTAGCTGTGAATGACAGGCCTCCTGAGGGAACCTTCTGAGAATGAGAGGGCATCTCCTATCATCACAGGAATGATAGGTCACAGGGAGCATTCACATATTCTCAAGTGACAGTCTTGCCTTTAAAACCATTTGTTTTTCTATTACAAATATAACAAGGGTTAGAGTAGATATGAGCTGGCAAGAAGAAACCCAAATCAGTTTTAATTACAAATAACAGATGTGCCTTTAAAAATAACTTATCCCATCATACAAACCAGATAGAGCAACAATCAGTTGTCGTATAATATCTACAGGATATAGGTATATATCAAGTGTCACAATTGGGTTCAAAGCGTCTTTTCCATATGTTACTCTCTTAGAAGTCATCTCCAAACATACATATAATGATGATGTACCTAAAAGCACCAATGACATAGAGATTTTCAATGGAATTAACTAAATAACATTCACTAACTAATAAATTCTCACATTTAATATTTGTCAATCCCTGTCTCTGGCCAACATTTTATGCTGCTCTGACATTGTTAAAACATAGCAAAAAAATATGCAGTATTATAATTATGCTATGGGGTTTGGGTATCTTATTTTTGTAATTTCTCTTGTGTAATGGAAATATTTCCCTTTTCAGGACCACATAAAACACCTGAGGAAAGGGCAAGGTCAGGCTGACAGATTGTAGAATTTAGATTGGCCACCTGAACTATTTGAGGTCTCACTGTAATCTTGAATGTTTGCACCTGCTGTGAAGTAAGTCCGTGTCCTTGGGCACCTTACAAAGCTGAGCTTGGGCACAAGTTGGGAAGAAGAGGAGGCTGGGAGAGTTACTTTTTACCAACCTACTCAGTCCCTCCTCCGCCTCCCTCCATGACATTTTGTTTACATCAATAGCAAAGACAAAAGAATAATCTTCACTTCTTAGCTACAAATAAAGAAGTGATCTCTGACACCCACAGCATGACTGTCACTTAAACACTGACACAATGTCAGTGTTTAAACCAGTGATTCCCAAAGTGGGCGCTACCGCCCCCTGGTAGGTGCTGCATCGATCCAGGGGGGCGGTGATGGCCACAGGTGCATTTGGGGGTGATGAGTAACTGCTATTAAAATTTAAAAAAAATTAATTTCCAGGGGCTGAGTAATATTTTTTCTGGAAAGGGGGCGGTAGGCCAAATAAGTTTGGGAACCACTGGTTTAAACTGTCTCAGGTTTGCACTGCCAGGCTCTGAGAGTCCTCCACATTCCATACTTCTGATGGCTTGTATTTGGGGAATATTCTGCCCTGTTGGCCTTTCTCCATGTTAGATGCTGCTCTTTGGCTTCAGTATTCTCCTTATAGAAATAGATGTGGTGGTTGCTGCCTCAACTAAGAATCCTTCCATTGTTTCAAATTCTGGAAAGAAGACAAGGCAGTAAAATTAATACTTCATTAAAATAATTCTCCTTCTTGCTGGGCCGGTGTGGTTCAATAGTTGAGCGTTGACCTGTGGACCAGGAGGTCACGGTTTGATTCACGGTCAGGGCACATGCCTGGGTTGTGGACTGGATCCCCAGTGTGGGATGTGCGGAAGGCAGCGATTAATGATTCTTTCTCATCATTGATGTATCTGTCTCTGTCTCTCTCTTCCTTCCTCCCTGAAATCAATAAAAATATTTTTAAAATTCTTCTCCTATGTTAGATAGCTCATAATTAGGGTAACCAGATTTCTAGAACAGGAATAGAAAGAAAGGGAGGGGTGGAAGAAAGAAGGAGAGTACTAAAGAGAAACATCATCACAAGGAAAGGTTATGGGTAAGAAAACACTATGAACAAGAATTACACCTTCCACAAAGAACATTTTTGTCACCTTACAAGGATTATATAAAATTTACAAGTTATAATCCAAGTAAATAAAATATTTAAGGGAATGTGCAGCCTTCACATAATTATTGACTGGAGTTGCCAGTCACTGTGGTAGGAATCTGGGATTGAGAAAGTGAACTGAACTTGGTTGATGGAGGTTCCCAGTTTAGCATTAGAGACAAAATGAAAATACGCACCTTTTCTGCCCATGTTTGCAAAATGGGGAAAAGTCATGCTATCCGAGTAACTGAAACAATGAGAAAAAAACTTTAAAAAGTGGGAATGATATAATTAGCTGCTCATTTTACTGTTCATTTCATTTAAACATATTTACCCGCTTACGGGTACATCCTAAGGTAAAAATCAGCAGGTCTGCCTAGTACTGCCAATTTTGACATTGATCTGTCATTTATTTCCTCTGTATTTTTGCTTTCTTATCAGGTTAAAAATGTCTATCTACATTTTAATTTGTAATATAAGACTTGGAAATCTCTTTCAGCTCCTCTGGAGGACATCTGCATTAAACATAAAAATTTAAAAATGAACTCTTGTGTATGCCAACAGGGGATTAAGAAAGGGTAGTGATTAATGCTTTCTAAAGTATTCAGGAAGTTAGTCTTTTCTAGTTATTTCACCATATCTTAGCAGAATTGCAACTGAGAGATGCCTAAGAGAGGAAATAACAGAGGAGTCTGGGAAGGAGAAACACAGGATCAAGTTAGCAGGTTAACAGAGCACAACAAATCTTCTGTGGATGGTGACACTTCAGAAAGTCTCAAAGGCTTTACATTTCATGAAAGATTGTCTCAGGTTTGCCCAGATATAAAATTGTTAAAAATTATGCAGAATGATGTGGAAAAGTAGACTAAGGCCTATTCAAATTGCCCATTTTAATTACATGGCTCAAGATGTTTTGAAAATCACACAAAATCTATCAAATTAAATGTTTTTTCAGGTAGTGCTTGATACTAAATTAAGTGTTTGCAATTGTGGGCATTCGGAATAATATATTAAATATATATTTTAATTCATTTCAGAGAGAGTAAGGGAGAGGAGAGAGAGAAACATTGATCAGTTGCCTCCTGCATGCCCCCTACTGGGGATCAAGCCTGAAACCCCAGCATGTGCCGTGACTGAGAATTGAACCGGCAACCTCCTGGTACATGGGACAACACTCAACCAACTAAGCTACACAGCTGGGCCAGAAGAATATTTTAAAACTTACTAGTTTTACTCTGGAGCAATAACACTTCAGCAAGGCATTGTGGGACAAAAACTGAAAGAAGAAAGAAGCCAGATAATTGAGCTTGATATTGGGGTCTACTTTTCCTTAAGATGATTGACAATTCCAATACTAGATAAGTCTTCATAGAGACTGAATCTCATCTCTGAAACATTTTAATCCATAATTGGATTTATAGTAATTTTAGATAGCTAGTGCTTCAAGCCTAGCTACTTGATAGATGCATCCTTAGAGAAAGACGATATCATTAAGAGCTTAAAATTTCTTCCAAGTCTTCATATATAATGTGTACCACGCAGTCAAAAATAACCAAGCATAAAAGGAAACAAGGCCATGTGACCAAAAACCGAAATAAACAACAGTGGTTCCTGGGTCGATGCTCTACCGCTGAGCTATACCCGCTGGACGGTTGCACTATTTTGTATGGTTTATGTTAAACAATATAAATGTTTGGTATATGGACTAGTTATTATTCAGTACAATGGTATCTGTTCTGCATGACAGTGTAGTCTTGCTCTAGTGCTGTATAAACTGCATAATATAATCTCTTTTAATACACAGCCTTTATTTTTTTAAATATTATAAATTATCTGGTGGCTAGTAGCAAATGAAGTACAGTAACCCCTGCACTGGCATAGGAGACTGTTTGTCTTGTCTTCTGTAGTCAGACTTCTAGCAGAAGTGATTTTATCAGGAAAAAGAAAAAAAATTCCAATAGGATCACATGAAATGAAAACCTAAGCTGCAAGAACCTAGCACAATATCCTAATCACAGGAGGCACTCAGTCAGGCACTCAGTCAATACTGTTGACTTGAACTGAAAATTAATCCAGTGGTTTATTTTCTTATTTTGGGGGTTCTACTTTGATTAAATAAAAGTACTTATTTTTAGGCTTGTCCACTTTTGGGTTAATCAGTTTATTTATTCTGCCTGTTTTCCATCTCTAAATGTTTCGGTTCTTTTAAAAAAAATATTATTGATTTCAGAGAGGAAGGAAGAGGGAAAGAGAGATAGAAACATCAATGATGAGAGAGAATCATTGATCTGCTGCCTCCTGTGCTCCCCATACTGGGGATTGAGACCACAATCTGGGCATGTGCCCTTGACAGGAATCAAACCTGGGACAGGCCAAAGCTCTATCCACTAAGCCAAACCCGCTAGGGCTGTTTCAGTTCTTTTATAAACTGATTCTTTTGTCATTATCTTTCCTCTCTTCTTGGTATTAGCTTTCCTAAGACATTTTCATTGTTAATGCACAATCAATACACCTTATCAGTGGCACAAGAGGTTAACTTGTTTAAAAAGCAATCATGTTATTCCTTCTCCTAAAACTTAGCCAGGTACAGTAAGTCCTCACTTAACGTTGTTTAGGGATAGTTCTGCAACTTTAAGCAAAAGGACATATACTGAAACCAATTTACCATAAGCTAGTTGCTATAATCAAGTTAAATTTCTTTGGCATCTTTTCAATGTTATAATGAAACAATGCTGAATGAAACGATGTCATTTGAGGACCTGCTTTACCAACTCCTGGCAGCCTGGCTGGGACCACAGCTGCTGCTCTGCCCTGTGGCCTCGGCCCCTCCAGATCAGAGGAAACCTGGACGAGTGGAATGCTGGAACTGGGTCGCTCTAGCTGACGAGAGCTGGCTGTGTGCATCTCTGCCAGCTCCATGTTCAGTCTGTCAGGTGGGTAACTTCAAATCGGCCATGCCAGGAGTGTTTACTCCACAGTAATCAACAAACATTACAAATTGGGGCTCTTGTCTCCCCCCACCCCCCTCCCCCAAGAAAGCCAGTAGTTAAACATTTACCAGCACACCACTGGTTGGATATGAGGTGGAGAGAGAGGTTGAAGATAGGTGGAGAATGAGATCACAAACTATTTAAAGGTTCCATCATAAAACAAGAGTGAGCCAAAATGGCTTCATATTCTCCGGTCCTCATCAACACCCACAGGTCTCATGGGCAGGCGGCTCTTTCCTGGAGTCAGTGCAACATTGCAGAGGAGCACGGGACTGGGACTTAAAGGAGCTGGGTTCGGGTCCTCATGCTGCCCTGCATGTCTATGTGATCTGGACAAACACTCCCATTCTCCCATTTTCTTGCCTGTAGTACAAAAGTTGGAAGATGACTTAGATTCTTCTTACTCAAAGTGTGGTTCCTGAGCCATCAGCATGAGCATCACTGGGAGCTTGTTAGGGAAGCAGAGTCTCGGGCCAAGCCGAGTGCCACTGAAACAGAAACTGCATTATAATGAAATCACGAGTTGCGTTGTGTACATATTTGGAGAAGCACTAGACTAACTAGGTTAGCAGTTCCCAAACCTGCCTGAGTATTTGGAGAGATTACAAAAAAAAAAAAAGTATTTCTGGCCTTCATTCCTGATCCGTTGAATCAAGATTTCTGATTTCTGGGGATGAATCTCAGAAAATTTTAAGAAGTCCCCCAGAAGATTTCGAAGATCAACAAGTGATGGGATCCATTAGCCCAGATGGTCCTTTCCAGTTTTGTAGCCTGTGGAAAGTTGCTCACCTTCCAGATTTGCTCTTCGGACCCTGTCCAATCACTCTGCTGATAGTTATAAAAACTGGTGAAAAAGCAACTCTTGAAGGGCAAAGGGACTATGGATTTTTAAACCACCTTTATTTCATGAAATATGAGAAGGCACTGTAAAAAGATTAGATTTTGCAGTTGATACAACCACCTTCTAAATATGAAAAAAAGCCAGCAGAGACAGATTACTTCATAGAGTTGGAACAGAAACTAAAGGAAAATAAATGACACTGTAATTGTATCTGTCCCATGAAATCCTAGCTGACTTATTAAATTCATGGCTGGCCCTGGAGAGGATTTTAGATGTGTGTACCTGAGATAGTGAGGCTTCATGCCCTAAATTGGTGGAAAGCTCAGGCAGGCTGCTTTTAGCTACAAATTATGAAATGGATATACATAGGTTTACATGTGTATATATAAATTATATACATGGTGGGGCTAAAGTAGGTTTACAGCTGTGAGCACCGAAAACAGAGAGTTTATGCTTATATTATTATTTATTAATTATTGTATTATTTTCCATAGAAACAATTGTAAACTTACTTTTGCTCCACCATGTATATATAATTATTTGTTATTAAGTAAACTTGTAAGATATAAAACAATCATTTTGTCATGAAGTAATCCTATGATCATATGCATTTTAATTTTAAAATTAGCTTTACCAAACACAACTAAAATATAGGCGACTTCTTCCTGGCCAATAATCTACTTAAGAATATCAGTTGGGAATATGCTCAGCTACAAATAATAGAAAACTTGACTTATAACCTACAGGAGTTGTTTTTCCCACATTAAAAGGGAGGACCCAGAGATGCCAACTCCAATATCTTGTGATTCTCTGGCCTTTCCTTCGTGTTGGAAGATGCTGCTGCAGCTTCAGACACCTTATCTTCCCAGGCAAGAGTGAGGTGGGGAAGGTTGGCGCGGGCTGTGTCAGCCTCTTTGCGTTGAGATAAGCAAAGCTTTCTCACTCTGGCACCCAGCAGAATTCTGCTGTCTTGTTGGCCAGGGCCAGGTCACATGGCCACCTTTAACTAGAAGGGATTTGTGGAAGAGGTGAGTTTTACGCTTCAAATGACATTACTGGAGTTTTTTCTTTCTACTCTTTTATTTTCACTCTTCCTCCACAACTCAAAAGGCATTGTCCTACTTTGCCAAACTAAATCTTGGAGTTCCTACAGTGATCTGATTAGTAATTAACACCATAATGAAGTCTGCTGAGATTATTTCCACATAATGATTAGCTCATTTTCTAAGCATTTGTTCACATATTTCCTATCATGGAAGCATGTATTTGTGTTTCTATTGTTCTACCATAGCTTATCTCCCGAGCTCCTCAAGAATAAGTTACTCTTGCACGACCAGCGTGGCTCAGTGGTTGAGCATCGACCTATGAACCATGAGGTCACGGTTCGATTCCTGGTCAGGGCACATGCCTGGGTTGCTGCTTGTTCCCCAGTGTGGGGCATGCAGGAGGCAGCCCATCAATGAATCTCTCTCAGCATTGGTGTTTCTGTCTCTCTCCTTCTCCCTTCCTCTCTGGAATCAATAAAACCATATTAAAAAGAAAAGAATATGTTACTCTTGCAATTCCCTCTGCATGGAGGACAGTGCTAAGCCGAGTAATTGCCTTATGAAGCTGAACTGAGACACACGTAGGCTGTGCCGCTATTCTCCACTCTGCAGAACAGCATGTGCATGTGTGCTCTGCAGGAAGCACACACCCTTACTGTCTTTGGTGCCTTTGTGTGTGCAGTGAACTCTTTCTGACACTTTGGAAGACTGCTGTTAATACAAATCACAAGGACCACAAATACAAATCATAATTGTGGGCCTTGTATATTTCAGTGATCCCTAGTGAAAGATTGGATTTGAGTGACTTGTACAGCATCCAAGAGATTTTCCTAAGAACCTTGTGATTAGAATGAAGCTACAACATTTCATCTCTTAGAAGAGTAGCCAGGAAAGGAACAAGCTAGATGCATGAATTACTACTGACAAACATGAACTCTGTGAGTCAGGGGCCTGGAACCCCACAGGATGCTTAAAGCACAGGTCCTAGGCGATCCCCATAGCAGGCAGTGACATGTGGGTAGTTTATGGGGGGGGAGTTAATAAACCACTTATTATGCACATTTATTCTCCTTCCCACTTCTAAGCCTTCTGTTTTAAGTTATTTTTGTACTGATCTGACACATTCTGTATTTTTCAGACACGCATTAACAAATTAGAGTGACAATTTTTATTGGCACTTGCAATTTTCTGCTGATGGATGTATTCCTGAAATGTATGTGTGAAACACATTAGTTTGAAAACAATCACAAAGTGGCAAAATGGTGATTCAGGAATTCTGCGGTCAAAAATGAAGAAAACAGAAAGGACCAGGTTGAGAGAATTGAAAAATCTACAGGGAAAAAAGCTATAGCACACATGGAAAGTAAGAAATGCAAATTGTAGCAGTCAGATTAAAAAGTCAAAAATAAATTTTGTCTCTTTTTTCATGGCACAATTAATCAATGTAGCATATTTCTTAGTACACATTCTCTTCTTCAAATCATAGCTATGTCTACAAGCAAAATAAATTTGAGAAGAGAAAACCTAACAAAAATAGCACTGGGTTATAAAAAGAAAAAAAATAACACTGGGTTATTATTTTTAAATGTACTGATACTAAATGGTCCATGTGATTAAATTTTCCACTTTCCACAAGTTGGTGTATAGTCAGATCAGCTGTCTACCTGGGTAAAAAATATAATGCACATCATATTAACCAATCTTATGGTTTATTTATTTCTCCATTCTTGATCCTTATTTAGAAGGGGTGACGAATCCTTTCAGGAAAAAAAGTGTTCACCTATACCTGCTAAGTTGCGAATCCTTTCAGGAAAAAAAGTGTTTACCTATACCTGCTTGGCCTTATAGTTCTAGGTCCAAGTCATTGTGTTATTCTGGTCTTCTTGGCCTTATAGTTCTAGGAAGAGATTCATAAAAAGCCAAACCAGATACAATGCCATGTTTCTACATGGAATGTTTCAAATGTTATTAGTTTATACTACTTTTTAGAAGGAAGAATTCTTAAGTACAATTTTGTTGTATAAAAGTGCTCCATAGTGAGCAAGCTGGGGAAAGTACCACAGTGAATTTTATCTCCTAATATTCCTTTCAACAACCAGTGGTTTCTATGAGTTGTAAGACTTTTTGGTGGCCAAGAGGAGAAGGACAGAATAGATTAGTTAAGCTCTATACTCACACTGTATGACTCTTGTGTGGAGTGCGGAAACTCAAGATTCAGGTTAACATTTGAAGCACCAACTTCCATTTTTTTAATATTTAAAAGGCATAAATAGATACTCTCATAACCCAACAATTCTTCTCCTAGGCATATACCCAGGAGAATTGAAAATATATGTCCACACAAAAACTCAGATGCATATTAATAGCAGCCGCAAAGTGTAAATAACCCAAATTTACATCAACTAATGAATGGATAAAATTATGGCATATGTATACAATGAAGTATTATGCAGCATAAAAAGAAATGAAGTACTGGTTTATTCCACAATATGAACAAACCTTGAAAACTTTATTCTAAGTGAGAGAAGTCAGACACAAAAGGCCACAAACTGTATGATTTTTATTTTATATGAAATGTCCAGAATAGGCAAATCCATAGAGATAAAAAGTAGATGAGTAGTTTCAGTGGCAGAGAGAAGATTGAGAAATGGGATAAAGACTAATAGATAATGGGGTTTCTTTTTTGGGATGATAAAATTTTTCTGAAATTAGATAGTGATGACGGTTATACAATGTTTTGAATGTACTGAAAACTACTGCATTTTATAGTTTTTAGGGTGAATTTTATGGCATGTGAATTTCAATTAAAAATAATAAAAGATTACTTTTGCAGTCAAATGGCTTTTGACATGAAAGTTACATTATCATATAAATGACTCTGAGATGTTATCTCTCAAATCCTGCAAAAGTTTTCAAAAGAAAGCATTAAAGGAGCTGTTTTCAATATGGTGAAAATTTTAATCGACTAAAAATGTTTGAGTTTGTTGTTGTTTCCATATAGGTAGGCTCATTTTTTAAAGCAAGTAAACCTGAATTGAAACTACACAGATTCACAGGGTCTGTGGTGAGCAAGTCTGTGAAGGGGACCTGGTTGTCTCAGGCCTTCATGTCTCCTTTCTGGGACTTCCCACCTTTTAGTTTCTAGTGCAAAATGCAGGTGACATTTTGTACCATTGTTTCTCGATGCCTATGGCTGCCCTTCACATTGATTCTGAGAAGTGTAACCAGAGCTTAGTATGTGGGGTCCCATATCTCAGCAGCTATCAGTTCAATCTACAAGCAAAATTTCAGGCTTCAGGTCCAGGCAGGCAGGGAGGTATCCTTAGACACATGCAAACTTCTTCTCAATGATATGCCTGAAACCAGCCTTTTTCATTTGCAAGTCTACCATCTATGATGGGTCATTACGAACATCCTTAATTTCACTTTTTTTTTGGTCTGTACTTTCTACTCTCTTGACAACTGCAAAACACTGTGGGCAGTGCTTATGCCCAGAGAAATGTTTGGCTTCCCCCTTTGTCTGCCCTGAGCAGGCAGAGTCAGGCATGCTTATGTCTTAGGTGGTGTGGCCCAGAGTCAAGATTTCCTCCCACAGAAGCTGTTCCATGCATTTTAATTCTTTAAGATGAATTTTGTTTTGTTTTAAATGGAGAAAAAGTTCAACTCATATATGAGAGCAAAAAAGAAAAGAAAAAAAAGGAAAAGAAAAACAGGCCCAAGTCTAAAAATAGGAAAAAAGATTGGATTTTCAGAGGGTCATCTGATAGAACTGTCTCTTTGTAAATTCCAAGGAATCTACTGAAATGACTCAATCTGGAGAGGGTCAATTCTTAAAAGCATGGCTTACCCCCGTGCCCCTCGGCTTCTGTGGCATTTACAAAGGTTTATTAAGTGGAATTGATTCTAAAAGGGTGCAAAAAATAAAATCTTCAACATACAAAGAAAACAAAAAAAGATGTACTCTTAGTCCTTAGGACAGGACTCTGTCTGCCTCAGTTAGCCAGGCCACCAGGAGGACTCTGTAGGAGCTTAAATTATATGTAAAACTCCAGGGAATTTTGAATAGCTTAGTGAGCATTTCCTATGCTAAATCAAATGCTATTCAGTAAGTTTTACTTTCAATGTAGCTGAGTTTCTCATCACTATAAATGATAAATTTAAGGGATGGAGCCTATGCAGTCCTCACAATTTTCTTTCAGCTAGAGAATGAGGCCCCAATATAAGGTCAGCCTCTGTTCCTCACTCCCTCTGTCTTTAGGATGTTTTCTGCCTAGATGGCTCTTCAGAACCCTATGCATCTGGTCTCCCGGAAGCACACCCAACCCTAACATTTGCAGACAGGGGCAAGCGTGCAAATGAAGGCCCCACCTCTCCAACCCCAGCCTGCCCCTTTTGCTTCTCTAGTATCCGCTTAGGCTTGCAACTTCAGGGTCCTCATGCACACACACAGGTATGTGGATGTCCCAGCTCAAACACAGGGGCCTATAAGGATGTTCTTTCGCCATCACCAAGCTAGGGATGCAGTTAATATCTCTGATGCTGTGACTGGAAAAATTGATCCATACAAGTTCTGGAAGCAGGTTTAGACATTTAGGAAGAACATTTGGGGGCTCAGGTATCTAAGGCATGGACTAGAAGGAAGTATATTGGCTCAAGGTGGGTATAAGCCTTTGGCTTCATGGATTTATCTCCTCTTAAACTAAAACATGCACCTCAAGTTGGGGCCCAATTGCCTAGGACTAAGGACAGAACTTCCTGGGCATCCTATCCCACTGGTCTTCCAGACAGACATCACTGTGGAGATATGTCTTACCTCTGACAGGAAGCTGAGCTCTGTCTGAAACCACCCTCTTACCTACACCCTTTTCTCTGCAGTACAGGACACACGTTTTATATGTGTCTCTGAGACATACAAATAAGTAAGAGGATCCTGGCCAATTCTTTTGTTAGAGGAAGGGAAGAGGTCCATGTGACTCATGTGACTTGGAGTAAACTGGGCCAAGGTTTAGGTCTGAAGGGACCACTTTAGAACACACACACTCTTTCTTCCACGTGTAATTACTAAGCTCTCGTTCTCTCTCACCGAGACAACCAGCAGGACTCAGGAGTTTAATGGATTTTTCTCCCTTTGTTGAGTATCTAAAGTGGTTTTTAATTCTATGAGGGTAATTTAGAAATGGTTGTAAAATGTAATTGATTTTTATAAACATGCATAGAGTATATTCTGCACTAATAAGCATTTGCGTTGTGATTTGTTTGTGAATGTGTGCCCTTTACTCCCTAGAATGCTAATAAACAAAGTATGAGCATGTTTTCCGAAAAGCACACTTTCATTTAAAACAATTAACTCTTTTCTCAAAAGGAGAACAATAGAAGTAGTTGGAAAGATAATTTCTAGGAAGAAAGTTGAACTGAATGCATTTTTATAATTGTGTTTTTCTTTCTGACATTGTTTAGCAAAAGCCAAAGAACTTGTCTGCTGGACTCCCAGTACTTTCTTTATTAGTCCTGGATATATATATATATATATATATATATATATATATATAGAGAGAGAGAGACTATTTAGAATAATTGCTGGTACTGCATATAATTAAGCAGGGCTGTGTCCTGGTCTGTAATCACTAGCGACGCTTCTGGGAAAATGCTCTTCTTACTCAACCTCGCAATTTGCTCTATAGTGTAATGCTTTCAAGGGGTACACCCTTCCTGGGTGAATTAGTTTTCTCAGACAAACCAGAAATGCTCATTGAGGGAGGAGTTTCTTCCAACAAATCCTCCCTTTTCATTTATACAATATATGTCCCTCGATTCCTCCTGCCCCTGTAAGTCCTCCTCAGGACCAACTCCTGGATGAAAACCCACAGGGTCTCTTCAAAAAGCAGGAAAAATCACTTCCTTTTTTTCTCTATCTCTTGACCTGTCACATGGTTTTTATCTGCTTTTAACATTGTGCTTCCTTGAGCACAGGATACTTACAGGATGAGTTCAGAGCTGCCAAGATGCCCCAGGGCCTGTCCAGCAGCATGGTGTACGAGGTATGCACACCTGACTTCCAGCCTCGCTCTACCTGTGTCCAGGCCTCTGCCTGCCCCAATGACTGTAGACACTGGATGGCAGTGGGGAGTAGGAGACCAACAACCAGTGGGAGGTGGGAGGCAATGTGGGGAAAGCCAAGCTCCTCCTGACCCTCTATGCCAGCGGTTCTCAACCTGTGGGTTGCGACCCCTTTGGCGGTCCAACGATCCTTTCACAGGGGTCGCCTAAGACCATCCTGCATATCAGATATTTACATTACGATTCATAGCAACATTACAGTTATGAAGTAGCAACGAAAATAATTTTATGGTTGGGTCGCAACATGAGGAACTGTATTTAAAGGGCCAGAAGGTTGAGAACCATTGCATGCTCTGTTGTACCTTTGGACTTCACTTATAAAACGGGAATTCAAAGATAAAATTATTAAGAATTTCAAGAGGTGACAGCGGAGCATTAAGCCCCAAGTGTAGGCTTCCTTCTTGAGCCTGGAGCTGCACTGGTGGGCCTCATTCTTTATGTCTCTTCTCTAGGGCCCAGCTTAGGTGGTGGTGGGTTCAGGATAGACAGTTAATATGCACTTGCTGAAAGCAGTTCTTGAACTTTAAGTCACTCTGGTCAGTTGGGGTGGGGTAGCATTTTCCATGAGACTGTCTCCTGCAGATGCTCCTGTTGCTTCCCTGTCAGCCCCGACCATTGGGAAAACCAGGGGTCTGGTCAAGACATTCATTTGTAATTTGCACCATGGCTCTGACTTCAGAAAGTGACATACCTTCATCACCACTGTAAGATGGGCAACTCTTCTATTATAAAGAACTCCTTCGAAGGGTCCACAACTTCTGTGCCGGGTCAATATCCTATGGTTTCCTTTCTTTTTGTCTCCTGTGACCATCAGGAACATACAGAGCCAGCAGTTTGCCCAGCCATCTGCATTGCCTAAGGGATGGCAGATTGGGTCTGTATTCCTTGGGCACATCTGGGGATGGCAGAAGAGCAGAGAATGGTGTCCAGCTGAATTTCAAATTCATCTTGGCACCCACTCCTCAAGCAGACTTAAGTGCTCTCTGTTTTGAGACACAGTATATTTGTTTTATTCATTCATGTTTTGATTTTACTATTTTTAGTCTTCTACTTCTTGTTCACATGTGTCTACATTATTTTTCTTTTTTTAGATTAGAAGAATTTTTAAAATCTTTTGTAAATTTTAAAATTACAATTGTTATTGAATATTGTATTAGTTTGGGGTGTACAACATAGTGATCAGACATTTATATGACTTACAAAGTGACAACATATATAATTATTACAATGTTATTGACCATATTCCTTATGCTGTACTTTACATGCCCGTGACTATTTTTATAGCTGGCAATTTATACATCTACACCAGAGTTTTCTATCCTCAGGTGTAAATATGAAGCCCCTACTCCATAGTTCAATGACACATGCATCATATATTTGTCTTTTATTTTTTTTTTAAATATATTTTATTGATTTTTTATAGAGAGGAAGGGAGAGAGATAGAGAGTTAGAAACATCGATGAGAGAGAAACATCGACCAGCTGCCTCCTGCACATCTCCTATTGGGGATGTGCCCACAACCCAGGTACACGCCCCTGACCGGAATCGAACCCGGGACCTTTCAGTCCGCAGGCTGACGCTCTATCCACTGAGCCAAACCGGTTTCGGCTGTCTTTTAAAAATAACATTGCTTTCCTCTTTGAAGTTACACACATTACAGAAAATGTAGAAAATTTAGAACAGAAGAATTTAAGACTCCACAAGAATTTCCATTTTCCATCCATCCAGAAACAATTACTTAACATTTTAACAAATGTGTTTTTGGTCTTCTTTATACATACATGTCTATGGTGCCCATATTATTGAGATACTATAAGTATTTGCTTTGTTATATGCTTTTATCCACTCAATAACATACCAGAAATATCTGCCATATTATTAATTATTAATCTAAAACATAATTTTCAAACTTTTGGGTGTGTAAGAATCACCTGGGAGCATGTGAGAAATAAAGATTCTAAGGTCCTGCACTCACAGACTCTAACTCAGCGTTCTCAACCTGTCGGTCGTGACCTCTTTGGGGGTCGAACGACCCTTTCACAGGGGTCACCTAAGACCATCGGAAAACACATATATAATTACATATTGTTTTTGTGATTAATCACTATACTTTAATTATGTTCAATTTGTAACAATGAAAATACATCCTGCATATCAGATATTTACATGACGATTCATAACAGTAGCAAAATTACAGTTATGAAGTAGCAACGAAAATAATTTTATGGTTGGGGGTCACCACAACATGATGAACTGTATTAAAGGGTTGCGGCATTAGGAAGGTTGAGAACCACTGCTCTAACTCATAGATCTGAGATGCGGACCAAATATTTGCATTTGGAAGCATACTAGGTAATTCTCAGGGCTTGCTCTGACAAACAAGATCTACATGCTTTTTAATTGCTGCACTGTCGTCCATTAAGTAGATGTGCCAGAATTTATTAAACCAATCCCATATTCTTTGTTTAACTCTAGTTTCCAATTTTCACTTGTATGATAAATGAATAACCTATTATGTAAATCTTTCTAAACATCTCTGATCATTTCCTTTGGAAAATTTTGCAAAGTGCAAATACTGACTCAAAGGGAATGCAAACTTGAGCAATGTAGATGGTATTTGGGGCGGAAGAGCAACTTTGTAAGCTGTAAAGTACTAGACTAGTATGAAGTATGTAAGCAGTGCCACTTTCTGAGGGACTTTCATTTGCCAGGACAGTGGTTCTCAGAATTTTTTGTGCATCAGAATCACCTGGAAGCCTTGTTCAAAACAGATTGCTGCTGCCTCCTGCTTTCCCTCTCTTATTCATTAGTTCTGGGGTGGGATGGGAATTTGCATTTCTAACAAGTTCTCAGGTAATGCTAATATTGCTGGTCTGTAAGTTATTGAAATGTCACAACAGTCCTTTATAATTAAGGACTGAGACTCAGAGAGGGTCTGAGGTCCTGAAGCTAAATGATGGCAGAGCTGGAAATGGATTCCAACTTTGATCATTCAAGGCTGGTGCTTTCCCCACGGGCAGCCTGGTTTCTTACTTCATTTCACTGGCCACAAATGAAATATTTTGGATATCTTCATCATAAGCACCAAAGGTTCTAGTATAAGCCACTCCCCTTCTAATCTATTAGGAATACATGAGGGAGAAGAGTAGTTTGGAAATGTTTGGTTGAGAATTTGTTCAGGGGAAACTGGTTCTTTGAGTTATGCTCTAACATTCACAGAAATCTGAAGGGTTGCTTCTCCACCCTCCAGTGGCTTCACTGACATGTGGTTATCAAGAGAATCATGTCTCATCAGTTACTGCAACCATGTAATAGTCCTTCTTTGGAAGAGAGCTCTATCTTCTCCAAAAACCACCTCCAGGTTTCCCCGCATAATGGCCTAAACAACCTGTTTGTTCAGGCACTCAGAAAACAAATCACATCAGTGCAAAAAACAAAGAACTCCTGACAAACCAGTTGGTTAGTAATAAATACCCAGCAGTGCAAACACCTAGGGGATTGGCAAAACATGTAGCCAGGCTGGCTTCTACCAGACACAGTTTAAGAGAGATGAACATTTCCTAACCTACACCCAGAATCACCAAGTGAATCACACATATGTCACAACTAAAGAAATTCTAAGACCTAATTATGCAAAATTTACCCATTTATTATCTTGGGCTCTAGTTACCTTGCTGCCTTTTAGTGTGTTGATGATTGCATGTGTAGATTTTTATTTTTTTTGCATGCCAGTCAGTCTTCATTTATTCATCTTGTGAGTTGAGGACTCTGCTAAGCACTCTACAAGGAGAAATGGAATGTTGTCTGTTTCAAATGCATTTTGTGTGACTTCTGATACAGCTCCTTTGGCCATAGAGACCTGAGAAAAGTCCATTCTTACTGTTCAATTACATAATGCAAAATGCATTACTTCAACCCTGGCCAGTGGCTCAGTTGGTTGGGCATTGTCCTGTGCATTAAAAGGTTGCTGGTTGATTACTGGTCAGGGCACATGCCTGGGTAAAGGGCTTGATTCTTGGTAGGGGGCATGTAGGAGGCAGCTAATCAATGTTTCTCTTTCACATTGATGTTTCTCTCTCCCCCTCTCCTTCTCCTTTCCTCTCTCTCTCAAAATCGTTTTTTTTTAAAGCATTACTTCCATCCATGTTAAAAACAAATTCAGTCAAGGATGCTCTATCATGTCAGACAAGGCAATACATTCCAATAGTTATTTTTTTCCAGGTTATAAGGAGCCTTGTACACTACAGCCTCTGGCTTTGTCATTTGTGATAACTCCCTAACTGGTTAAGGAAAGGTCTTAGGCAAAACCTTGGGAAGAGTGCGTTTTGTGGAAGAGTGAGTGTTCTTAAGCTGAGCTGCTCCAGGTGCCAAAACTAGTATCAATTGTGGATTATTTGGGTGTCAGAAGGATTATAGCAATTAGAATTTTCTGACAAAAAAAGAATGTCCCATGACATAGAGGTCCCCATAACTAAAATCATTAACATTCAGACTGAATTGTGGCCTGTCAGGAATGCTGCCAAAGGCATGTCTACACTAGATAAGAAATTTGATTAACTGACAGAGGGAGAGTCACACATACTCTCTCTCTCTCTCTCTCTCTCTCTCTCTCTCTCTCTCTCTCATGAGTGGACCTAAATGGAGAATTAAAATGGGTGTGTAAGGGGCAAGGAGACCAGAGTCACACCTGCCCTTCTTCTCCAAGGGCAGATCTGGGGGAGGCGGGAGAGGTGGCAGGCACGGGTACGGTGTAAAAGCATAGCCTCCCGCTTTTACAAACAGCACTTTCAGTGTTTATCCTGCATTTAGTCTCTTTCACTCTAGAGCTCTCTCCAAGCCAGCAATTTGAGAATGATGCGTTTGTGGGACTGTTTGAAGCAGTAGGGTGCGGCCAGACCCCTATTAGCTGAAGTCCATTCAGTCAGAATCATTTTGAAAACTCTATTTTTAGAAAACATGGGGAAATTACCTAAAACAAACATACTGATGATTTAGTTCAAAGAAAGGACATTTTCCGGACACAGCACAATTTCAATATAAATTCAGCTTAACATGTTTTTAAACAATGATCATCGGTACAGCATTTACAGTGATTGCATAAGAAATGCTTTCATCAGAAGATCCCAATGCTATTCTACTTAGAAACAAAGGTGTACTAATATATCTCAGAAATATTTTCAGTAATAAAGAGGAAAACAAAAGAAGTTTTATATTCCTCACTTATATAGCCAGAACATTTAATCATCCAGCATACTCCAGTTACTTATTGTATATGGATAATTCTACCTATAAACTAGTAACCATACCATGAATACCAAATACTGCTATCAAAATTAAATATTATATATTTTAAAACATATAACCCTAAATTTCCCAGATCCTAGTATTAAATAATTTTTATGATTTTAAGCTTCACATCGCACTACGTATGTATAAGGCAGAGTGAGTCAAATTCCTTTGAGCACGTCACAGTTCTATGTCCCAGAGCCAGTGAAGAGTAAGGTGTTGTCACATGGGCTCCTGTGTCTGGGCTCAGAATCTCTGGACTCCCTCTGAGTTTACCTCTTGCCAGCTGCCACGCCCTTGGGCAAATGATTTCCTTCAGAGTTCTCTGGAAAATGAGCAGGAAAAGCACCAAGGTTACAGAAATCTGGAGATTTAGGGGGATAAGCGTGTAGCATGCTTTTCACAGAGCCTTGCATGGGGCAGCCTCAAACAAGTCTTAGCTGTGGTTAGTACATTTTCATTCAAGTCTTTATGTTATGAAGTTCTGTATTTTTTAAATTGTGGTAAAATATACATACCATTTTAACCATGTTCAGCAATTATTTTTATTTAGAGGGAAACTGACCATATATAGCAAATGTCTGCATAGTAACACTATACAATTTGCTGTAGAACTAAATACTGTGAAAAAATCAAGACTAATAAAAACATTTGGTATGAAGGTTAAAACAATAAAACTTCTCTACAGTTTCAGCATTTTAAAATGAAGTGTATGAAGGCTTAAAATAGCTTCTTCAAAAGGTTCAACAATATTCCAAATTCACAGAACTCATTGAAAACACTTTCAGTAAATATAAAGTTATCTATGTACAAAGCAGATAGCCTAGGGAAAGACATACACTGAAAGGTAAAGGTCTCCTTCACCCTTTACAAACCCCTTTCCCCTCCTCCCTATAGTTTGTGCATCCGTTTAGAAATGTGTTATGCACCTACAAACCTGTGTGCATAGGTTTCTGAGTAGGATCACATTGCTAGTATATCCTCTAATTTCCACCTCAATATTTCACTTAAAAGTCTATCTTAAAGATTTTCCCATGCTTTTAAAAAATTCAAGCTATTGTATGGATATGTCACAACTTATCAGTGAGGTTCCTGATGCCATTAAATATTCAGGTTTATTTTTTTCTCTTACAAAGAAAACTGGAATTAATGCCTTTGCACATTGAGGTGTCTTTGTAAATAAAGATAAATTCCTCACAATGAAGACTCAGTGGACCATTTTAATGACACTTGAAAAACAAAATTAAAAATTTAATGAGATTATTTGAAGCAGATTGTTATGTTGTGGATCTGCCGGGTCTTTACTTGACATCATGTTTCCTTAGGATGAAATGAAGGCATATAACTTTGTAGCTAAGAGTTTAGGATACTGGAATCCTGTCACTTGCTAGTTAGACAGGGTACTTAAACTCTCTAAGCTTAGTCCTGCCTAATGGGGCTACTGTGAGAGTCAAATGAGATGTTAAAAGTAAGCATTCTGCATAATAGCAGTTAGTGTAGCATTGGTGACCTCTCAATAAATGATGATGATATAGTGACTAATTATCTGGTAATGATGATTATTGTTAAGGAACACTAGACCATGGCTTCTCAAATTTCAATTTTGTTAATATCAACCTAAGCAATTTTAATTATTTATTCATCAGTTATTTGGTTATATTCCCTCCTCTGCCTCAAGAATCTTCTCATTTTTCCACAGAACTATTCCTCAAACAAATGTAATTATCATCACCCTGCTTCAGGCCTTTACCTGGCCTGGAATAGGGCTGGGCACACATTCCACAAGCAACCTGGTCTAGAGTTGAAGGTAGAGAAAGAAAATCATATCTCTTGCAAGAAAATGTGCACTGATCATTTAGTAATGAGCAAAGTAATGATTGAGAGAATGTTTGCCTCAGGATGTTTGCCGTGTTGGCTGGTGGTCAAGCCCTTACGAATAGCCTGTCAGGGGGCTTATGCTCTCAAATTCTCAAGCTAGAAACCAGAGCCCCACAAACCAGCAGGCTCTTCTGCAGCCTGTGACCTGGATCTGCCCACCACGTGCCCCTTATCAGAAGAGGGAGGTGAGAAACAGGAGCTTGTGAAATACTTTATTTATACTGTTTCTGGAGAGGGTGACAGCGACAGCTGGAGCTTTGGCAGCAGGGGCAGAGCTTCCGGTGTCCAGTGTCAGCCTGGACTGGGGTTGGCCCTGCCCAGTGGCCGTGGCCATGGAGTCTTCTCCAGAGCAGCCCGTGGGCCGTGCTCCTAGCTGCATGCCTCCAAGCCTGGCGCTCTGCTCTCCAGCAGCAGCTCTGAATGTTGCTCAGTTCCTCTGCTGCTTAGACAGGCCAAATGTGGAGGCCACATTTAATTTGGGACAGACAAGAAAGAAAGAAACCACATAGCAAGTGCCAGGTAGTAAATAAGTTCCAAGAGGAAAATTAAAACAGGTGAGGGAGAGAGAGTGGGTGGGTGCAAGTCAAAGTTAATGAGGTGACATTTAAGTAGAGGCCTGGATGAGTATGGGAGGAAGTCATGGAGTTGATACTCAAGCTAATATTGAAGTGAGAGGAGAGCAAGGTTCCCCTGCTGTCCACAGGGTGTTTGTGTTTTAGACTAAATTCCATGCACAGTGTTTTCCTCTACAGTATAATGTATACACTTCACTTTAAAAATAATTTGTTATAACCATGATTGAGCTATGTGACCTTGTCATATCTCAAATTTGTGAGGAAGCATTTTGTAGTGGTAATCATTGGTCAAGTTGCTAACCTTCTACAGAAAGGAGCAGAGCTTGTAGCAGTCAGTAACTAGAAACTACATTTTTTTTATGTTGATGTTGTTAAACAGAAAATGAAAATAAAAGTCAGAGGTGAGGGAGTGCCTAGCTAGATTTTTTATTACTCCTTTCCTTCTAATTTTTCAAGTACTGGTTTTTGGGCTAAGCATTCTGGATCGATGAAAAGAACCCTGGTTTTAGTTATGTTTTCTCAAAGCCAAATTCAAGTCATACTTCGGGATGTTTGGATTCTTTGTCTCCCAACATTTGGCTGCTTGGGTGAATTTTATACTTGATATCTAGTGTTTTGCATAGAATATTATGTTGAAGGTACAACGATAAAATGTTTTTATTGTTATTTTATTCATATACCAATTGTGTGACTTTAAACAAGCCCTATAGCCACTCTGTGTTTCATATATGCAACCTGTGAAATGAGATAATATCTGATGAGTATCTTCTCTTAGAAATACTCTAAAAGCGTCATTTATGCTCTCAGAGGAAAAATGACACATGGCATCTAAATTAGCCTTATTCCTCTCATTTTATCAGCATAATTTACATATCTCTATATGCTTTATTGGATAGCCTAAGATTATGGGAAAACGGGGAATAAAGAAATGTGTGCCACTTCTGGGAAGAAGCCTTTGAGGGAGGAGACACATCTTTCTCTTGGCTTTCCTTTTTATCCGCTGAGCATAGTCCCTGTGGCTGGGGCCATCTGGTCACATGAGATGACATACTCAGGAAGGAAGCAGCATGACTGTGCTGGGCATTGGGAGTCAGCTATGCTTTGCTTGGACTGCTTATCTCAGGTCATCTTTCACATGAGAGAGAAGTCGATTTTTTTCTCATGTATGCCACAATCATTTTGGATTTTTCTGTTGTGTAGCCAAACCTAACTCTAACTAATGTAAACCTCTGACTTTAAAATGTTTAAAAAGCACAGTTTATAAATTATCTCATTTCACGTCAACAGTTCTATGAACTGCAAGGAACGAGAATTGTCATTTCTATTTTTCAATCAAAGAAAATGACCTTTTAGAAAGTTAAGTGATTTGCTCATGGTCAAATAACTAGTGAGTACAGACTCTGAATCAAAGAGAAGCTCAGTATCTTTGTACAACAAATCATAGATGTGCAGATGCACAAATACAGATGTTTTTTTTGTCTGTATTGCCTTAGGCCAATTACCTACCTTTTCTGACCCTCATTTCATTGTCTGCAAGGTGAGTAAAGAATACCTCTGGGGATTGAAAATTCCAAATGAGGTCAGGTTTGTGAGCTCCTGGTCTATGGTATAGAGTTGCCTTTCACCCTATAGATTATTCAGATGTGGGAGTAAAGCATTGGAAGGAAGAGGAGAGACTGGAAAGTGCTTGTCTCAAAGGTCAGTGGGTCTGTAAAGAATCTGAAATATTTTGATATTTTTCTGGTTCAAAAGACCCAGATTAGTGGGAGAAACCAAGTTTCTGTGTCTTCTGAACATCTTAAATGTATGTATCCATCTCTTCTTAGGAAGACATGTCACAAAAAAATGTCTTTTGCTTTCAAGCTCCTCACAAGGATCAAGAAGGTGGAAGAACATTCATTTCAAAGCAACTTTTAAATTTCCCTTAAACAATTAAGAGTGGGAACTCCTAGAGTAACATGTTGAATTTTGTTTTCCAAATACTGTTTGAACATACCCATCAAGTATGTGATGTCAGGTGCGGTTGGATAATGGAGATTGATGAGCTTCTAGAGCAGGCTAAGACTTATGAGGTTAGTGAATTGGCAGTTTTGGTCAGGACCATTGAATCATTGACAGCGCCGCCAACAAGGTGAGGGAGCATATCAGGTATTATCTGATCCAGACTGGTTTAAGTTAGAGCCAATCCTACTGCAAATGTGTGAAGGGTCTGAATAATAACGTGAATCTGAATTTGTTGCAAGATGTATGATTTTATGAAACTGTGAGAAGTGATGTTTTCTTTTCTTTTCTTTTTTAAGTTCAACTAGATGAGAAAAGGGTCATTAAAAGTCATTTAAGCCCCTCAAACGTTTACGTAAGTTATTCGGATGTAACCATAGACAAGACCTTGTGATAAGTTGATATTTACTTCATTGCTGTTCAGGTCAATTGCCTAGACCAACTAATCAGCCCATTTATTTATGCCAGGATTAGGCAGTGTTTGTTTGATGGAAAGGACTCTGGTAATTCCATGTAATGTCTCACTATACCTCTCATTGTCACACAACAGAAGAGGCCAGAGTGACAGCTGTTGGAATGACTGCACTCTTCCTGCTCTTCTGACATTTTCAAGATGGAATTTGATTACAACTAGCAATACGAAGTTCTGGGCAAAGAGATGAAGTGCAGAGACCAAGAAACATTAAGGGACAAAAATAACAAGGCAGTAAGACAGTCTGCATTACATTGCCTTATCAGGCTCTGAATCAGGCTAAGATCCTGCTAAAAAATACCTCCTTGTTTTTAGGATATAACAACAGATCAATGCTTCTCTCTCTCTCTCTTTCTCAAAATCAATAAAGTAAAATAAAAAATAAAACACTTTAAAACAAACAAATGAATAAATAAATACATAAATACATAAATGTATGAATGTATGAATGAATGAATGAATGAGTGAAAGACACTTTCAGACCTGGTCAAGTCAGTATACTTCACAGCACAGGTGTCAACCTGTGTGGTTCTAAAGTGCTCAACCTTTAAAGTGCTCAACATCTCAGGCAGACTCAAGAATTTTTTTGAGAAAATAAAATGAGAAATTATAAGCATATGTATACTTATGTGCCCTTTTGTGATGTTTTAGATACAATCATATATCTCCTCCCACAAGTCAACTTCAATCACATTTGAGCAATTACTCAAAGTTCAGCATACCTTAACTAGCTTCTTACTTTCTTTTAAAGTGTGATTTCTTTCTACATATATTTCTTCCTCCATTTTCTTCTCTTTCAAGTTTCCCTTTTGAAGCCTTAATACTTAAGAAAAGATAAGCAATAACAATGATGGTGATAATACATACATATATGCATACAATAATATATGCATATTTATTATATAATGTTTTATAACTTACAAAGCACTTTTCACACACATTATCTCATTTAATCCTAATATCAACAATATCATTCAACCCTCCTTTCTTTCTTTCATTTTCTTTCTTTCTTTCTTTCTTTCTTTCTTTCTTTCTTTCTTTCTTTCTTTCTTTCTTTCTTTCTTTCTTTCTTTCTCTCTCTCTCTCTTTCTTCCTTCCTTCCTTCCTTCCTTCCTTCCTTCCTTCCTTCCTTCCTTCCTTCCTTCCTTTTCTTCTTTCCTTCCTTTCCCTTTCTTTCTTTCTTTCTTTCTTTCTTTCTTTCTTTCTTTCTTTCTTTCTTTCTTTCTTCTTTCTTTCTTGTTATCATGAGATGGGCACTGTGCTATGAGATCCCCAGGCAATGTCTATGGAAATGAAAGAGTCAGGAAAGAAAGGCAATTAGAAAATATATTTTGATATCTATAGGGGACCATAAAGGGTAGGTGAACAAACACTAAACTAGGCATGAAGAATGCCCACTCTGCTGATTATTTCTACTTCTCTGGCTTTGGGTTAGTGAAAACCTCTTTGGACCTACATTTGCTCATGTGCAAAATTAGATTAACACACTCCTACTCTGACTCCCTCACAGTTACTCTGAGAATCAAATTAGATAATATGTGAGAAAATATTTTGTGGTTTGCCAAGTGAAGAATAAGCATTTTTATAAAGTTTTTTTTTGTTTGTTTGCACTTGACTTTGGCAACATTTGTAGCATTAACCTAAACAGAAGCCTCAGTCTATTAAAGAATAGAAAAGATAAACATTTTTAGAACTGTATAAGCATGTTCTAATAGTCTCTTGGCCATTTTACTTTTCTAATAATCAATACATATGGGTATTAATCTGATAGCCGGAAACTTGAAGTACAATCTGGTGAGAGTTGAGCTCAAAAGGAAACATAGATCTTACAGGATTTTCTCCATATTAGTGTTATTGCTTTTTCCTACTTTTTATTTTTCTCAAGGTGAAGTCTGCAGACAATTTGCATACAAATGACATGGCTGATTATAAATATTTCTGATTTCTGAACCTCACTTTTACCTATAGAATCAGAAGTTCCAGGGTGGGGCCCAGGAATTTGCCTTCGTTGGAAAGCTCACCAGCTGAGACGTAGGCCCACTGCAAGAACCCAGAACCCGGTGTCTGAAGTTTGGGAGTCGTAAGAGAACATTTGTTCTTCATTTCTTTCCAACAGCAACAAGATATCTCTATCAACATTCTATTATGTGTGCTTATGTGAAATAAAAGCAGCACACCATTGGTGTACAAAATTTGATTCACTTTCTTGAAATCACTTTGAAGTAATGTTTTCTCAGCTTCCTCTCATTGGATAGTGCATTTGTAAGAGAACTTAGAAAAGTGTATTCTATTCCTGTGTTATACTGGCCTCCACTCAAGAAACAAGAAATCCATAGGCAGTTAAATTGAAAACCAGCAGTAACTCTGCAAACAAGGAAGCCTCAACTCATTTCAAGCAATATTACATTTTTCTAGGTGTCAGCAGTCTGTATTTTACCTTAAAATAAAAAAAGTAAAGGTTTTGCTTTTGCTAAAAAGTGAGTATGGAATAATGTAATGACATTTCAAAAGCTATAAGCATATTTTCAATCAGCTTCATGGAACACAGAACTAAAAGAGATTAATCAGAAATATATATTTATTTAATACTAGTGGCCCGGTGCACAAATTCATGCCCATTGAAAGGAAATTAATTAGAAGAAATATTTTAATATTGCTATTTGCCCTTTCTCTATAATAGAAGTGTCAGAGATAAAAGAAGATTAGTAAAATGTATATAAAATTGAGAAATAAATTGATTAATAAATAAACAACAACAAAAACATGATATAAAAACAACATTGATAAAAACAATGACTGATAAATTGATTAAACTTATTCTAACACTGAGGCAGGTGTCAGACGGGGACAAATCAATTCTTGAAATCAGAACAACCTCTCCTCCACAGATCCTGTTAATATTTCAGCTTCGGTTATGTTAGGTCACAATCTTTTGATAATAAATCTAGTACCATTACAAAGACCTCATTTACTTTTAAGATTTCTCAGGAGCATGATGATTGCACCTACTTTCAATTCTAATTTATGACATGGCATTCCCGAAGGAGTAATACTTTTAAGAAATTCAATGGAAAAAATTTCCTTTTTGGCATCATCCATTGAATCTAGTATTATTGTCGATTAAACTGTCGTCTCTGAGTCTTAATGCAATATCAGTTCCCCAGCCTTTTTCACCATGTGGAAAAAGAATAGGATACGTCATTGCATCTAATGTAGGAAACAGGATACTGATTTGTTTCATTTTAGTGGCATTCAAATTATTGGGATCTGGTTTACAATGAATGAGCAGGTCCCTTTCAAAAGGAGGTTCTCTATCTTTGTTTCTGAATATGACAGCAACTTCTGTTACACGGGAATAATTATATCTACCCAGATCACTATTATGATCATATTTGATCACCATTGTTACTTCTGTGGGAGCAATACCTTTCACTGCTGCTTCAGATTGGGCTTCCTTTTCTACCTAATGTAGCATCTTGTATGATTTTGTTAATTCGTTTATTTCATGCATGAGGTTGTTGATGTTGATCATGAGTCTTTCTGAGCAACCTTGGTTTTCTGGCATTGCTAATCTTTCACTCCTTGCTTCAGCCATGTCTAAAATGTAGAGTTGAGCAAAATTCTGAGAAACACCATCTGAAGGATGTAAAGTTCCAGTAAGGTGATAAACTTGACTTTGTATTCTAAAACAGTATGGCCGATATCCCGATGATGAAGAAATATTTGCACCCATTGAAGCAAAAGCAAAAGAACTATTTATGAAAAGAATATTTTCCATAAAATTTTTACTGTCAGAATCTTCGTTTATCATTCATTTTTTAAAATTTGTGCCGGGTATTCTCGAAAATTTACATCATTTGGACAAACTTTACCTTTGTTGCAACATCGAGTAAATTTTCCATCAGATGATTTTTCATTGGAGAAATTTAGTGATAGGCAAAATTAACATGTAACAGTCATTCCACCACAACTATGTTTGATAATTGCATCCTCATTTATTCCATTTTCGCTGTGAAGGCAGTTCCTACCAGTATTGGTAGTACTTGTCCATGACAGTTTTTCAGACATATTCTGTTGACACCGCCGCTTTCTTTTGGCTGCAGAGGTACGTTGTGCCATAGTTGGTCTTCAGACATGTTCTGTCCATGATGCTGGCTGCAGAGGTACAATTGGGGCCAGCTGGCCTAGGAGGGACCGTGGGAGATTGGCCTGCCTGGAAGGGACCGCAGGAGGGCTTCAGGGCGTGTCTGGCCCAATCGCGCCCCAGCAGCCCCAGCTCACCCCCAGCCTTGGAGCCGCACAGCCCTGCCTGGCACCCCACCTTGGCCTGGCACCACCCGCTCACCCGCTCACCATCCTGCTGCGGTTCTGCTTTCATCATGTTGCCAACAACCACCATGCTTTGCGCTGCCCTCTGGTGGTCAGTGCACGTCAAGCGAGCCATCGAATTCCCAGTCTCTTGGTTGAACTTCCAAAGGGACAATTTGCATGTTAGGCTTTTATATATATAGATACATTTATTGAACACCAACTGTTGTCCCTGGTACTGGGCTAGATCTAGAGGAGTAAATATGTAAAAGTTCCTTAGCATTTATATTCTAGCAGGAAGGGCAGAAAAATAACGTAAGAGCTAATATCTAGTATTACTCCCATATCAAATGAAATATTAGAAGATGATAAGAACAATGCAAAATGGTTTATTCTAAGTCTACAGTGCTGAATTATAAATTCTGAAAACTGCAAAACCAGAAACTGATTCACTTAATCACATACATGTATGGTCAGGTTTACAGTATACTCAGCCTATATGGTTATGATTGATCTTTTTTCCCCTGAGACACAGGCCTGTCTCCTCATCATTCCTGACCTTCTCTAACAACTGCGCCCTAGGTAATGATGCTCAGAAAAGCAGCCAATCAAGAGGTTTGTTTGTTGTTCCCTTTTAGCACTTCTAACTCAGGCAACCAAACCAGTTTGAACCGGATAGAGGATCAGAGCCTTCTCTGGACTCCACCCAGAGTCTATGGATATTCAGTTAGCTTCAAGCCTGCAAACTAATACCCACATGTACCAGCCAAAACAACATTCTGCTGTGTTATTCATATTTAGAGTTGTCATATGACCCCATCTAAAAAACCTGCTGCACAAATTGCTTGGAAAATAACATGACATTAATCTGTGCCTATGAAGTCCTTGTTAGTTTTCAGGGGTAGAGGGGGTGGTAAATAAACAAAACCAAAATAACCTACAAACATCTATATGTTTGTAGTCATAACCTGTGATCATTTCAGACCAAAGTGGAGAGTCATGTTTTCTTCAGAAATATATCAACAGCAGAGAGGACATTGGTATTCTGATCAGAATTAGTTTAGGAGGTTTGTTTTTGGTTTGATTTAATTTCTCACATTGAGTTTCTGCTTATAAAAAAAGTTTTCTCTGGGGGGAAATACACGCGAAAGTTAAACCTCACATGGATTACCTAATTACCTACAAATTGCAGCCTTCAGCAATTTTTAATAAGAGAACACCATCCGCTTCATGCTAAACGGTAAAAACTGATTCCATTTTCATAATATTAATGTTATTCCACTGAACAGTGCTATTAGAAGAAACCCCAGAAGCAAATGCAGTGCAAATTGTAGGGCACTGCAAATGCAGTGAAACTGTGTAGTGGTGGCTTCTAATCATAATTGAAAATGAACGAGAAAAATAAATCAAGACAGAAACTCTCCCCTTCTGCCGACCTACAGAGATGTCAGTTTTAAAGCCAGATGAATATCAAGCAACCTGCAAGAGAAGTTACACAGCAGCTGAGAGTGACAGTAAAACACTGCCCTCACCCCCACCCTAGCTGGCAGGGGTGGTTGGAAGTGCAGGAACTTTATTTGGAAATCCAGATTACATACTTGAGACTGCCGATGTTCCAGAATTTAGCTCCTTGGCAGAGATGCGAGCTGACTGTGCACATTGCAGAGCCGGATGGCAGCACACAGCCCCTGGGCAGGTAACTCACCTCCCAGCTGCAGGCACAGGGTTACTTTGAAGGGCGTATTATAGGGACAGTGCCCGGGCAGGCAGGTGTGACGCTTGCAGAGAGAAATGGCTGGAGTTGGGGAGTTTTTTCCATCGTCACGTGTTTTTAAATGTAAAAGTGAATTTTTGAAAGTTGATTGGAGTTGGATTTTCAGCTGAAGCCTCATTCTTAGGAAATGCCTGGCAATCAATGTCATCCATAGCTTGTGGCCTCAGAAATCATCCCTTGGCAAGGGCTCCCTGTGCTGCTCTTCTCTGCGTCCTTCCCTTGTCCTGAGGCTGCTTTGCCAAGCCCTCCACCTTCAAGCACCGCTTTTAGGAGAAGAGGTGCTTCACCTTGAAGAAGGAACAGCTGAGGGAAAGGACAGTGCAGAGGGCAGCTGGAGCTCCAAGCTGCTTTGGAGCCATGCCTCGGGACCTAAAATCTGCATCCTTCAGTGCAGAACAGGCAGACTCTGCTTTAAACAGAAACATCATTTCCTTGTTGCTACATTACTATAGCAAATAAAATAAAATAAAATAAAATAAAATAAAAAAGTAAATCACTGCTTTCATCAGCCATTTAGTTGTAATGAGTTAGTTTAATCATAAGACAGCACCTGGGCCTGTGGCTATTTCTAATATGGATTTTGTTACTCATTTGCAGACGGCTCAAGAATTGCAGAATCAGAACAGTTGGTGTGCCTCTCTACAGTATATCTTCCATCTGTGCATCTACTTATTCTTCTGTTAAACAAGGAGTCTTACCTGGTCTGAAACGGCAAGCATGTGTCACACTGAAAGAAATCATTTACTGTTATCTCTTCTTAAGTATCATTTAAAAGAAAATGTTTTCTATTGTTTTAAGCAAAAAATTAGGAAACAAATGTTTTTTTCACACGGAGCCATGGCCTTTTATCAAACATGTTTGCATCTCAGATTTAGGAGTGATGTAAGTTTCTTTGCCTCACTGTTTATTGTCCTGGCTTGTACCCTCGGTGTTTTTCTCCCAGTATCCGGTCAGTTCAAATCAGGAATGAGGTGCATTCGAGCTGGGCTTCGACTCTGCCAGGAGGATAATCCCCTAATGACCAACGGTCAGCATTTTCACCCCAGCGAGTCTGACCTTTCAGAAGCAGAGGTTGCTTTAAGTTTGCACAAAATAACCTTGGGGATAAATAAAACCCAGTTTGGGGTGTCTTCATTGCCCGCAGTCCGAGCTTTCCTTTCCTAATGTGGACATTGCAAACACAGCAACTCTTCAAAGCGGTATTTAGCTCCGAAAACATTTGGAGTTAGGGCACAATTTGCATAATTCTATTAAAACGTTTATACCTCAGTATTGAAAACGATTTGAGAAAATGTGATTTGAGGGGAAAGGAAGTCTTATCTTTTGGTCCAGAAGGTGACTCATGGAATAAGCTTGTTAATGTGAGGAGTGCGTGGTAAGCACCGAAAACTGAAATATAGAGACTTGAAGGGCTCTTTTGATCTGTCTCCAAGTGCCCAGTGATCTGAAGTTTAAGATAGAGACGGATTTTCTGCTTCTTGCACTATTTTGCAAACTTAAAAGTCAGAGTCCTGTCCCCATGATGGGAAACACAGGTGTGCTTCTGTAGATTTTAAAATGAAAGTTATTGGCTCCTTTCAGTTGAGGACAGTTCATTTTGTTGTCATTACAGACTTAAGGAGATCGTTTGTAGATCAAATGACTCTGTCATCATACCTATTTTGATCAGATGGTGCTGCCATCATTCACAGGTTGACAGCAGTCTGGCGCACATTTTCATATTCAGTTTCTTAAGACAGTACTTAAGGAGCCAGGAGTCAAACACCTCCAACAGTGTAAGTGCTACAAAACCAACTGCAATTAAAATGCTTCCTCGTGTAAGTGGCATGGGCCTCCTTTAAACCAGCCACTGCCCGGGAGCTGAGGGCTGATGTCCAGATGATGGCATGCTGTTCAGAAAGGTGTGTGAAGACACACCTCTGCTGAGGCTAGAGAGTGCACACAGCCCCCAGAAGCCACCATTTGAGAACTTTCCAGACCCTTAAGCAAGCCTACCCTCCTCTAAGAAACCCTGTCTTGTCCAGAACATACTGGATTCTGGGAACCTACCATGGCACATGTCTTCCATTCCGTATCCACCTGGATTTTTGCCGGGACCAGAATAAGACTTTTAGAGCCCCTAGCCCTTAAACACAAAAACAAAAATACAACTTATTTTTTAAAATAACATCCCGGCCAGCATGGCTCAGTGGTTGAGTGTCGATCTATAAACCAGAAGGTCATAGTTTGATTCCCGAACAGGGCACATGCCTGGGTTGTGGGCTCAATACGTAGGGGGTGTGCAGGAGGAAGCCAATCAGTCATTCTCTCTCATCACTGAGGTCTCTCTCTCTCTCTCTCTTCTCTCTCTCCCCCTTCCTCTCTGAAATCAATAAAAATATATATTAAAAAATAAAGTAGCATGACATTTATAAATATGATGATAGCAGAACAAGTTTGTTTTTCTCTATGGTTGCTTGATTATAAACTTCTGGGTGACTTCATTAAAGTGAAAATTTCCTGATGTTTATTTATGCCTATAGGGTAATCCAGCAGTGACTGGGCCCAATTTTGTTCCCCACAATACTTTCTGACCACCAGCATCACAGGATGACTCATACTTGCTTTTTAATATTGAAGATTTTACTGAGTCGTAATTGTATTTTACATCCTATATAATAAAAGGGTAATATGCAAATTGACCCTAAAGGTGGAACAACTGGGGAATGACTGGTCGCTATGATGCGCACTGACCATCAGGGGTCACTCAACACAAGGGCTGCCCCCTGGTGGTCAGTGCGCTTCCACAGGGGGAGCGCTGTTCAGCCAGAGGCCAACTCATGACTGGCCAGCACAGCAGTGGTGGCAGGAGCCTTTCCTGCCTCCGCAGCAGCGCTAAGGATGTCCGACTAACGGCTTAGGCCTGCTCCCCCTGAGGAGCAGACCTAAGCCATTAGTCGGACATCCCCCGAGGGCTCCCAGGCTGCAGAGGGATGTCTGACTGCCAGCTTAGGCCCCTCAGGTGGACAGCCCCTGAGGGGTTTCGGACTGCAAGAAGGCTCAGGCCTGGCTAAGGGACAACCCCAACACACACACACTGCATGAATTCCTGTGCACCAGGCCTCTAGTCTAATATAAAGCCTTTTCCAGATGGTTTGGTGATTCTCCTTATCTAACTGACTTTAGTTTGCATTCTTCTTTGCTGACAAGTAACCTTGTTTACCATGTTTTTCCCCTATCTTGCTGATTCTAGATTACATTGGTTCAACCTTTAACTTATTTAGATAAAGAACATTAAGAAAGCTTATATCTCACTTAAAAATATTTATATTTAACTGGTAATGGTTCTGGAAAATTATGTACATATAGCTATCCAGACATAAATGCATATATAGTGCTTTCATGCATATGTGTATTGTAAGTGAAATTCATATGCTGAAGATTATTTGGACAGTAGTAGAATTCTGCTAACTAGAGTTGAATTTTTAGGGTTAATGCCTGAGAATTGTGTTTTTATTATGTAACACACAGGCAAAGTTATGTTACTGTACCTTATGTGAGGCAAAAATTTATAATGTCCAGCCAAAAATGCCACCTGAAAACACAGAGAACAAAGAAACAAAAAATCCTAATCAGATTAGAGTTTAATGAACCAGTGTCAGGCCAGTTGTGAACTCACTAATGCTAAGCTATTCCAATGAATAAACAGTGGAACAAAATCTGGAGAACAGAAAGTCTTCTCAATCATTTGCATTCTTTTGGTAGCTCTAATTACAGGATATTTTTCATTTTCTGTTACAGCTTGTCCCCATGTTGGTTATGTTTTTACGTTGTGGTTTGTTCTCTTGCAAGGTAGTAATGATAATCATTAAAATGGGCAAAATTTCCTTCTGACATATATAAAGGATAATAGAAGTGTATTTTTCAACTTGACTAGAATTTATAGATGAATGGTAGTTCCATGTTAGTTTTTATATAATTTAGTACAACCATTACTATACTTAAAATATACCACACATGATATACTACATTACAAATTATATAGTTAGAATAAAATATATCAGAAAATTTCATAGTTGACATATTTATATATTTTCCCTTTAATCCCAAATACAAATCTTTAAGGTAACATTTTTTTTTAAATGAATCCACATTTTATTTTTTTTATTTATTTTTTATTTTTTATATATTTTATTGATTTTTTACAGAGAGGAAGGGAGAGAGATAGAGAGTTAGAAACATCGATGAGAGAGAAACATCGATCAGCTGCCTCCTGCACATCCCCCACTGAGGATGAGCCCGCAACCCCGGTACATGCCCTTGACTGGAATCGAACCCGGGACCCTTCAGTCCGCAGGCCGACGCTCTATCCACTGAGCCAAACCGGTTTCGGCAAGGTAACATTTTTTGATGACTAAAACAGTATGTATTTTAGAAGAGATGGAAACACACAATCACACAGGAACTTAATAAGAATCACCTATACCTGGCTGGTGTGGCTCAGTGGTTGAACATCAACCTATGAACCATGTACCCAGGTTGTGGGCTTGATCCCCAGTAGGGGGCATGTAGGAGGCAACTGATCAATGATTCTCTCTCATCATTGATGTTTCTATCTCTCCCTCTCCATTTCTCTCTCTGAAATAAATAAAAACATTTAAATAAAAAGAATCACCCATAAACCTACTACCCAAAGATATTCATTCTGTTAACTAGGAGTGGATAGTTAACTCTGTTAACTAGGTACATGTACCCTACTTCTAGTCTTTTCTCTACTCATTTTATTTTACAAAATCATATTATACTATAACTCTTATAATTATATATATATATATATATATACATATATATATATATATATAGATAGATAGATAGATTTTGCCCATTATTATTGCCAGTTACTATTCTTCCACCTCACATTTTTCATACCTGTATAGCATGTGTCATTATACACTAACATTTAAAAAATTACTCTTTGACCTAACAGGAGTATTTATAGTTTTACTAGAGTCCCAGTGCACAAAATTCATGCACTGGTAGGGTCCCTAGCGGCTGCCAGCTGCCGGCCAGGGACTCCCTTCATTCCACGCTGCCCCCTGGTGGTCAGCATACGTCATAGTGAGCGATTGAACTCCCGAGGGGACACTTTGCATATTAGGCTTTTATATATATAGATGCCATAGTTACTATGGCAGGTTAATGTAGCCCTTTGCAACCATTTTAGTTTCCCACTGGAGTTTGCCACATTCGGTATAGCATGTACAAGAGTTAGGAGAAACATTAAAGGAATTAAAAATAATTGAAGATGATTTTTCTAAAATGTCAATCACAGCTTAAGTGGGAGCTACATTTTTTTCACTATTAAACATAGCTGTTTTATCCCATGTAACTAGCATGATTTGTCCTCTGTGGTGTCAAATGGTTGTATGTGTGCTATTTGGGAGAGAAAGAGAACAAGAAATTGGGAAAGTGGGTCAGGATGACTTGGGCTTAGTTCTCTTGGCAGCACTTTATATAGAAGTTGCTGTTTCTGTTTAGTCCTGGCCATCCTGTAGTAACAAGTTAAGCCTGAAATATATGTGACTCAGCACACGCACACACACACACACACACACACACACACACACACACAAAGTGTATTTACTGCTCACATAGAGACTGATGGAGACTGGCAGGGACTTTCCTTCATCATGACTTAGAGACACAGGCTCCCTCTACCTTGTGACGATGCCATCTCAAGATGTGGCTTCCAAGGTTGCCACCTATTCCCTACAAAACACTGGAGGAAGGGGTCCAACAAAGGGAAGGTATATGCATGCCCAGTGAAGTTGGGGTAACATAGGGAAAGTACTTGCCTGTCAGTCAAACCTGGGGACAGATATGATTGGCCAGAATGGGCATGGCAACTGCAAGTCCAGGAAAATTTGGGAACACATAATCTCCTAAACAAAAGAGTTCTCTTTTTCTCGTTGCTCTTGTTGCTCTCTTGTTGAGCTTGACTCTTGTGCTATTATTTCTCATGACTCTTGGCTTGTGGGGCTCTCTTGTTCCTGCTTCCTCGCATTCACCTGTATGGCTCATGGCCATGTGGATCCCACATGCAATGAACTGATGGACTGCAACTGGGAACACAAACTATGCTAGCCTGATGCTGGATTGGACTCTGCTCCAACATGGAAAGGAAACTCTGGACACTGGCTCTAATTTTAACTCTATAGAAGCCCCAGTTGCATTTCTTCTAGGACTGGAAAAAGGGAAATGGGACTTTGGAAACTCAGGGATTAGATTTCACAGAAATAAAAACTTTCGATGATATCGCATCCTCCTATGTGAGTCTCAGAAAATTCTCTTTCTCAGTATATTGAAAGAAATCTACTCCCACTACCAACCAGGGGAGATGAGGACCTCTCCCCTCCATTAACAATTCCAGGACATGGGGCTATTTTTAGGCTAAAGAAGAGAAGTCTGATAGAAGGCATGCAGGGAGCCTTCCTCATCTACTTGAAGGAATAGACTTGTTCTGTGCTGTTCCCAAAAGGCCAATATTTGGAATTCCAAAAAGGAAGGCTCAAAATGAAACATCCTAAACATATCCAACATTGGCATTGTCTTCCTGGGGTATCATTGAGTTACTTGTGCTCTACCAAGTTCTAAATGTAGGGGCTCCTTAGGTTTCAGTTTGGGGCTATCTTTTCCTCCTACACATTTTTTCAATACTTCATCCAGTTTTATTGTTTTAAATGCCATGTATGTATGATAATGAACCCATCATTTTTCTCCAGCCAAATATCCTCTCCAGCCTTAGATATGTAATTATCTGTATAACCTTTCATTTGAATGCTTCATGAGCATCTCAAACTTGATATGTGAAAATGGAACTCTTGATTCCCCTTCATAATTCCTTGTCCCAAAGTCTTGTTGTCCTTGTCTGCCCTAGCTCAATCAATGGCACCATCAGATGTTACTTAGCCCCAAACTTCTGTCCTCTCTCTGCCTGTCACACTCAGACCACATCAAACCAATTGCCTCCAGACTTTGGACAGAGAACATGTGTTTTATTCATTGGGTTCTCTCAAACCACTGGCACGCATTAATAAATATTTGATGAATGAATAAATGATGTAGAATGATCATCTAGAAGAAATAATAATGAACTTTATAATTTATAAAACATCTACCATATGTTAGATGTTTTAAATGTTATAAATTCATTCCTAGTAACAACTCTTCAAAATAGGTGGACAATAAAAAAAAGACTCATAGAACTATGAATTTTGTATGGTTTTACTTTTATTAAGTTATATTGAGCACTTACTGTGACTAAATGTTTTATATGGCATTTATCAAGGCACACATAGATATAGTGGTAAGTGCTTTATACATATATCATATAATCCTTACTGATACCTCTAGGGTAGGTTTTATTATTTTACTATTAAAATTTTTATTAAATTTATTGGAATAATATTAGTTAATAAAACTATACAGGTTGCAGGTATGCAATTCTATAATACATTATCTGCATATTGTATTGTGTGTTCACCACCCAAAGTTAAGTCTCCTTCCACTCTAGGGTAGGTTTGATGCACCATTTTATAGATGAGAAAATTGAGGCTAAACAAAAAATTACTTAACTTGACCTAGGTCCATGGTTGGCAAACTGTGGCTCGCGAGCCACATGCAGCTCTTTGGCCCCTTGAGTGTGGCTCTTCCTAAGCCTTAGGAGTACCCTAATTAAGTTAATAACAATGTACCTACCTATATAGTTTAAGTTTAAAAAATTTGGCTCTTAAAAGAAATTTCAATCATTGTACTATTGATATTTGGCTCTGTTGACTAATGAGTTTGCCAACCACTGACCTAGGTCAAATAGCCAGGAAGTGATGATATTTAAACTCTGGTCCATTTGGCTCCTAAGGTTACATACTTCCCTGCTATATCATAAAGCAATTAGAATCCAACAAGGGTGCCAATATTTTATGAAATGGTGCAGTGATGATCTTTTAAGTTTCTTCAAATTAGAATTTTCATAATTATATTATTCAAACAGTCCTTTCCTCTACATCTTTAGATAACATTTCATTATCTTGCCATGTCAAAGAAAATAAAAATAACTTCTTAAAATTCATAGAAAGCTAGAAATGTTCTAAACCCACACAAATTCTGCCTGATATGATGATAAAGATCATCATATATTTTGTAAGTTTTGGCACTTTCAAAATAGGATTCTTATCTTCTTAATATCTGGACCAAATTAACCAGCCTGGCAATGATTCCCGAAGCCACGCTAGCAGATACACAGAGCAGAATGCCATGCCAGGACTGAGTCACCACACAGAATATCTAGTGACTCAAGGAGTATTGTTTTAAATGATCCAAATTTACTGAAAGCTATTCTAAGTATCCCTGAACACACAAAAAAAGACTTTATTACAATTAGCATATTTTTAAAAATAGAAATGCCCATGCTCAAATTCTCTGCCTATCTGTATATAGCTCGTTTGATTCCTTAATTCTATTTATTATAGTTACCCAATTATGTGGAAATCATTTCGTGGCAATTCCTCCACTCCACCATCATTTTTAAGAAGGAAATTAACACAGATGCCCCACTTGACAAACTTGCAATAGGAAAAGAGCATGAGGTAATCAAGTGAAACAAAATAGGGAGAATTGAAACAATGGGAAAGCGGTGTCAATTTTCTGAGCAGGTCAAGATACACAGATGCAATAAGCCAACATGTGATGAGGCTGAGGAAGAAGCACCAAGAATCTTGACTCCTCTTGTTGCCCCGCACAAATGATCTGAGAGCTCTGAAGCATAAACCTATAAACCAGTATCAGGCTTTAAGTTAATCACGATAAATTGCTCTTTATATTCAGGCAAGAGTATTCTTAAACACTTTTAGAAATATCTGCAACCACATGATGATAGCAGGTACTTAGCCAGTGCTCAACAGGTGCTGTTCGAACTAGAGCTGGGGTTAGAACCCAGGGAGACTAGCTCCACACTGGATTTTATCAGTCACACTGAACTGCCTCCTTCATGACAAGCTATTTTAATAAGTCCCCTTGTTTGCAGCTCACATTGGTGGGAAAGTGGAGATACAAATTGGATCAAAAAGCGCCATCGTTTCCACTGGCAAGGGGACCTGGAGTCCCAGCATTACTCCCTAGTCATCTGAAACCTACACTTCAGAAAAAAATATCTGAAACTTGGCTCATTGCAAGAGTGAAGGGAGGATGGTGTGAGGCGTAAGACCCTCTCTGTGAGTGAGGAGAGTCCCTATCTCTTGTCCTGGGAGGTGGATGGAGTTGCAGAGGAAGAATCTTGAGAGAGGTGCAGTTCAAGAGAGTTTCAACTTTCCCTCTTCCATTTTAGGTGGTGCTTCTACTAGTAAAATTGTCTTTGATGAAAAATAAAGGTATTTGCTTTTAACTGTTCACTGGTGTTTTTGCTTTGTGTCAACTGAGTGGACAGGATGGCAAGGGAGGGGGGTATATCTCATCCCATCACTTCAGTGGTACCCACGCTGGGACATGCACCTACTGAGTAGACTATGACGCCAAGTCTGGGAGATCTCTATAGTATAAGAGAATGAGGGCTAAAGGGCGAGCTCAGGTAAGACTGAGATACCATTTTGCCCACATCTGCAGGTTAGAGCAGTGTTTCTGGAGCTAAATGTGCATGTGGCTCACCTAGGGATCTTGTTAAAATGCAGATTGTAATTCAGCTGGTCTGGAGTAGGGTCTGAGACTCTGTACTCCAAGCAAGCTCCCTGGTGATGCCGGTGCTGCTGGACCATAGACCACATTTTCAGTAGCACAGAGTGAGAGGAACGTCGACTGGGAGGCAGAGGGACCTCACGCATGTATTTTCATGGCCCTTCCCTGTTTATTCTCTCAGTCTCATATCCAATTGCTGAGAGAAGAACCACCCTTCCTCTGGTCATAGGTTCTAAGGGAACATTCATAAAAAGAATACTTCTGGACTCTCTCTGCCTGTCACACTCAAATCACCTTAAATCAATTGCCTCCAGACTTGCACAGGGAACATCAGTATACTGTTCATGGTTTCCCTCAAACCACTGGTGCATGGAGAGGAGGAGTCCCTCTTCTCTCTGCTGCACAGTTCAAGTACAGGCAGAGGGCATGTTTATCTTTCCCAGGGGCGCCTGCTTTCTATCTCTGGGACAGTTAGCTGTACACTTTGTCAACACCAACGCTATCCTCCACTGCTGTGAGTAATAGAGCGCAGGGTCTACTGAAAGGTGACCTGTGGCCAAAGCTGAAGAACTAGTGAGTCCTCAGTCCTGCTTAAGCAAGCAGCGTGGGCAATCCCTCCACTCCCCAGCTCTGGGTTTACTGAAGGAAATGCCTGAGGCTGTGCATCCATATTCAACTTAAGCTCTGGTTAGAGGAGTCATTTAAATCTTTGCCCCCTTGAAATATCAGCAAAGAGAATGATCAGTTGCATTGTCCAAATTATTTTCATAAGAAATGCAATGGGATTAAGAAACCTAAATTTAGATTACGTGCCATGGAACCATCTTCCTGAGTGAGAACAGGTAATTATAGAAAAGCCTTTCAAAGAAAAGTGGTGGAAACACTTGCTAGCATTTCCCTGAGACCTTCACAGAGCCATGTTACAGGGAGAGGAAGCTCATCTGATTAACCTATTACTTCTTTTCCCAAGACAATGCCATGGCCTCAGTAATCACCCTGGAGAGCCAAGACAATGAGTGGAATCAGGCCATGCATGGGGCCAAGATAAACGGGGCTAATGCCCTGACTGTTCTGGATGGCTTGGTGCCCAGCTGCCCCTGTGAACCCTAGCCTTCTAGACCCTGCCCCAACTTCCAGTTTAGCTCAGTGGGTAGAGCATTGGCCCAGGGACTGAAGGGTCCCGGGTTAGATTCCAGTCAAGGGCAGGTACTTCCATTGCAGGCTCCTCCCTGGCTGGGCCCTGGTCAAGGCTTGTGCAGGAGGCAACCAATATATGTGTTTATCTCACATGGATGTTTCTCTCTGTCTTTCCCTCGATTCCACTCTCTAAAAAATCAATGGAAAAATATCCTCGGGTGAGAATTAAAAAAATAATATTTCTAAGAAGAATCAGGAAAGGGAAACAAAGGAACAAAATATAGGAAGGACCAATAAAAAAAGTAATAAAATGGCAGAACCAATCACAAGTATAGCAATAAATACACTAACAGTCTAAGCACTCCAATTATAATATAGAGATAGTTCAAATGGATAAAGAAACATGACCCAAATATACAGGGGCTGGCAAAAGTAGGTTTATAGTTATATGTGAAACAGAGTTTATTCTTGTATTATTATTTATTAATTATTGTATTACAACTATAAACCTACTTTTACCCACTCCTGCATTCTAGCTATAAGAGAGACACTTTAAATATAAAGACAGAAAACAAAATATAAGGCCAATAAACCAAATCAATTGTATTTCTATATACTAGCAACTAACAATTAGAAAGATTTTCCCAGCCTGTGTGGCTCAGAGGTTGAGCATTGTCCTATGAACCAGGAGGTCATGGTTGGATTTCTGTCGGGGCACATGCTCGAGTTGCAGGCTTGGTCCCCAGTGCAGGGCGTGCAGGAGGGAACCAATTAATAATTCTCTCTTATTATTGGGGTTTCTATCTCTCTCTCCCTCTTCCTTTCTCTCTGAAATCAATAAAAATAAAAAAAAATAGAAAAAAATTTAAACTTTTATTTATAATAGCATAAGAATACTTGGGGATAAATTTATTAAAGGATGGGTAAGACCTTCATACTGAAAGCTACAAATTATTGCTAAAAGAAATAAAAGTAAACTTAAATAAGTGGAGAAATATACATGTTCATAGACTAGAAGATTCAATATTGTTAAGATGGCAAATCTCCCTAAATTGATCTATGCATTCAATGTAAAACAATCAAAATCCTAATAGGCTTGCTTGAAGAAATTAATAATATGTTTCTGAAGTTTACTAGGAGAGGCAAAGGAATAGAGTAGCAATAATAATTTTAAACATAAAGAACAAAGTTGGAGGACTTACACTACCAAATTTCAAAATTTACTATAAAGCTATAGTATTCAAGTTTGAGTACTAATGGTCTAAAGGTGTACAATTAAATCAATGGGACAGAATCCAGAAATATATATATATATATATATATATATATATATATATATATATAATCGATTTTCGACATAGGTGCCAAGGTAATTCAATGTGGGAATAGAATATTCTTTAAACAATTGTGCTGAAACAATTGTATATCTCTATGGATTGAAAAAATTTAACTGTGTACTTACATCAGGGTATAAGCAAAAATAAATTCAAAATGGATCACAGTCCACAATATAAGAGTAATAAAACTCATAGATAAAGGCATAAGAAAAAATGTGTGTGATACTGAGTTAAAGATGTCTTAAATAGGGCACCGAAAGCACTGATTATAAAAGACAACAGTGATAAAATTGACCTGTATATAAATTTCATCTCTATAAAAATAATAATCAAAAGTTTGCAGGAAGAAAAGGGAAACTAAGGGGCAGTAGACTAGAACCCAGTTCTCCTGGACTCTTTATTTTACCCAATTCAGGTAACACTGCAGAGAAACAACTCCACCACCACTACTGCCCACTCCAAACTTTATGTTCTTGTTTCCCTTTCATTTCTTTTGGTTACCATGTTGTTAGCTCATTAATTCTTTAAATCACTAAACGAGATTTACTGTTCTGCACACCTATCTGTGCTAGGAATCTGTTAGATGCCTGCTGAGGAGTTCAAAGTCTAGTGTAGAGACAGCAAACTAAACAAATTCTGATACGTCCCATGACGAAGGGAAGTACAGTGTGAGATGGGAGTGCACCTCCAGAGGGACATCTAAAGCTGGTCACAGGACCAGGGGGCAGGCTCGGGCAGGCAAGATTGCTTGAAAGAGATGAGGCTGCCCCAAGCCAGTCAGGTGCTCTAATGGGGAGGATGATCCCACGGGAGCAGGCCATGCAGAGACATGACATCATGACACATTGGCCTTTTCTGGGACTGCATGTGATTTTGTTCAACAGGTAGGCCCAGTTCCACTGGCGAAGGCCTGAAAAGTGGAGACTGAACAGTTAAATAGAGGTTGACTCATAAGAAGGCCCTGTATGCTTGGTTAAGGCCTTTGAATTTTATCCTAAGGCAAAGGCAGGGCATTCAAGGATTTTAAAGCTCCTAAGCAAAGGAACTTGAACGTATTTGTGTTTTGGAAAGACCATGGCAGCAGGATTAGGGAGAAATGAAGAGTCAAGTTGCTGTTGCAATTATACTGGCAAAAGATAATGAATGCCTACAGTAAGACAGCTGCAGTGAAGAAAGATGAGAGAGAGATGGAGAGGACTGAGTTGGCATGCCACACCCACCAATTAGTCAGAATGAGATTTCTTTTTATCTTCTTTGCTGGTGTTAAGTGAAGAAAGTATAAAGCACTGATGGGTCCTGGGCTTGGACCTAAGTAGCTGGTAGTGGTGCTTACTGAGATGACAATGCCAAGGAGCTGGGCTTTGCAATATTCCTTCCTTACCTGGATAGAACGTAAAGCATGTGCACGCCAGCTGCTCCCAACTGTATGATGCTCGAGAGCTGCCCAAATTGCTTTCATATTAATTTTATTGTTCTTCAACAGGACTGTTCTACACCTTTGTCTAGTTCTTCAATCACACCACTATTCACTGATTAATAACCTCTGATATGAATTTGTTAATTCAGGTCACTGTCCAGATGAAATTTCTTGATTCTTCAACCAAAACCATTTTATTGGCCAAATGAATTAAATTAGTTAAAAATCTATTTTTTAGGAACAGAAAGCATGCCTGTACAAAAAGCCCTGTCCCTTTTTCCTTTTCTCTTGTCCTTTCTTCCCTTTTCTTTCTCTTCACCTTTTTCTTTCCTTTCTTTCATTCCTTCATGTGTTCATTCCTCTGTATATTTTTTCACTGTGTCTCTCTCTCTTGCTCTCTCACTCTCATTCCTTCTTTCTTTGTTAATCTGGGAGAAAATTTTCTCTAAACTTAAACTGATCCTACTGGTTGGTTCTAGCACAAACATTTTCAACTTTAAAATCTGGAGTGAGGTAATATATGATATTGAGTCTGACATTTCCATGGAGAGTTGCATTAAGTATCGCCTTCTTACTACCTCTAGTTCTTCATATGACCCAGGGTTTAACTTCTGCAGGATAAATTACATTCTCTCCTGCAGCTGGTATGCAGATACCACCTCATGGAAAAAAGTTTAAAAATAATTGCAAGCTTATTAGACGTGGCAGTATCCGGGTGAGAGGGAGGATATTGGATGAGGCGAGAGTGGACACAGGAGATGAGAGAGGGCACATGTTTCCACTTATAAGCCAGGGCTTTAAAACTGTGCCAAGCAACGCTGCTGGGGCCCAATGGAGAGTGAGCACGTGAGCACCAATCACCACATTTGACTATGACAAAATACTTTGGCTGCAGCAATAAAAGTTTTAAAAGTAACCTTTCTGGGGACTTTCAATCATTGCTCCATTGCAATCAACACATGATATACAAGGCTGATGAAAAGAACAATGTACTGGGAAACCAGCCATGAACTCAAATTATGGGTTTTCCATTAACTTGTTATAAGAATTTTAAAAACTTTTAAATTAATTTGGCCTTTAATGTTCTGACCCATCTAAAAAGAAAACAATAATTGCTACCACAAGATTTTATGAGGCTATACTGAGATAGCCTTTGTGAAAAATTCCCTTATATAAATGTATTCCATTATTACTATTTATTATTCTTATTATTGAAACAATTTTCAGAGTCAGAAAGTTTTTATTTATTTATTTATTTATTTATTTTTTAAGAAAGTTTTTAATATAAAAAGCAAGGGCAACAAAAATTAATTTGTGGTAAAAATGTTTTCGTATAACATACTGATCTCCTCATAAAAATTCATATAAAAATAGCGAACATATTAATCCTTAGTGGAGACCATCACTGTCACAACAATATCTTCCTGCACAGAAAATTATTGATTTGGCTCTTGTGGAATAAGCATCACATAGAATAGTTAATGGAATAAAAGCCAGAACTATGAAAAAAATTTTAGTTTCATAACTAAATGACAAAAGTCATTTTTTGCAGCGAAATAAACTTCATGGCAGATATAATGGTATTAAACATTTGCTAGGATGGAATTATATCAAACATTTAAAAATTTTTGCTTTTTTGGACTTTGGTTTTATTTTTACAGCATGTGTTCAATTGCTGAAAGCCATATTATCTAATGTTATTTCAGCTTCTGTAACTCATAATAGTGATTATAGTACATATGCAAATTAATGTAAATCAAGATACAGAAGGTCATTAGGAATTCAGACCTTTTTATACTTTCATCACCAAATTGGAGCTTTGGCTACATTCTGGTAGTGAATTTGGACAACTTTTAAGTTTCAGGTGTTGCTAACAAGGGCTATTAAAATAAATAAAAAACCTCTGAATAAATGTATACCTCTGAGAACATCGCCTCCAAGCAGGCAAATTTGGTTCATTGGGAATAATGACTAGTGATAAGTGAACCATTACATACAGTCCATATAACTATACTCTGAATATAATTGTATTTAAATATTAATGGAGTAAATGTTAAAACATTTCCTTCTAATAATGTCTTAGTCTCAGAAACATATTAGTCATAAATAGCCAGGGTTTAAGTTTTTTTAAAAACTCATATGCAGAGGTATAGTTATTTTTTCTGTATGACTATTTAATGTTCCACTCCCTAGAGAGATTTAGCATCGAACTTGGCAATTAAAACACAGACACAAAAGCACATACACAAAGAAAGTTCTGCAAGCTATTGTCCTTTATCATTTAGTCAGCTAGTTGGAGCGGAAGACAGTTCATGCAGACCACTTCGCTGGATTTAATTAAGCTTTCTGCAGGAGACACCACATGGTGTGGTCTTTACTTTGAAGAGCTCCGAGGCAGGGAAACCAATTGTTCATTTACTTCATAGTGCCATCTACTAACCAGCAGTTCTATTTAATAATAGTAGGATAATTATTGTTCTGTTAGGGACAAAGATAGTCAATTTTACTACATTTATTGTTATGGGTGGACAGTTTCACCCTCATAAAAAGTGACACAGCAGCATATGAACAAAGCCTGGAGAAAAGAACATGGGAAAAGGAAAAGCAATTGGTGTTGGAGTATTAGACTTGCAAGTGAATTTCTGTTGTATATTTCTTATTTTTTACCCCCCCCCCCCCCCCCCCGAGGATATGCTTTTATTGATTTTAGAGACAGAGGAAGGCAGAGGGAGAGAGAGCAACATTGATTGGCCACCTCCCCCATACATGCCCCGAGAGGTTTGAACCTGAAACTCCCGCATGTACCCTGACGGGGAATCGAACCTCCCACCTTTCAGTGTATGGAACAGGGCTCCAATCAACTGAGCTAAACCAGCCAGGGCCTTATTGTTGTTTTTAAAGTTATTTGTCTTGCCCTAGCAGGGCCTGGCTCAGTGGATAGAGCGTCAGCCTGCGGACTGAAGGGTCCCAGGTTCGATTCCGGCCAAGGGCACGTGCCTGGGTTGCAGGCTCGTTCCCCAGTAGGGGGTGTGCAGGAGGCAGCCAATCAATGATTCTCTCTCATCATTGATGTTTCTATCTCTCTCTCCTTCTCCCTTCCTCTCTGAAATCAATAAAGAAATATATTTAAAGTTATTTGCCTTTCTAAACTCCTGATAGAGTAACAAATACTTATTAAACTAGCACTCATGAGGAATTTTTAGTTATAAGAGTATAAACTAGTCTTGTTTAATTTTGTATCAACTATGAAAAAGATATTACCACAAATTATAAATAAGAAAGAAGTTTTGTATGGGGAGTATATGGTTTGCTTAATCTAACAACAATTCTTTTAAAGCATTACCTTCATCCATTTCTATAAAAGTCTCATGGTAGAAACACAATCTAAATTGTAAACAGTAGATTTGTCAGGACTGAAGGCAGCAGCTATGTTTTAATCATGATATCACATTATTCTAAGTACTTAGAAATGATATACTTAATTTTCCTTAAAAAATATTTTATCATTGAGAATTGTTTTAATGGCCAAGTAACTTGTCTTGCCAGTTCTGGGTTCTCACCCTCTTCCTCCATTCCCACTGTCTCTCAATCTAGTATTACTGGATTAGCCTTCCTAAAGTCTTGCTTCCTCATGACAAACACTTCCATGGCTCCCCAGTGCCTACTGAACACTTTTTATTTTATTTTCTCCAAGGCTTTCTATAATTTGTCCCCACACAAATTACAACTTTCTCTTCTAAATCCCCAACAAAAAAGTTTCTCCCACTTAAAAACCTTTTTTATTCCTTTCAATTTATCTAAATCTTACCTTGTCTTCCAGGTTAATTTCTGTATCATCCAACATAAGCCTTATTCGAGAATCATAGCCCAGCTTGATAGTTCTTATTTCTGCATTCCCATGAAAATTTATTACATACTAGAGGCCTGGTGCCCCACATTAGTGCACTCAGGGTTGGGGGGTGTCCCTCAGCCTGGCCTGCACCCTTTAGCAATCCGGAGCCCTCAGGGGATGTCCAACTGACGGCTTAGGCCCACTCCCTGTGGGGAGCAGTCAGACATCCTTAGCGCTGCCACGGAGGCAGGAGAGGCGCCTGCCACCATTGCTCTCCAACCATCAGCCTGGCTTGTGGTTGAGCGGAGCTCCCCCTGTGGGAGCACACTGACCACCAGGGGGCAGCTTCTGCATTGAGTGTCTGCCCCCTGGTGGTCAGTGCGCATCATAGCTACTGGTCATTCTACCATTCAGTCAATTTGCATATTACCCTTTTATTATATAGGACACTTCTATTATTGCACAAGCACAAGTAACCTTGGGTTATTTTAAAATACTTAACATATATGTCCTTATTATTATCTTTATCACATTAATGTCCCTTAAAACAGTTACTTTTATTATACTTATTTTGTATCTATCTAACACCTATTACATACCCAGCAGTTGTTAAATTGCAACAACATGGCCTAGAGTAGATTCTCACTGAATGCTTGTGGAATGAATGAAGGTAGAGAATACTGTATCCAGACAGGAAGCAAGATTATGATTCCAACATTGCTCTTTTTTAACCAGAGTGATATTGACCAAGTCAGTTAATATTTTCCATCCTCCATTTTTTCATCTATGACAGGAGCCAGATAAAAAAGATGGCCTTTCAATTCGGGCTTGTTCAACTTTCAGTGAATATTTATCTCACTCTATTACCATACCTCATCTTCCCATAAGAATACTTGTCAGTGGTAATGTAAGAACTTCCTTTTGGTAATCCCTCATCCAGCATTCACAGAGGAAATTTGTTGAATCAATTTGCTCTCTGTTACTCTCTTTCCCTTAGTTTCAACTTTTTGTCCTAAATCTGAGATTCCTTGGAACCTGGAGACACACAAATAGCTGCAGCAAACTTGGGAAATAGGCATGAAGAGACTGACTACAGGGCCTCTGCCAGCTTGGCTGTGTGGCCGTGACAGGCAGGCCAAGGCAGAGTTAGAGCTCAGAGCTGGAGGGTAAGTTCATAAAACACATGTAGGAACATTAAGCCTGAGGAGGGGATAAGGTTGAATCCTTGGGTGCAGGCCAAAGCTCAGACTTCAAGCTGTGTGGCTGCTCTGAGAGTGCCAAAGATCAAGATCCAGTGGGGCAAAGTTGGGGGAGTGGTCATGGGGTGAAATGTGGGGGGTAGGGGGGGCAGGTTCTTTAAGACCCAGAGATCCCAGCTGCCCTGACTCATGCACACCTGGGAGAATAAAGTCTGAGGGCCTGGGCATGTCAGGACTCAGGTCCAAGCTGGCCTAAGGAGTCGGGAAAAGAATGGAGCTCAGAGTGGAGTTGAACAGCAGTATTGAGGCACCCAGGAGAGCAGCTTAAGCAAGCAGTGGTCCTGACTCTGGTGATGGCTGCTGGCTGCTGTCATGGGGGCCTGGCATCATGCCAGAAGTTTGCAGATAATATTAGTGCCATGCACAGCAAGATTCTGCTGGTGCTGGAGAAGGCAATGCCCTTTACATCCTCAGAGAGCTTTGTAGTTTTACCAGAGTCCTGGAGGGCACAGTCTCCCCCAAAGTCTGTACAGAGCTGTCAGCTGGTACCAGTTCCAAACGAGGTGAGGCACAGGGTGTGCCAGGGCATGCTGGGTATAGCCCTCATCACTGCAAGGGCTTCCTGGACTGTTCTGGATCAGCATTCCTCAACAGGCGAGACTTCTCTGGTTTTGATGGGCTCACTGTCTAGGGTCCTTGGGCAGCAGCCGGATTCATTGGGATCAAGTCCTCAGACCCTCAAGGGTGCCCCACAGCCTTCCTCTCCTGGTGCCTCTTGCCTGCGTCCTGTGGAGAACTCCAGAATGGAGGAAAAGGAGGCGGTGAGGGGGTGGCGCATGTGGCAGGGATCCTAACTTTCTTGCTTAAGGAAGCTCTTAACAAGTACCCATCTGCCTTCAGGGAAGAAAACAGTTCACATCAGTCTTTCAGATCCAGTGTTCATGACCAAATGCTGTCATCAGCAATCTGTGTCCCAGTGCCTTGCTCAGCAGCAGCTTTTCCCATGGACTTACTTTCAGATGTTCTTCCCTAAATAGTCCATTGAAGATGACAAAGGACTCATATACCCACCACATTTTTTTTTCCTTAGTGAGTAATTATGATATGCCTTCAGCTATTTAAATGTGTTCTCTGAGTCAGGTAAAGGGGATTTTCATTGTTAACCGACAAGTAATTCTTGGATACTTAACAATACTCTAAGCACTTAATCATATTTAAAATGGACTATTAATGAAGCTTATAAACCATTTAGCAGCTCTGAAAGTGAATTTCTCTGCAGGCTTAGAGAGCATTAAGCCATTTAGATTTTACCAAACAAATACTCATGCATTAATTCCTGGGAAAAGAGATTTAGAAAATGAGGTTAATGTTCAGTTGTCCTTTGCTGAGTTTAACAAATACTCCATCTGGGAGGGAAGCCCTGAGCTCAGGTTAAACATTCTTCATATTATTCCCAAACTTAGTGAACATAAGTGACCTACTTATTATTAAAGAAAAGAATGAGAATGCAAATCGAAGGCATAAAGGAATAGCTTTGCTTTAATGTTGTCATTACAGGTAAATAGATTGTGTTTTTCTCAAAAATTATTGAACCACAGGAAAATGAGTTTAAAAAACAGAGTATTTTATTTAGTGTTCTTTTTTAGAATTAGGAGGATTAAAATACAGTACCTTTTCACCTGTTTTTAAAATAAAGGACTGAATAATAGAACTTATTTAACATATATAGCAAGATATTAAATGCCTTTAATTTGAAAGCAAGTGAAAGGCAAACAAAGAATAAAAGAGGAGCAAGAAGAAAGAAGAGGGGAAGATATAAATATCATTGATCCCGCAAGATATGACTGATGTTTTTTAAAAATAGTCAAGTCTTTAGAGCAGGGGTTGGCAAACATTTTCTATAAAGGGCAAGATGGTAACTATTTTTGTATTTTGCAGACCACATGCCTTCTCTGTTTTCTTTTTACCTTTTAAAAATAATTTTTTTATATATAAACTTATACATATGTTTAATATATGTCTATATATATATATATATATATATATGTCAATGTATATATATTTATTGATTTCAGAGAGGAAGGGAGAGGGAGAAAGAGATAGAAACATCAATGATGAGAGAGAATCATTGATCAGCTGCCTCTTGCATGCCCCACACTGGGGATTGAGCCTGCAAGCGAGGTATGTGCCCTGACCAGGAATCGAACCGTGACCTCTTGGTTCATAGGTCAACGCTCAACCACTGAGCCACACTATCTGTGCTAAAAAAACAATTCTTTAAAAATGTTTAAAACATCCTGAGCTCACATCTGTACAAAAACAGGCAGTAAACTGAATTTGATTCTGAAATGGTATAGTTTGCTGACTCTTGCTTTAGATTTTAGAATCGGGCCAATGTTGCCAGAATTTATTCACTAGTGCTTTTATATAAAACTAGAGCCCTGATGCAGGAAATTTGTGCAAGGGGCTCGACCCCCGCTGCCGCAGCAGCTGCCTTGGCCCCCTGCGGCTGTGGAGGCTGCCTCTGCCTCGGGCCCCCACCTCCGCGGCTTCATTGGAAAGGTCATCCAGTCTAATTAGCACATTATGCTTTTATTATTATAGATTTGCAAGTAAAAAGTGTTCTTGACATGGTTCCTCTTTGTAGTAGAGAAAGGTATGCCATTCCTACTTGGAAGGTGGAAATCAATCTGTAAAATTTCACTTTCCCAAGATAAAAATATTTCTTTCCAGGAATGGTTTCTCCATCTTATGACCTTTTTAATTAGCACAGCTCTGAACACTTCGCAAAGCTTGGGTATTATAAAGTCACCCCTGAGTACCTCCTCTGCCTGCAGGGCATTTCCTGCAGCTCCAGCCAAGGCTTTCCAATCAGAAGCAGGGCTTTTGACACTGGATTCTGAGGGCACACTCTCAAGGTCACTCAAGTTCTCGACAAAATTTTCAAGTGTTGTGTTTCCATTTCTAAACATAATAAAAATAATTGACATGATCAAGTGCAGGATCATCAGGGTGATTATTGTCAAAATGAGTATGGTCACAGTAATTTAGTGCCCACTGAATTCGAGAGTTCTGGCTAATAGGAATATGAGTGAAGAAAAATGATATCATAGCATCCTGTACGTAGGAAGGTTTTGCTGCAGTTTGGTTAGAACAGAAAGTCATTGGTGAATACAGCTCTTAGGCAAGTCAGTAGTAGCATCTGCCTATCTGCTAGAGTAGTGGGAGCCACAGGAAAGGCTTGCTGCCAGCCACGGTTAAACTTCTGCAGATACATTACTCATCGCTTTCAGCTATCTTAGTTAACTTAGATATTATTAGATTTGGTCAATGTGGTTAGTTTGCAAATTTATTTTGCTTTTCATTTGTATAGAAACTATAGCTACAATAATAAAAATATCAAGTCAGCACCGCAGGTATGTGAGAATCTGTGTTCTTTAAAAGACACCGATGTCCTATTTAGTGAAAAACATTCATCAATATTGCACCAAAACCAAAAGCTACAGGTCAGATAGCAATCATAATGAATCTCTATGCAAAAATCTTAATAACAAAGGTATTTTAAGTCAGAGATAATAGCCCATTTCAGGTAATACTTACAGAACAAACCAAGAGCTCAATAATTGTTCCAACTATTAACAGAGCTCTCAGTGCAGCGTTATGCTCTTTATAAGGAGATTATAGATTCACTCACTGAGAATTATAAACTTTCCATCTACTTTTTAATTTAAAAAAGAGGTAGATAAGAGCGTGGGCATATCTAATAGTCTAAGTGTATTATACAAGTTTGTGTTTGAATTCCACATTAACCAGACATGAAGAGGTTATTATAACCTCTCTGGCTTCGGGTTCTTCATATATCAAATTGGGATAATACTTGCGGTGTTTATGGGATTAGAGATAATAGCGTATGTCAAGGGTCTGGCACAGGGCAAGCACTCCTGGTATTGTTATTTGGAGATGGGCTCCGGTAAGCTGTTTACATTGAAAAGACATTCAGTTCTCTGAGTAAGATATGGCTTAAAAGACTCTTTCCTGCGGGGTGGCCGACTTTCCCTTTTCTTATTGTTCTAAGAATACTTCTCCATTTGTCCATTGTCAATGGGAGCCATTGTTTAGTTGTTCCATCGAAGAGAGAAGCCTTCCTGGAGCCTGGCTGACAGGGGTCCCTGTCTGATCTGTCTAACAGCTTTGGGGCTGGAGACAAAGCGCAGCCTCTCACTTCCTCCTCCAGAAAGAGAACAGTGTCCCCAACAAAAATAGATTCTCGCTGTCTTGCAAACGTCACCCAGAATACATACAAAGGAAATGAGGGCAAAACCCCGCTGTGGAGGATACTGAGACAGAATTCTTCTCCAAATACAAAGTTATTCCAAGATTTTTAGGAAGGAGTTTTTAGTAATGGGTAGCCCAACACATGGATCATTGTTACGCCAATTCTAGATGACAAATTAGGAATATACTCTATGCAGAGTGGTTCTATTTGGATTACTTGAACATAGATAGTTGTTCTAGAGAATCTATCTAGAGAAATATGCCTATGTAGCTGCATTTGAAAACAAGAATAACCTAGTCAATCGTCATCTAAGAACCAACTTACCCTTGGAATTTAGTGGAAAATTAAAATCTTGGCATGAAAAAAATAATAAGTTTCAGCTCTCTCACATTTATAATGAAGCTTAGAATAAAAACTATGTGATGCGTTCTATATCTTTATATCTTTAAAATTAAAGCTGTATGAAAATTAGTGGTAAAGATGGGGAGGGCACCAAAGATCCATTGCCCTACAAGAGTAATGAGTATTTATCTTTTCAGTGAAATTATTTTAAACTCAATTACTTCTATTGAAACAAGATGATGGTCTTTATCTGTCATAACTTTTGCTAGTTTTTCTCCCTTATTGACTAATTTTCCTATTGTCTAGATTTCAGACAACATCCTAAGCTAAAAAAAAAAAATGCCAATGCTAATCTAAATTCAAGGTCAATTTATTGATAACATTATTTGACTAAATTTGAAGGATATCAAATCATGTAAGTTTTCAGAAATAATGAACTTCTTTATTTGCCTAACAATGCATTCCTTTATTTATGAGACAACCAATTTGTAAGAAAGTAGCATCCTGGCCTACTGAGATATTGTTAAATATCTGGAAAGAAAAGTGTCTAGCCCTGACCTGTTTGGCTCAGTGGATAGAGAGTCCACCTGCGGACTGAGGGGTCCTGGGTTCGATTCCAGTCAAGGGCATATACCTTGGTTGCGGGCACATCCCTGGTGCGGGTGTGCAGGAGGCAGCTGATTGATGTTCCTCTCTCATCGATGTTTCTAGCTCTCTATTCTTCTCCCTTCCTCTCTGTAAAATATCAATAAAATATATTTTAAAAAAAGAAAAAAACAAAAGTGTTTAGTGAACTTTTGAGTTCTGTTCAGAAATAGGAAGAATATTTCATTTATCAGACATTAGAACACAATAAAGCTATTGTAATCAAAGCAGAATGGTACTGATATTAATCAATGGAAAGATTAGCTCAGAAGTAGATTAAAATATATCTGGGAGTAGAAGTCTTTGGGAAAAGATATGTAATAGTCACTATACAATAGTCCTCTCTTATTTGCGTATTTGCTTTTCATAGTTTTAGTTACCCTTGGTTAAATGCAGTGTGAAAATATTATGTGAAAAATTCTAGGAATAAAAAATTTATAAGTTTTAAATTACATGTTTTTCTGAGTAGCATGATGCAATCTCACATCTCCCACTCCTTCTTGCCCAAGGACATGAATTATCTTTTTGTCCAGTGTATCCACACTGTATACACTACCCACCTGTTAGCCACTTAGTAGTACTTTGGTTATCAGATTCACTGCCAGGGTATAGCAGTATTTGTGTTCAAGTAACCCTTATTTTACTTAATAATGTCTCATTCACCTCATTACATAGCCATTTTATCATCTCACATTATCAAAGAAGAAGGGTGAGTACAGTACAATAAGATATTTTGAGAGAGAGCTCACATTCTCAACTTTTATTACAGAATATTATTATAATTGTCTTATTTTATTATTGTTCTTATTAATCTCTTACATGCATAATTTATAAATTTTATTATAGGTATGTAAATATAGAAAAAAAACAGTATAGATAGGATTTGGTACTATCCTTGGTTTCAGGCACCACTGGGGGTCTTGGAAAGTATCCTCCATAGATAACAGGTTACCACCATACATACATTTCAAAGTACATATAATAAATGGAGTCGAAATAATTGGTTATACATAGGAAAGAAAAATAATGGAAAATTCTATCTTATATCTAAACGTATATTCCAGATATATTAAGGAACTACATATAAACAAGGAAACAGATGTTAGAAGAAAAATTAGAAAAACATTTGTATAGCTATGGAATGAGGGAAGTGTTCTTTAGCAAAACAGGAAACTTAAGGTAAAAAACTGATTGTAAATTTAAAAAATGCTATTCATACTATAGAATACTTCGTAGCAAATTTATAAAAGAAAAAATGGGAATAGTGGAGTAAATAAACATGTATAACTTCTATGTAGTATTAAGTAGATAGCAAATGATCTTCTAAGAGAAAATATTTACAACACATATAACACAATGGCTTAATATCCATAATACACAAAGAGCTCTTGCGAATTAATTAGAAAATGACAGAGGTGAGTAGGCAATCCACAGCAGAGGCAATGCAAAAGGCCAATAAACATAAGAAAAGATGTCTGACAGTCACACATTAGTAATCGGGGAAGTGAAAATCCAAACACCTAAACCTCATTTGGGTGGGAGGACAGAGCTCCTACCAGCGCACTGTAACTTCACACAAGTCCTGACACACAGTGGTGGTAGGCTTGGGGGCAATCATTACTCTTGGGTTACACAGGGGCTGGTTCTGTAAATTGCTTCCATCCAAAAGTAATCTGTCTTCACAATGCACAGAACTTTGCCTACAATCTCAGTTCTGGGTAGTTATCTGACAGAAATAAAAATCAAGTATATAAGCATGTGTTCAAGACACTTACCAAAGGAGGGAGGCAGAACTGCGTAATGGCTTAAGCATGGCCTCTATAAATAGACTCATTAAGATTCAAACCCATAACTTACTATGACCTCGGGTAAGTTATGTCATCTTTATATGCCTCAAGTTTGTCATCTGTATAAAGACGGCAACAACATCTATCTTATGAAATTTTTATGAAGATTAAGTGCATGTAAAGTATTTAGAACATTGTCTAGTACATTTATTTTATTTTTTTCATCTTTATTGTTCAGATTATTACAGTTGTTCCTCTTTTTTCCCCCCATAGCTCCCCTCCACCTGGTTCCCCACCCCACCCTCTGCCCTCACCCCCCCCACTGTCCTCATCCATAGGTGTACGATTTTTGTCCAGTCTCTTCCCGCACCCCCTACACCCCTTTCCCCCTGAGAATTGTCAGTCCACTCCCTTTCTATGCCCCTGATTCTATTATATTCACCAGTTCATTCTGTTCATCAGATTATTTATTCACTTGATTTTTAGATTCACTTGTTGATAGATATGTATTTGTTGTTCATAATTTTTATCTTTACCTTTTTCTTCTTCTTCCTCTTCTTAAAGAATACCTTTCAGCATTTCATATAATACTGGTTGGTGGTGATGAACTCCTTTAGCTTTTTCTTATCTGTGAGGCTCTTTACCTGACCTTCAATTCTGAATGATAGCTTTGCTGGGTAAAGTAATCTTGGTTGTAGGCTCTTGCTATTCATCACTTTGAATATTTCTTGCCACTCCCTTCTGGCCTGCATAGTTTTTGTTGAGGAATCAGCTGACAATCATCATATGGGTACTTCCTTGTAGGTAACTAACTGTTTTTCTCTTGCTGCTTTTAAGATTCTCTCTTTGTCTTTTGCTCTTGGCATTTTAATTATGATGTGTCTTGGTGTGGTCCTCTTTGGATTCCTTTTGTTTGGGGTTCTCTGTGCTTCCTGGACTTGTAAGTCTATTTCTTTCACCAGGTAGGGGCAGTTTTCTGTCATTATTTTTTCAAATAGGTTTTCAATATCTTGCTCTCTTTCTTCTTCTGGCACCCCCATAATTCGGATATTGGTATGCTTGAAGTTGTCCCAGAGGCTCCTTAACTATCTTTATATTTTTGGATTCTTTTTTCTTTTTGCTTTTCCGGTTGGGTGTTTTTTACTTCTTCGTATTTCAAATCTTTCACTTGATTTTTGTGATCCTCTAGTCTGCTGTTGGATCTCTGTATAATATTCTTTATTTCAGTCAGTGTATGCTTAATTTCTAGTTGGTCCTTTTTCATATCCTCGAGGGTCTCACTAGACTTATTGAGGGTCTCACTAAATTTATTGGCGGTTTCTAGAAAATTCTTGAAAAACCTTATAACCGTGGTTTTGAACTCTATATCCAGTAGTTTGCTTTCCTCCATTTTTGTCATTTGTGACCTGTTTCTTTGTCTCCACATTTTGGCTGCTTCCCTGTGTTGATAGAGTGGCTTTCTGTGCTAGGTTTCCTATAGGCCCAGTGGCTCAGCCTCCCCAATTACCTGAGGTGGACACTCTTGGTGCACCCCTTTGTGGGCTGTGTGCACAATCTTGTTGTAGTTAACCCTTGATTGTTGTAGGTATCACTGGGAGGAATTGACCTCCAGGTCAACTGGCTGTGAGAATCAGCTGTGTCTACAGTGGGAGAACTTCTTTGCTGGATACACCCTTATGGGGCAAGACTTGCTTCAGTGGAAACCATAATAAATACTGGTTATTATCACCATTATTTGTAATAACAAAATCAACCTGGATATCAATCCAGAAGGAAAATAATTGAACAAATTATACTATAAAACCATTAAAAATAATGAGGCATAGCTATATGAATATATTTGTCCAACATATATTAAGTGAAAAAGTGCAAGTTACAGTTTGATATATAGGGTGTCCCCCCAAAATGTATACATACTTCAATAGCTGATAGCTCAGTTTTAAAAATGAAATTTATTTTACTAAACACTGCTTTTAAAATTATTCCAAGTGTGTGTATACATTTTGGGACACCCTATATTGTATAACTCCAACTTTAGAATAAACGCCAAACTAAATACTTCTCCTACAGATATGCCTATTTTTGTGGTAGGATAATAATTGGAGATATTAATCATGTATTTTTTCTTCTAGTAGTTCACCATTTTCCACTTTACCCCCATTTGTTCCTTGACTACTCTGGGCTTCTTGTTATGAGGGAGGTACAAACAGACAAAAGAACTATCCTAGTAACCAGTTTCTAAAAATACAAACTTGCAAGTGTTTGAGGGTTTGAGAAGAGAGGAGTTTCCCCTCCACCTGACTGGAAAAGATACCTGACAGAAATAAAAATGCAAATATATAAAACACGTGTATGCAATGCTTACTTAAGGTTGGAGAGGAGATGCTTCCAGCTTGGCGGGGGGAGGGGAGGGGCGGGATGAGAGGTATCAGAAGGAAAGCAGCAAGTGTCTGAGGTAAGCGTGGAAGAAAGGGGCCTAATGATGAATGCCACAGATAAATCCTGGGTAAGTGGAAAACTTCAGCTAGGCTGCTGGCATCTATGACCAGGAAACCTGGGTCTCAGTTTCGGGTGGAGGCCAGGAAAGCTGGCAAGAGCCCACAGAGGAAATGGTGTAGTGAGCCAGGGCAGGTAGGACCCCAGGCAGCCTGGCAGAGATTCCCCAGGCTCAGGAATGACACAGAAACCACTACCCCTGACAGGGTCTGACAACAAGGGCCAACACATCTGTGGGGACCAGCAGTCAAGGCCCAGATAAGGTGAAAGATGTCTCAACATCACCATGGATACCAAGGATCAGATGCGCTCTAGTCTCTACCTCACACTCAATTTCCTGGTACTACAACCCTCCTCCCCCCGAAATGTAGGCACAACTACAGGAAAAGGGAGGGTATTCCAAATTAACTGAGATTGAGTGGCCACCTAGCAAATGGGAATGGAACCTCAGACTAGAAATTAATTTGAGTTAAAGAAAAATGAAGTTATATTTCTTCCTCATTAAAGTTATGGGCTCATGTAAGTTACATGGATTTATTTATCTTTATATATGTATGGGGGAGAGTCTATACAGTGAAAGAAGGAGAAAAATTAATTTTACTTCAGATACTTCTGAAATGTTTAAATAGTTAAAAGGTACAGGTACTACTTTTGCAAGTTAATTGACTTAAATAGTATCAAATGCAAAGACAAAAATAGCACATTCAAAATCATTTTGTAATACATGATAAAAGTCAAGACTCAAAATGCCTATTTTGGGCAAATTATTAGTATCTCTATAACTCAATTTACTAATTTATAAAATGAGGGGATTGGGTTAAGTGATTTATATAATCTCTTCCTTCTCTAAAATTCTATTAAAGCAATGAGTTTCCTGTTCTTGAACATGTACAACCAGATATGGTAGAAAAGAATTACATTTGTGAAAGAACTTGGATAAGTAAAGACCTTTTTATTTTAATGTTCTAAAGATAATGACTACAGGAACTATAGTGGAAAAACAGAACTGTTCCAAGAAATGGAATTTGGTTGTCAATCTCAGTTCTGCCAATTATTTTTATCATGAGCTTGGACAAGACGGTTTAAATAGCTTGGGTTTAAATTCTCTGAACATCTCTAAGACAGAAGTTTCCAATCCTGTCTGTACATAAGAATCAATCTGAGATTAAAATATAAATTTATATACATACATACATACATACATACATACATAAAAATATATATGTATACATATATACTAGAATATGCTATATACCCAATAGAAATTTATACATATGTCACCAAAAGACAGATACAAGAATGTTCACAGCAGCACTATTTGTAATAATGCAAAACTAAAAACCATCCAAATGTCCATCAATAGTAGAATGAATGAAGAAATGTTGGATACTTGTGACTGGATACTGTAGAGCAGGGGTCAGGAAACTTTTTTCTGTCAAATGCCAGCTAGTAAATATTTTCAGCTTTGGCAGCGAGGTATAGTCTTTGTCACAACTAAGCTCTGCCATAGTAGTGTGAAAGCAGCTGTAGATGACACAGAAACAAATTAGCCTGGTGGTGCTCCAAAAAAACTTTATTTACAAACAGGAGGTAGAGCTGCTACCATATAGTTATGAACAAACCATAACTACATGTAGTAACATGGATGATTCTCACAAACATACTTTTGAGTAAGAGAAGCCAGATGCAAAAGAGCACACTTTGCGTAGTTCCATTTATATAAATTACAAAAATAGCATAAGTAAGGGATGATGTTAGAGGTGAGACTATAGTGGCTATCTTGGGAGCGTGGGGGGCATACAGGAGTGCCTTCTGGACTGGATTGCTCTATTACCTGAGCTGAGACAGTGGTCACTGGGTGAAAATTAATTGAGCTATGTACTTACATTATTTGTAGTTTTGATCTGATTTAAGTATACTTCGGTGAAAAATTTACATGAAGAATAGCGATTTCAGGGTCTCACTCTGTAAGAATCTGAGTTGATTGGTCAGGACTGTGGCCTGAGGATCTGTTCTAATCCAACCTTGAAGAGGTTAGTGCCTTGCCCAAGGTCACGCTGTTGGCAGGGCTGACACAGAGTGAGCTCTTACAGTGTTGGGCGTGGGGCGAGTCAGTTCTGCAGAAAGACAGGGCACGGCACCTGTCCTTGAGACTGAACTGGTAATTAGCGAAAGGGAGCCAAGGTTACATTCCAGACTTCAACCTAGAGAGATATTTGCACTATCACCTCAGTGTTCCCATGGGGTTCTGCCACCTGGGCAGCACCCTGTTGGAGCCTCACAGATTTCTAGAATTGCTGGGAAGCAGCCAGCTCTCAAAGTGGAGGGTCTCCATATGCTTTCCACCTCCTGCTCCTCTCATAAGAAGGCATGGTGGTGTAACAGACACAACCTGAACTTTGGGTTCAAATAGAGACAACTGCACCTTCTGGTTTTGTAACTTGTTGGCAAATACTGAATTTTACTCAACCTAATTTTTCTCATTTGCAAATCAGGCACAAAATTTACTCCCATTTCATTCTCCCCACCACTATGACATACAAAGTTTTTTCTTTCTCTCTTTTCCTTCATTCAGTATTTGGTGAGCCAACATTTATGTGCCCAATACTGTTAGGCCTTTTCTGAGGATCATCTCACTTAAACCTTGTCAGTGAGGAAGGTTCCTTTATGATTCTCATTTTATACAGGAAGAGACTAGTAATCAGAGAACTTGTGACCTGTTCAAGGTCACACAGGTAAATAGAGGTGGTACCAATTTCCCACTGAGGAAGTCTGACTGGGAGCTTAGCCCTTAACTACTGCTGTGACAATGACAGTGTCTGGCCCATGAATGAAATTGAATAGATGTTATTTTGCATTTCCTCTTTCCTCAAAGAGCTATCAATCAGGACTGAAGCCTGACAGTCAGAAAATCTGGATTCTAGTGGCTTGATAAATCACTTTTATTTCCTGACCAGTATAATAAAGACCTTGGATAAGGAAAATCTGAAAATTTTCTCCTAGGTTAAATGAATATGTATTCTCTATGAATAGTTGTTCTAAACCGAAAATAACTTTAAAATATTTTTATGAAAATTTTGCCTTTGCTTCCATAATTGTTTTAATATTTTAAAAATAGATATCAAATTGTTTACCAGCTAAACCTCTCCCCATCCCCCACACACTCACCTCACCACATCCTGCAGCCCATGCATGTTTTTTTCCTCTGGGCACACCTCGCTCATGGCTGCACAAACCTCAAAGCAGTACTCTTGATGGTTTGAAAAGCAGAGGTTTTGTTGATTTTTTCAGACCTCTGTACCTATACCATTCTACTAATCTATGCAGTGTGGAAGCTTATAATACAAAAGTTCTCCACAAACCTGACATGAGTCCTTAAAGCTCATCTACAACTGAACAAGTTATTCTCATTGAAAACAGTCCATGCACTTTTGACATCTTGCCAACTTGGCAGATAATGCTGGATTTTCTGCAAATTGAAAAGTGGTGATGGTGAAGCAGCTGGTAGTGATAATGCTGATAAAATATATCTCCATCTCTATATGGATGGTTTCTTATAAAGGCAAAGTTGATGCTTATGTATCAGCTTTGGAAACCATTGGACCAACAAGTGCATGTAGGGGGAAAGAATGCTAAATTTAGAAAGTAAGCAAAGGATTGGTTTTATATTACTTCTCCATTATTTGCCTACATCTAAAATCAAATTAGTATTTCAGGGAGAATGATATTTGTTAAAGCTATTTACAGAAGTAAAAACAAAAGTTAATTTGAAAATAAAGCAGTAGTTTTCTCTTGATGCAAGGATTAGCAGAATTTCAGAACAACACTTAAAATAATTTGTTATAATAAGGGGATATATATGAGCATTACACTTAAAAAAACACACATAAAAAATGCTGTTAATTTTGAAAGGCATAACAGCCAGTAGGGTTGAAAGATTTAGCATTCCAGTAATAAGAGATTGAAATTCCAACGCACACACAAAAATGTCATTTTTATTGTTTTGCTTATTTTGGTTTTATTCCAGGAAGTTAGGAGACACTAGGCTAGACAGACAGTACAGATGACAAGTCATGATGTAAATGTTTCCTCTGAGACAGGAAACGCTCTCAGACCCTGCACATGACCCACAACGTTTGCTCTTTGTTTTCAGTACATCCATTTGCTTCTTTGTGCTTAATTCTGTGTCTTGTGTTCAGATGAGAGAGAGAGAAAACTGAAATTATAGGACAATATGCCTACTAAACACATTGCTCTTATAGCACCAAGGAATAAATTAAAATGGTTACCACTAATTTATGAAGAAATATTCAGTATAAGCAAAAGGACTTGTTTAGCAGCTTTACAAAGAATCTCATAAAAGTTTTCAGTTCCCAAATGTTAATGATTTCACACACACATGCATACACATATATGATTGGTTTTTAGGTGATTTTAGATTTTTAAAAAGGTGATCCTAAAAATCATTTTAAACAAGGAGCAAGCCCTAGCCAGTTTGGCTGAGTGCATAGAGCATTGGCCTTCGGATTGAAGGGTCCTGGGTGCAATTCTGGTCAAGGGCACATACCTCAGTTGCAGGCTCCTCTGTGGCCGAGGCCCTCGTTGGGGCTCATGCAGGAGGCAATCAATCGATGTGTTTCTCTCACATTGATATTTCTCTCTGTCTTTTCCTCTCTCTTCCACTGTCTCTAAAAATCAATGGAAATATCATCGGGTGAGGATTAAAACAAAAAAACAAACACACACACACACACAAAATGAGCAAATTTGGAATTTGTATTTCTTAGTACCATTTTGGTCTCTCAGACTTTGGGAATGAATAACACAGAATATTTTCTTCATTGTTTTGTCACTTATTCATCCAGACTTTGCATCTGCCCACATGGAATATGAAAATTTCTCCTTAAAAACTGAAGTTGGCTTCACTTCAACTATCAGATTCCATTCAGTGCCTCAAAGGTATGCTCCTGTGGTTGCAAAAAAGGAAACAATATATATGATGCATTAAAAATTTGTAAACTATACAAGCTGAAACTTACAAATTTACAGTAAGAATGAGCATAAAATAATGACAAAAAAATCTTCCTCCCTATGTTTCTGATGAAATTATAATAATATTTCAAGCCAAACTAGAGAACTGCAATAGAATGAGCAGTTGAAACATAGAATGATATGTTTTAGCTCATTTGTTATACAGGTTTTTATTGCAAAAGTCCTATTTTTCTTTAGTTTCATTTTTAAGGCATATATTTGACTACTGGTTGAGGGAGTGACATGTCAGCCCTCAGTATCTGAAAAGAGAGTTCAGGTGTTAGCAGGGCCATGCTCCTTCCAGTTCTCTGGGAGAGAATCCCTCCTTGTGTCTTCCAGTGTCTGGTTGCCCAAAGCATCCCCTGTTTGTAGCATAACTCCAATCTCTGGCTCTGCCTTTACATAACCACCTTCTTCAAGTGTCTGTGTCTTCACATCGTGTTCTCTCTGTGTTCTTCTTCTTATAGGACATAGATGTCTTTTTGGATTAGGGGCCACTCCCTACTGCATATGATCTCATCTTAACTCATTATAACTGCAAGGACTATATTCCAAATAAAGTCATTCTGAGGTGTTGAGGTTTAGGATGCCAACATATCCTTTGGGGGAACACATTTCAACCCATAATACCTGCCCTACCAGGCATTCTAGATTCTGGGATTTCAGCAGAAATAAGGCAAAGTTCATGTTCTCCAAGTGCAGAGAGATTGACATTAAACAAACAAAACCCAAGACTATGAGTTAGTGATAAGGGCTAGATAGGCAGTTATATAATAGAGCAACTACTTAGCTTGGGTGGTCAGACAGATCACTCTAGGGTGACCTTTAAGGTGAGATCTTAAGACAAGAAGGAGGCAGCCGTGCAAAGATGGAGAAAAGAGAACCCCACGCAAAGGAAACCAAGGTTTCCAGGGGGAAAGAGCCTGCTCCACTGCCCACAATCTGTCAGCACAAAGGGTTTCCTTTCTTTCCATGAATTTATGTAGCATCTTCACAAATGATCTACCTAAGTCTGGGCTTCTGGTAGGTAAGTTTCTGCAAAGTTATGGACAAATGGAAGGGCAACCCAAGCAATTGGACTTCCTAAGCTCTAAAAAAAGAGTATTTATCTTTAGTTTGAAGATGCTATGTTGTTATATGGACTTGGAAGCTATTTTTGTACTTTGAAAGCTACTTTTAAAATATAAATGAAATATTATTGCAAAGAATTATAAAAAAATAGAGACAATATTAGTGATTAGGCAAGTCCTACTCATATCCCATTAAGAGCAAGCAGATTTGATTTACATCTATGCATTCACAAAAGACATTAGTGTCATTTAAAAGACAATCATCCTCAAATCTATCTATCAGTTGAACAGACATAATGTAGAGATAGCCATTTATTTAAAAATATATTTTATTGATTTTTTACAGAGAAGAAGGGAGAGGGATAGAGAGTTAGAAACATCGATGAGAGAGATCGATCAGCTGCCTCTGCATGCCCCCCAGTGGGGATGTGCCTGCAACCAAGGTACATGCCCTTGACCAGGATCGAACCTGGGACCCTTCAGTCCGCAGACCAACACTCTATCCACTGAGCCAAACCGGTTCGGCTAGAGATAGCCATTTTGATGAAATATAGCTATATTTCACAGAAGCCACATTGTTCTAAGGGCCCTTTTCCCTTTTTTAATTCTATTGATTCCATTCTACAAGATATAGTCTTCTAAAATAAAGCTGGGCTCTAAGTATTTTCATCTCAAGGAAAATGAAGACACTGCATGACAATGGAAAACTTCAGAAAATATTAAATGGAAAACTGTACCTTTCCTTTGTCAAATTTGGGTTTACATTTTTAATACTCTTAGGAAGATTCGTGGTAAAAAAAAATAGGGTGTCTTTTTTCATCTCTGTTTGCTTGCAGACATAGGCATATTTTACTCACTGAATTATTAAATTTTTCATATGCCTGTCAATGTTCAGAAAAAGACCAAGAACTTGTAAAGTAACATGTCAGAATCTGTGACTCAGAGAGAGCACACGTGCACCCAGTCCCAGAATAACCTCAAAACTGACCCAAATAAGTCTTGAATAAGGAGCTTTCTAAGAATAGAGTTACTTCACAGTAGCTTTCTATGAATTTCTCTAACAAAATTTAGCAAGGGCCAAGGCCTCTCTTAAGATACTCAAAATTTAAAACTGTTCATCTTTGGGGATATAAAGTACAGCATAGGGAATCTATACTAATAAAAGGGTAATATGCTAATTAGGGCAGACATCTTCCAGACGTCCATTTGGACAAAGCCACAGTGGCTGCGAGGCCCAGGGCTCAGGCAGCCTCCGTGACTGGCAGTGGAAGCAGCAGTGGGGTGATGGGGGTGGTGCCTTCCCTTGATCAGCCCGGTTGCCTCCTGCACAGGAGCCTAAGCCATCAGTAGGACATCCCCTGAGAGCTCCCAGACTGTGAGAGGGGGCAGGCCAGGCTGAGGGACCCGCCCCCCAGTGCACGAATTTTCATGCACCAGGCCTCTAGTACAGTCAATAAAATTGTAATAACTATGTATGTTGCCAGGTGGGTACTAGACTTATTGGGGAGATCACTTTGTAAGTTATATAAATGTCTAATCACTATGTTGTACACCTGAAACTCATAATATTGTATGTCAACTGTAACTGAAAAGTTTAAAAAATTATTAAAAACATAATCATCTTTTCATGCATTTTGAGGGAAAAATATCATGCTACAAATTCTTAAAAATTAATCAAATAAGTAAAAACCTTCCTATGAAATAAACATTTCAAGAAACTTATAGGAGAGTTGCTCTTTTGAGTATATTTCAAACAATTGCTTTAGAAGAAAGAAATTAGGAGAGTAAACAAAGTCAATTCTACTCTATTCCATTGGGTCATTCTGGATTAGGCTAAGCAAACTAAACCAGCATTCACTCATTTGTGGAAGGGGGAAAGCCAGTCCACACTCTCTCCTCACTTTCCACCACCCCACCTGTGGTTCCCTGGAGGCATTAGACTCAGGCACGGGGCTTCTGGTGTCCTGGTCCTGGGTGACAGGGACCATAAAGTCTGCAGCTACTAATCACCATCTACCAGGGCAGCCAGGAAGGAGGTCTTTTTATTGTTATTATTCAGTTGAGTTTTTTTATTACTTCTTAAAGGCCCACAATGATAATTTTTAAAGGTCAGAGTAAAACGCTAATTCCCCGAAAGAGTTAACAAATGCACTTGATTAATACTAGTTCACCAGATAATTAACAGAGGCTGGTAGAGTCAAAGCTCACAAGTAAATAAGCTGTCAGAGTCCATTGTCTGTGGTTGCTGAGAATAAAGGTCTATTCTCTAGCCTACTCCAGTGAAAGGATATGTATATGAATATGATTTCAGAGATAGGAAGGTGGGAGGAGGCTTTGACCCTATTTCTAAACCAACTATTGCTTTTCTCTTCTGCCTTTTCTATCACAACCAAAACACACCTCATTCCCTTGGTTCTAGAAGTACGTTACAAGAAAAAGTACAAGAATCTGTTGGCGTTTTGCTTGATATTGGTGGTCCTTTTGTGCCTCCCAAGTTTTGCACATGAGTAAGTGTGTGTAGAAAGAAAAATTTGCCCTGAGGTGGCCTGCAGCTTCAAGAAACAAAACAAATGTCAGCATAGGAAAGGAAACAGCAACTTGCTCATTGTCAAATAACTGCAATCTACTGTTTTAAGGGCACAACTTGTTGAAACAGGTGAAGGAGTGCTTTCTTCCCAGGAGAACTGCACCCTCCTGGCAAGGTGTTTGGACGCACCAGGCTGCTGTGGGGCGGTTTCCTCCTCAAACCTTTCATTAGCCCACTCTGACTTGCTACGAAGGCTGCCTGGGCATGTTGATTCCAATGAGTTCTATGCATCAGTAGGGACTGATAATATTTTTTTTAAAAAAAAAGAGAGAGAGAACAGAAACTTCACAAGTGTGGGTTAGTTCAGAAAAGTGGAGAAGAGAAAGGAGGTTGTGGTTCCCAGGAAAACATTAATATTATGAGTCAGACATACCTGAAGTTTCCATGCGTTTTGCAGATTCAATTTATTTGTGAAGCACACATCTTTCTTTGTTTACTCTTCCATATTCTCCTCTTGATTCTTCCTCCCACTTGGAGATTTGTTCTGCTAGATTTTAAAGCAAGCTGTTCTGGCTTAGCTAGATTGATTGGCTCATGATGGTTTCCTAGACTAACTACAGTAAACAAATAGGATATTTCTAGTGTAGTCACTATTTTAGTAAAGAAGACTAATTGAGGTGAATAGACCCCAAATTGAAATTGGAACTCTACTTGAAATTGAAATTTAAATTGGTTCAAATTAACCAAATAGTTCTTTATCTCTTTACTGCATTGGATCACAGAAGGTCCCATAGCTATAGTTCAGAAAAAGCTAAACATAGTAAGAAGTATTGTTCCCATCAGAATCTAAGTAAGTTAGTTGCAGAGATTGGGTTGGGGGGTGGGGAAGAATGGGAGGGAGGCTCTACTTACCATAGACATCCTGAAATCCAAGATCTTTCCACCTTGTGGAACACTCAGCAAACCACAGGCCACAGGTCAAATCCAGCCTAATTCTGGAAGCTAAGAAAGTTTTTCATGTTTTTAAAGGCTGTACAAGCAACAGCAGCAACAACAGAAACTTTATGTACCTGTGAAGCCCTAAAATATTTACTATTTGACCCTTTACAGAAAAAGTTTGCTAATCCCTGATATGAGTCAGCAATTCCCTGGAACTTCAAAATGCTTCCCTAGGTCCCCTATAAGTAACCACTGATGAGAGGAGAAAGAGGATGTGGAGGATCTTGTGGGAGGTGTTAGAACCAGGCCTGGAGAAGGTAGATTCATATTCATCTGGTGTCTGCATTCCTTTGGGCAAAACACAGTCACATGGCTGCCGCTACCTGCATGGAGGATAGGAAATACAGTTCAGCTCTGTGCCAAGGAGGAAAAGGAATCTGGTTGGTGAAGATACAGGTGTTACAAGGCACACAAGGTTAACTGCTAGAAGGATGAAATAAGCAGTTGTTAAATAGTTCAGAAAAAGGCCAGAGCATTTCAGGCTGAGTTATAAGGTTATCACGGTAGTTTCCCAAAAGAGGTCAAACTATGATAGCCAGTCATCAAGAGGGTGAGAAATGTAGGTAGCTGGAAAGAGATAATCAAAGCACAAAGATGGAAAATGTAAGTCATGCTCAGGGAATCATATTTAACTAGGTAAAAGGTCCCAGAAGGAAATTCTTGGAAATATGTTTAGAAAGATTGGGTTCAGCTGGTAAAAGGTCTTGAGTCTCAGGTCATTGCAGGTAATATGTGGGTGCAAACTTTTAAAAATCATTCAACCAGGGATTTTTTTCTGATTTTTATTGTACTTGTTTAATTTTTGCTCTATGGCAGCAGTGACTGCAGGTCTGGAAACTCTGCCTCTTTAGTTTCAAAGGTATTTCTGGGTGAAGGTTACCTTCAGAAAATAGAAATGTTAGGATTTCAAGAAATGACATGAGATGATAAAAATTGACCCAACTCTTTAAAAAAAAATCAAATTTGAGAGTCATACATTTACAAGAGTATATGATAACATTTATACTCAGTTTAAAGAATAATAATAACATGAACATTCAGGCATTCACCACCAGAGAAGAAATAATAGAACATTGACAGTATTTTGACACCCATACCCTCACAGTAGCTTCCTTAATTACATGTCCCTCTCTCCTATTGCCCCATTTCATGAAACAATAATCCTGAATTTTATTAGTTGTTCCTTGCTGTTATTTATAGTTTACTATCTACATATCAATTCCTCTAAATATATCATTTATTTTTACCTACTTTTGACTTTTGTATAGATGGAATCATATTATGTACTAGAGGCCTGGTGCACAAATTCATGTACCACTGGGGTCCCTCGGCCTGGCCTGCTGGATCAGGCCAAAACCAACTCTCTGACATCCCTGAGAGGTCCCAGATTGTGAGAGGGTGAAGGCCAGGCTGAGGGACTCCATCCGTGTATGATTGGTGGATGCAGGAGGTTGGCCAGCTGGGGAGGGCCCAGGGGAGGGCTCCAGGGCATGTCTGGCCCATCTTGCTCAGTCCTGATCAGCCAGACCCCAGTAGCAAGCTAACCTACCAGTCAGAGCATGTGCCCCCTGGTGGTCAGTGCACATCATAGCAAGTGGTTGAGTGGCCTTAGCATATCTTTAGCATATTACACTTTGATTGGTTGAACAGACGACCAGACGACCAGACAATTAGCATATTAGGCTTTTTATTATATAGGATACTAGTGGCTGGTGCACAAAATTCATGCACAGAGAGCGGGGGGTGTTCTCTCAGCCCAGCCTGTACCCTCTCCAATTGGGGACCCCTTGGGGGATATCCGACTGCCTGATCGCCCCTAACTGCCTTTGCCTGCCTGCCTGATTGCCCCTAACCCCTCTGCCTGCCTGCCTGATCTCCCCTAACCTCTCTGAATGCCTTCCTGATCACCCCTAACTGCCCTCCCTTGCTGGCCATTTGGTTCTGATTGGTCGGTTTCTATGCCAGTCAGTGTCAAAAGCTCCGCCTCCTAGGCAGCCATTGGCTCCTCATAGTTCACCCAGATTTGGTTCTGATTGGTAGGTTTCAATGCCAGTCAGCATCTCTGGACCTATCTCCAGGCCTAATCAGAGAGGCAGGGCTGATTAGCAGCCCCTGAGGAGTCCCGGAGAGAAACAGAGGTGCAGCTGATGGTGAAGCCCAGAGAGAGAGAGGCAACAGATGATCAACAGCTGCCACTGAGGCTGCAGATCAGACCCTGGCTCTCTCTGGGCCTGTCTTCAGGCCTGATCCACAGCCCCCTCGGCAGTCAGTGCAGTGTCACCACGGCAACCCAGCATTGACGGCAGGACTGACTTCTGGTGTTTGGTTGAGCCTTTGGTCGGTTGTTACGGACCCTGGGTTTTTATATATTAGGATTCTGTGACTTGTTTTTGCTCAATATTATAATTTTGAGAATCATGTAAGTAGCTATGCTTGTAACTAGTAGTTAATTCATTTACTCTAAAGTGTTCTACTCTATCTTATGCATTACACTTGAGGGTAATTTCTCTTTTTAAATTGGAGAAAACTTATCTCTTTCAAAGGGGACATTAAAGTGAACACTAAACAAAACAAAACAACAGCAGGAAATAAGATACTCTTTGTAGAACATTTGAAAAGCCTAGAATATCTCTCCTTGAAACTCTTTGTTCTTAGAGGAGTGAAAACTTGGCTTAGCATGCTCAAACTTGATTTGCTGTGACATTTTAGTTTTTTGTTTTTTGTTTTTTTTGTGTATTTTTTTAATCACCAGTTCCTGCATGTGATTGAAGGGCTCTAGTTACTTTAGAGACAGCCCTTCTCCCATGCCCTTCTCCTACCAGTTAAAAACATTCAAGGCACTTTTGTACTAACAGGTATCGGATTCCATTTCAGGACATTTTTTTGCAAGGGCCTGCCTTCATGGGAGAATTTCCTTGCATACCTCAGGCTGCTGAAAACACATGACTTGGCTTTTATAATTCAGTTCTTCAGGACATAATGTAAGTCTGACAGTGCTAATTCTGTGTTATAAATCTTTAATGTTAGGCTTTTGGTCTTGAGTCTGTTATGGCTCTATTTCATAAAAGAAACAAGCCACTGTCCTCTCCATGTGTTGAGTCTGGCTGAGAGGACATTTATCATCTCTGGCTGATACATCCACCCATCCACTGAGCCAGCAAAGCTTGGAGATCTGGATTCAGCACCACAGGAATCTATGTCCACCACAGTTTCATGAAAGAACTTTACAGTTCCCATCTCACCATCTATTGAAGTTTTCAAGGGTATTAACAGCCATCTGATTTCTTTTTTACAGAAAAAGGCAAATAAATATTTCTGAGAGTGGTAGAATACTTCCCAAACATTTTTTAAGTGTCTTTTCCTTTGTGTTGTATATTTCATGGTCAGGTCTCAGTTCTGAATAATTAGCATATGTTTGCCTCATGAGAACAACCTGAGTTGCAAATACTCATTTTGAAGCTTCTCTGCTTAAAGCAATCAGTTCCATAAATTATACATCTGTTGTTTGTTATGCATTTTTCAATAGGTATATAAAGTCATCCCTCATGATACTCATTTTCAAATTAAAAGGTAGAAGAGCCTGGAAGCCTGATTTTGTTACTTTTCTTTCTTTCTTTTTTTTTTTTTTCCTAACAGGCTGTCTTCTTTTGCAAATCCTATTTATTCCTGATGAAAGTTTATTTCTATCTTTAGAAATATTTTTAGATTTGTATAATCAGTTCAGTAAACTGCTTTTTAAATAAATAAATATCAATTTAAACTTGCAATTAAAGTTTACTAAAAATATAGGTTTCTATAATTTTGCTGGTGATAGAAGTACAGAAGTAGAAATGATGAATGATGTTTGCTAATTTTGCAGCTGTGTCTACAGACCATGGGTTTAGCTAAATAAGGGCTTCATCCTAGGAGAAATCTTGGTAGATAGGATTTAAATGCAGTTCATTTCCAGTCAGTACACCGGCACCCCTTAGCTTGACAAAGAAAACCAAAAAAGAGTTCTAGAATGACCACCTCATCTTTTTATTCCTTTGCTTGTTGTTTTGTTGACTGTTAGAGTTTAGTTTAAAAAATAATAATATCATTATGAAAAATTATCAGATAATAATGGTGAATAGGGGTTATCTTAAAATTCTGATTTGTTTTTTCCTACATTTCGGATAATCTGTCTTGGCATTTCATATTAAAAATGGCTTATTGATGAGGCTAATGGAAACAACTGTAAAAACAAAATCACTAAATATTTGACTTAAAGACAGAAAAAAGATCTATGCTTGATCACTGCATCTGTAACTTAAAATAAAAAACCTTTAAATTAAGTAGCTCTCAACTATTTAACCATATACATTTACTTAAATTAGCACAAAGATTACATTTGCCATTTTCTATTCTTCATTCCTGCAGGAAAATCATTATTCTAGCAAAAAATTTGCAAAGATAAAAACAGAGATCCATAGAAATTATAAGATATTGTTATGCCCGTCTGGAGTGGCTCAATTGGTTGAGCTTCCTCGTGTGTACAGAAAAAGTTGCCGTGAGGAAACATACCTGTCTATCTCTGTCTCTATCTCTAGCTCTAGCTCTAGCTCTAGCTCTATCTCTGTCTCTGTCTCTGTCTCTATCTCTCTTGCTCTTCGGGTACTGAAAGTAACACATGACTGGAATATATGAGAACTAAGCTTAAAATTGTAATAACAATTTCTTTTTTATAATCCTCACTGAGGAGATGCTGAGAGAGAGAGATTGGGACAGAAAGAAGGATAAATAGGGAGAGAAAAAGGAGAAAGAGAGACAGGGTGGAAAGAAGAGAGGAAAGATAGAAGAGAAAGTTATTACTTTTATGAATGTTAAATAGGAGATGATGGATAGGGAAGAAAATGATAATGGTGGTAGAAAAAGAGAATATGGAACTATAAAAAAAGTTGATGCCTACTGAGACCAGCAAACCATGGCTATACTTGTGGCTCTAATTTTGCAAATATTTAACCAGAATGTTGAATTATAAGGATGTATGCATCTTTCCTTCATAAAGATGGCTTGGTGTGATGAAATAGATTAAAAAACAAAAACCTCTAGCCCTAGCTGCTTTGTCTCAGTGGATAGAGCATCGGCCTGAGGACTGAAAGGTCCTGGGTTGGATTCTGATCGAGGGCACATGCCTGGGTTATGGGCTCGATCCCCAGTAGGGGGTGTGCAGGAGGCAGCTGATCAGTGATTCTCTCTCATCATTGATGTCTCTCTCTCTCTCTCTCTCTCTCTCTCTCTCTCTCTCTCTCTCCTCCTTCCTCTCTGAAGTTAGCAAAATATATATTTTTTTAAAAAAAAACCTCTAGATAGATGACTCTGTTGTAATCTAGTTCCATCACTGAAGTGCAGCATGACCTTGGCTATGTGACATAACTTATTTACTCTCTGTTTCTCCTATGAGAAATGGTAGTAGAAATACCATCAACTCTACCCACCTCACAGGACTATCTGAGGGCCCATTGAGATTACTGTGTGTGAAATCTCTGTGAAAGCTGTAAAGCACCAGAGTCACATAGCACACAGGGCCACAAATAAATAGCATCTGTTCTTGGGCCTGGCAGTCGAAAGTCAAATACGTACCAAAGAAAATGGAAGAGAAGAGTTACATCATTTTTAGGGAAAAGCTTATCCAATAGCCAGATTTTTAAGATCATATTTGACATATTCAAGTGCTTAGTATTAAGCAACAGAATTGAAGCAATTTTATTTTAGTATGATCATAAAAACATGCAGACTTTTTTTTTTTTTTTTACAAAGTTGTTCAAAGAGGTATTGAGGGAAGAACAAGGGCAGTGTTCTCAGGGGACCTCGGTCATTTGCTCCCAGTACAGACCACTGGAGATGAAGGAGAAAAGCTCACGAGGGGCTTGCCTCTGCCTCGCTCTGACTTCTCCTGAGCGATGCAGAGCAAACGGCAGAGCTGGAGAACAGCGACGGCCAGAGAAACGTGCCTGCAAAACCCAGCCGACAGCCTCCTGCCAGAGCTGGCCAGTTAGCGGTGGCAGAGGACCTGGTCAGAACAGGGCAGATGCGGGATCAGAGCTGCTGACACACAGCCTCTCACTTTTGACAGCCACTCACCCTTCTGAGGCTCCGGAAAGGAAATAGCATTTGGAAACAGATATGACCAAAGGTTTTTCCCTTCAACAGTTCTGCATGTGGATTTTGGTGGATTAAAAAAACACACAGAACAAAACTATTGCTTGTCCTCTCGGGGCTTATCAAGTGTTTTATCACATTTTTATAAAATAAAGCATTAGCTCAGAAGTTTTGTTTGCATGAGGGTGTATCTACCCATGGGTGGAAATTTTTCATGATCCCCCCCCCTGCCCCCCTTGCTGTTCTGTGTTCCTCCCTTCTTTGTTCCTTTGTTCAGGGTCTCTGTTCATTGTGATCCTGACACACTCTCATGCTAAGGACCAACTTTACTTGAGATTTTAAACATCAAGGACCAAAATGGTGGTGATGGGGGTCGGGGGGCGGGGAGGAATCAAAATGCTTTTGGGATAAGACCAAATGTTTGCCAAATGCCTGTAAAAGAGCAAATGTGACTCTTCTTACTTAGTCAATCATCCAATTATTTTTGTTAAATGAATATTCAGCCAATACTATGTTAAAGACACCATATATCTTTTTTGTAATCTTCCATTCAACGAATTAACTAAGAGAACACATTTTGTCACTAAAATGGTCACACTGTGCATTTCAGTCTCTTTCCCACTGGTGGTCTTTCCCGACTCCTGTGTCTGAGACAGGTGCTGACAGTTTTATCCTGTGATGGGAATTTCTAGAAGCACCGGCACTTTTGGGTGGACAAATGTCTTCATCAGGAAGTCATGAGTTGGTTTGTGATAAGGAAGGCCCCATCTGAAAACCACTTTCCCCTTGGCCTCATTTGCTCTTTCTCTTCCTTTAGCTGCTCTCCGTTGTGAATGTTGTCCTTTCAATCATTGCAAAGCTTATCCTCCTGGCATTCGCTCAACACATACACACTCCATTCTTGCCATTTCCTAAGAGAAACGCAGAGACTCAGATGATAAAAGCGGAAGTGGATGTCAGCTCTCTCTTAGAAGACAGACTTCAGAAACACGAGAAAAGAGGGCTGCCTGCAATGGAGCAGCTCCACAGATTGGGATGCTTTCTTCTTCTGGGACAGCCAATTCTGCCACCACAATGCCCCTTCCCTCAGCAGCAGCAGGACGAGCAGCATGCCAGGTCCCCAGAGAGCAAATTCTGAGGCTGTCTTTTCATCACAATGCAAGAGCATGTCGCACTGCCTGCCTTTGGCCTGCAGCACACTCTTTACCTTAAAAGCAAATTCTAATTCTTTGAAGGCTAAGCATTAAAAAAAAAAAACAGAAAGAAAACTCAAACCTAAATGAATTTCAGTCTCTCTGGAAAAAGCAATTGATAAATAGACTCAAACTGTGAAAACATTTCCACACTGTTAAGCAGTTATTTATTTTAAAAAATAATTCATAATTCTAGAATTAGCTCTCTTTTGATAATCTCCCCAGGGCCAGAACACACATATATTCTATGGACTCAAGGACTTCTAGGTGAGAGACATCATTTAGTCAGATAGATTCTTCAGGAAAGAAGATCATGCCAGGATAGGCATCTACTACTTTTATTTAAAAAAAATGAATTCTCTACCCTATAATAATCTACTATAAATTATATTTATGGTAGTTTTGTGATGTGTTGGCTTGGCTAGGATGAGCTCCATTTCCCAGAATCCCTGTTCCTGTATACTTCTGGTTAAGGTGGGTGAGAAGAAAGATGCTTGTAGGAAATGTGGAGGGTAGAAGTGAAGCAGCAGCTGTATTTGAGCTCACTCACACTGCTACTTCTCTGCTGGCTGTCCTGACAGGTGTGAGGCAGTGGCTGGCTTGCAAGTGCTTCATCTTCCTTGGGGTTCTACTCCAGTTTCTCTGATTCCTGCACCTGATGAGCGGAAAGTAGCGACTTACCTATCAGATGTTTGCATGCCAGAGGGTGGGAAACAAATCACAAAAAATCAGGGACCTCAAACCTCAGCAAAATGTCTAGGGGTCCAGTCTAAGGCATGTTGAGTACCCTTTCTGACCCATTTACTGAATGACCCAAAAACCTAGCAATTCTGAGTAGGGCCAGAATGAGAGGAAGCTCTTTAAGAAGTCCAGGCTGCTGTGACAACAGCTCTGCCACCATATAATCCAGAAGGTCCAATGGTACCTGAAATGTCAGTGACAGAAATTTCTGGTTAGAGTGGGCCAGAGAAGACACTCTTGTGCAGCATTTGGAGGGGGAGTGAAGCAGCAGCAATTTTATAGCTCATACTGTTGCCTCTTCTCTGCTGTCTCACCCCCTGCCTGGGGCAGCAGCTGGGTCTGTAAGGACTCCACCTCCCTGAACCCTTCCTCCAGCTCCTCCAACTCCTATGGCCAGGTGTGTGTGTTTAGCTCTCTGATGACAGGCTCTGCTTCTTCAGGGCAGCCATGCAACCAAAGTCAGATGCATTAAGAACTATGACAAGTTTCAGTCTGTCCTTGTGCTTGTGCTTGTGGGTTCCAGCTTGTTCTGGCTCTTCCCCATTTTATATCCATCTTCTGTTCCTGACAGCCTGTCCTTGGACTTCAAGCTCCAGCATCAGACGTGGGGACAACTTTACAGACATGACCTAACCATACATCACATTTATATAAGGTCAAATTCCTATAACTATATGACATATAGATATAGACATTGTAGTGTTCGTGCTTCTGTCATTGAACCCTGACTAATGCAGTATTTTGGTTGAATTTTAAAAGGTTACATTCCTTAAAAAAAAACAACAACCCTCAGTGTTATTGATGTGTAATTGACATGCAGTAAACTGCACATACTTAATTTGATAAGATTTGACATATGCATGCACCCATGAAACTATCACTATATTCAAAAGAGTGAAGATATTTATCATCCTCAAAAGTTTACTACTTTCTCTTTCTAACCCCCTCCCCCTGCCTCTCCTTTCCACCTCCAAGGCACCCACTGATGTGCTTTTTCTTACTCACCCTAAAATAGTTCGCATTTTCTAGAGTTTTGTATAAACGGAATCATGCAGTATGTGCTCTTTTTTTGCCTGGCTTATTTCGCTCAGTATAATTATTTTGAGACTCATCTGTGTTGTTATATGTTTATTCTACAATAGTTTAAACTAAAAGGTTAAATTCTTGATGAACAGCATTTTAAGTAGAAGTCAACCACAAGCATTTAGATGCAGTGTGACTGGGCATCATTCAGAGAAGCAGAACTACTGATAGTCTAGGAGGCTAGGGAGAGAATAGGACACTACCCACTGAATTTTGAATATGGCATATTCTCAGAGAAACATGGAATGACATCAGCCTAAATAAAGATGAGTCATTCTTATTCTTACCGTTCTTCAGCACCATCCACATAGGAATTCAGCAGCCCCAGAGTGGCTCCTTTCCCCTAATTTTACTCCAGCCTAGTTTTCTCTCTCTTTGTTCAGATAAGTCAGGAGTGACGGATTGCTCCACAGGATCCCTGTAAGCCTCTAAATATGAGTCATGGAAAACAGCCTAATGTAGTGGGCATTTGACTGAAAAGCAAGAGAAATGGATTTTAACCCAGATCTGGCACTTACTTAACTGGGGACTATGGATAAATCGGATTCTCTCTCTGAATCTCATTTCCTCAATTGTAAATTAAAGGAGTTGGACAATGTGATTTAAAAAACTCTCTTCATTCCATGTATCTAAGAGTGGGATAATACAGGCCTGGAAGATTAACAGGTGTGGTAATGCCAAGAACCATGTAGACAACCACAATCAAATGTCCATTTTTAATTGTGGGTACTGCAGCATAATCAGCCAATTATCTACCACCCATCTGTCCATCCATGCATGCATGCATCCATCCATCCACCCAATAAATATTTAGTACACACTAATATGTATAAGACATTGAGCTTGGCAATGGAGACAGGAAATCAATATGATTAAGCTTCTTTCCTCAAGATGCTCGCAGTTCACTGAGAGAAATCAAATTTATACATAACTAATTACAACATTTGATCATTTCAATAATAAATATGTTAAGAAGAGGGATGGTATTTTGGTAATATCTTGATCCTCAAAACCTGTATTGAGCAATAGGAGAATTCTTGTGTTTTTTGTTGTTGTTGTTGTTGAAATAACGGAATATGGGTACATTTAGGGCAAAGGGCATTTCAGAAAGTACTACATGGAGATATAGAAGGGAATTGTCCTTTTAGGGAACTCATGGTCACCTTTTTTGCTAGGCATATCTTACTGACTATTACATTTTTCTCATATGTACCAATTACTGCAGCAAGCCTTTAGAAAGAAGAGGAAAGGGAAGAAAATCCAAATCTACTCTCCATATAGATGATTAGGTAACCATTCATTTTACTTTTATAAGAGGCCAAAACTGAGAAGCCATGAACTTTCTAAGCAAATGATGCATTATTTAGAATTGGCCAATTTTAATTAATCCAATATTATTACCTTTCACCCTTAAATATAAATGTGATGATTTTAAACCTGAAGTTCATACTCATAAAACAAATACATATTTTTCAGATTTATGTCATAAATGCTACAGTTTTCTTTTTTATAAAATGTTTTTATTGATTTCAGATAGAGGTAGTTAGTGAGAATAGAGTGGTAAAAACATGGTGAGAGAGAAACATCGATTGGCTAGCTCCTGCATGCCCCCTACTGGGGATTGAGCTTGCAACCTGGGTATATGCCCTGACCAGGAATCAAACCAGTGACCTCTTAGTTCCTGGGTCAAACCTCAACCACTGAGTACCACCAGGCTAAAGTTTTCTTTATTAGCTCCTAAATTCTCCAGAGATGGTTTTAAATCAATAAATTTCTCCTTTATTCTTTTTAATTTTATCATAAAAAATTGAGTGACTTGATTAAAAGAGAAGAAACAGTTTATACCAACAGAGAAACCCTGACTGTCTCTTCTAATTTTTGTTCCTAACTTGTGCAGTTGAAGATACTAGTTAGTAAACAGCACATGTGTCTTTTAATAGTTTAATTTGAAATGTTTAGTTCTCCAACAGACCTGGGGGAAGTTTGCTCCTCTCTCTGACTTCCCTGAAGCCAGCAAGCTGGGTCACGTGGTTGGCTGACCTCCCAGCACCACCTACCTCCACGCCATGAGATGCCATCAGATCCCACCCAAAGGAGCCAGTCGTCCCCGTGAAACAATGAGCAATTCTTACAAGACACAACCGGCGCTCTGTTACTGTGGCACAGGAAGGCTTGATAAGATCTCCCCGCCGCAGCATTCTTTGTGTCAGCAGACGCAAGTGGGATGTTCGTTCTGCAGCTCTTACAGAGCAAGAGGAAGCAGGCTTTGAAACACAATGTTCATTGAAATCGGCTTTCATCTGAGGAATCCCGTAGTGGCTTCTGCTTCAAGATGTGCATTCTGTCTGCAGTTGGGCTCTCCTGATGCATTTCCGTTGTTTGTTTTGGGGGGAAGGCAGCACCTTTGTGAGGCTCACTCTTGTACTAGGTAAAGGGCATCCCATTGTGCTGGGCGAAGCATTTTGTGTCAGGATGACTCCAGTGAGTCTGGAGCCTAGAAGGAACATTAAAAATAAAAAGCAACCAAAGCCTTCGCCATCCTGGCTCACTGATGGAGCACTTGCTATGTTAGGGAAGAACACAGAGCAGCCCTGATGCCCCTTGGGCAGCATGTGCATGCTTGGTGACTTCAGGAGCGGGAAGTATGTGTTGCTTTAGCTATCACAGTGGGCACAGAGCCACGGCCACAAATGGTGGTACTTAAATATAGGTCTGAGTGCTGGAGGCCTAATAGAACTTACCCAGCAGCAATTATCCACTGTGGGGTAATTCTGACTCTTAAAGGACAAAATGGGGAGGAAGTAATCCAGTGTCAAGTCATAAGTGAAAAGTCTCTTTATTCCGTTGTTCTAGTTTTATAATTTAGCAATCCGTCTTCTCAAAAACATTCCGGACCCAATAAAGGGTCTCTCTGACTAAGAGAGGTCTAAATCAGTACATGGAGAAACAACTCCACACTGTTTAGTCCATCTTTTCTTCTTGCAAGACACCTCCTCCCATCTATCACTTGCTAATCAGCTTATAATGAAAAGGGACTTAAGCAACTGACTGTCAGTGAGGAAAGAAGAATGAACACAATACTTTTTTTACTTTCATGACATTTTTAACTCTTTATATATTTTTTTTCTTCTGACTCTGAAAATAATCTGACAAAGTAAGGCAGGAATTGTCCATTTCAGCAGTACAGGGGATCAGTAGAGAGAGGACAGAACAAGGTTAGAGACTCTTGAACCTCATAAAAAGCTAGTAGCAGCCCATGAAGGAAACCTCATTGTCTGGTTCCTGCCCAGTCCTGTTTATCAGATCAGGTCCCCTAGACATATGGACACACGGCCAATGTCCTAACTGACCATGGAAGGTGGCTTTCATGACCACCAGAAGGCTGAAGTCCTACGTATGGCTCTATGTGTATATGAAGGTAGATGTGACAGATATACATGGAGATACTGATACCGGAAAACTTGAAAAACCTGGAAGTAGTTTCTTGGAATCCAGTGTACTTGTTCTACTCTAAAAAGAACAAACGTCAATCATATAATTGACGCAAGACATTAATAAAAATAATAACTCACGCAATTAACCTACCCAAGAAGGAAAATTGAAAGAGTACCAAGAAATTAAAATTCTAGTTAAACCTCATGAAGTGGACCAAAAACTGCTCTCAAAAAGGCTTATCTTAAGCTGACCTAAAAACAGAACTCTTGAATACCTGGAAATTTTGTGGAGTCTTTTTGAGATGTTCTTGGAAAAAGATTTGTCCAATCTAGGCATAACAAAAGTGTCTGATGACCCTTGTCCTACTCTGATTTGAGTAGCTTACCCCTGATTTTGATAGGCTTCTGGAAAAGATAATTTAAACTAGTGATTGTCTTTGGGTAGAAAGGAAATGTGTGGAACTATTTCCTCTTCAATCATCCCCTTCCCTAATTAAAAAAATAAAATTAAATTAAATTATTTTAAAAAATGGATAACTAGTAGCCAAAACTTTGAAAAAAGGAGTCCTGCATTGAATTGTAGTGAGATATTCTGGGGTTCTTTCCAATTCTAAGATACTATGACTTCAAAAATCCTAGGAGAATAATGCTGCTGTATATAATTTATATACATATATTGGTATTCTCTGGGTTAGGACCACATAAATAATGTCCGGAAGAATATCACATATTAGACTAAAGTACATCTAATCCAGTTCATTTGAATTTAAGCCAAAAAAATGCCATATGCCCAGTATTATATAATTTGCAGCAAATAATAAGATACATCCCTGCCCTCAAGGACATCACAATCATATAAACAGTTGGTTTTGATATAACATAGTATATGCTAATGAGAGTGGTGCCCAGGGTAGCATGGGCCCTAACTAGGACCCTAACTCACCTTGTGAAGAAACAGAAAAGGCTTCCAACAGGACTAATGTCTGAGATAACACCTAAAGCTTGTGTCTAGGTGAAGAAAACAGGGAAGAGATTGTAGACAGAAGAGAAAAGTACTGGGGCTGAAACACAAGGCACACGTAAAGAACAACAGTAACTTGGTATTTCTGAAACATTGAGAGTATGTTAGAAATGGGGCAGGGCACACCTGCAGGGATCAGGCATGAAGACTGTCCTTATATTTTAAAGCTTCTGTTAGGATATAAGTAAAGGAAATCAGAACAAGATTTAGATCTTAGTATTATGACACCAGGAATTAGAATAAGCGATTTTAGGTAACAAAGAAACTGAAAAGGCAAGGCTGAGGTTATGTTAAAATCAAAAGTTTTATTTAAAGGAGAGGAAGGATCTTAGAATTGAAGACAGGGGTAAAACAGTATTAATATCTTGGCCAATTGATTATGGCATCTTGGCGAGTTAGTTACGGCTTTTTTATGAGAATTTTAAAGACCATTAGCAATGTGACTCTCTCTCTCTCTCTCTCGTTCTTAGAAGCAACCAACAGGACATCTACAAAGACCTCGGTCCTGACTGCAATTCTGTGCATCTAAGAATAAATGAGAAGGAAATCGGGGCACAAGAAAAAAAGAGAGAGAGGAGTAAACTCTGAAGGATATGTGCAAAATATCTTTAGTGTCTACAAATTATGGAATTAAAAATGGAATGAAAAGGACTTAGTTTTAAAGGTAGATGATTGAATATGAACTCTGGAACCTAGCATATAGGAAGTAACAAGAGTAACTTGAGTTCAACCAAGAGTCATGTGTATTTAGAAAATCAAAAAAAAGGAGGAATATTAGAACCATTCTTTGGCTAGGAAACTGAGAGAAACCACTATTATTAAAATAATTTCAGAGTAAGGCAAGAAAGACCTTTATTAAACCAATAAAGAAGAGAGCCCACAGGGCCTCAGGCAGGAAAGGGCTTGAGGAGTTCCTCTGTGCCTCACTTCCTCTTACCTTCTTCCCAACCCACATCTGTTAACAACTTAGCAAGGTCAGGAAGCAGACAGATCTGGAGCAACCAGAGCCTGCTTCGTAATTTGTAGGACCCAGAATAAAATGAAAACACAGAACCTCATATTCAGAAAGAAAGAAAAAAAAAAAAAAAAAAAAGCATACCATTAGAGGTACTAAAATATAAAGCTTTTTCCTTTCTCCCACAGTCTTTCTCTTGAATCATCATGGTGTTTGTGTGTGTGTGTTTTAATTTTTTATTTAATGCCATTATAAGTAAAGAAAAAATAAAAATTTAAGTTATTAGCATACATTTTACCATTCATCTTTATATTGTGCATTCTTATTTACATACAAATATAAAAGCATTTAACTCATATATAGAATTATCAAAATTATGCACTTTGTATTTTGTAGCTCATACATGCATATGTATTTTGTTTTTACCAGAGGAGTGGATATACTGCAGAATACTAAACTTAACTGATTTTATTTCACTTTTCAGTATTGATATATTCTACCAACACTGTCTACCTTCAGCATACAGATGGGTAAGCAAGGACTGAAAGGAAACATAACTATAGATCACTCTATCTTTCTCTTTCCTTTAAGTCATAATTTGCCGGGAGCCGGTCCATCCTTGCTGTTTCAAGGGACCTGGCATATATGGTATACTGTTCTTAATATGTTTGCTCACCTTCTTGGCGCTATGTGTTTTAACCAAGGTCACCTCTCCGAGAAAGGTTGTTTTCCCAGGTAGGGATTTTCCCCTGAAGTTAGGGAGGGGATAAAACCCCTTAACTAAGTGCCAGGCGGGTAGTTAATCACTTTAACTACAAACAATCATGCTTGAGCTACATAATCTTTACTCCCTGGAATGGAGATAAGAAACACCCTAACCTTTGGAATAGAAATTGACAGGATTAAAATCAACTGGTATAAATACAGATGTAACAAGACAACAGAAGACTGATCCTAGACAGAACCTAGACACAGAACCTAGAGACAGGACTTGGCTGGAGATCCTAGACAGAACCTAGAGACAGGACTTGGCTGGAGATCCTAGACAGAACCTAGAGACAGAACCTAGACACAGAACCTAGAGACAGAACCTAGGGTTAGAACCTAGCGACAGAACCTGGACACAGAACCTAGAGAGAGAACCTAGGGAGAGAACATGGCAAAAGATCCTGGACAGAACCTGGCTACAGAACTTCGCTGGAGAACCTAACCAGAACTTCGCTGGAGATCCTGACCAGAACTTGGCTGGAGATCCTAGCCAGAACTTCGCTGGAGATCCTGACCAGAACTTGGCTGGGGATCCTGGAGGGAGAACCTCGCTATGCTGATGAATTGAACCCAGTCTCCATGTCATTCCTTCTTCGCCGACTCCGTCCACACCTTTGGGGATCCCTGGACCCATTGGGGTTGGACCCCAACAATAATTTTTAGCATATGTGATTGGCTAATATAGGAAAGTAACACAAGTAAGAAAGGACACGATAGAGTTTGTGTTAGTTAGAACTCCTGTGCATTATGGATCTACCTGAATGTTGTGTTCACGGGCCACAGTGAATACTATATAAAAATGGGGTTACAAGGTATCATAGTAGTCATGCATATTGTATGTGTCTCCTCTGCTCCTGCTCATGTTCCATTGATTTCACTAAAATAAAAGCTTGAGTTCAAAGATAACATTATTAAGAATCTTAAGATGGCAATAATAGAGCATTAAACCAAGTCCGAGGCCCTCCTGAACACCTGTATGACTTCACAGTTTGCATGCCCTTGAAGCCAGCCCTGGGAGCAATGGACTAATATTCCCAACTCTCTCTTAACTATTGCCTAGAGAAACTGCTTCTTACCAATCATTACTTCTTATTATGATCACAGAGCTATTTCAGAAAACCTTTTGGGATCAGCAAAATCTCCTACAGTTTATAACCCCATCCTTACAGAAACAATGCAATAAGACTACCAATAGTGCTGCGATTTATAACAACCTCATTGAAACCAGCAACAATGCAGGGAAATACACCTGGAGAAATAATTGAGCTGTCTGAGTCAGATTTTTTTTTATTAAATTAGAGCTGAAGAGTGAAATGATTTGAGCTTACATCTTAATGGCTATTGCCAATTTTAACCTTCCTCATTCAAGGTCCTACAACAATGACCCAGGTAGCTAGTCCATTGTCTCTTTTTCATTTTGGACAGGGGAAGTTCAAGCCCAGAAGTCTCCCTTGTCAACCAGGAAGCTAGATGGAAGGAGCAGTGCAAGAAGGAATAGGCTAAATGTTACTCTAGGATCTTCAATATGGGTTATAAGACACTGGGACACTGCAGGGCCTTTCATAGGAGACCACAGAGGCTTTTAAAGATTGCTTATTTTGGCTTCGTTGAGTGACAATGGCACCATTTTGAGAAACACTGCTTTGGAATGTGACTCACTTTCAAGAAATTTCTTGGTGATATTATCAATATCTTACATAGATTTTTATATGTCAACTAACATCTATAACTTTGTAGATGTCAAACTAGAATGTCCTGAGGAAAAAGAGTTAATATTGAAATACCTAGCATAAGGCATGCTGGACACATTTCCTTCTCAGAAAAAAAAATGGGAAGGCGCTCATCCAGGAACTCATAAAACTCTGCAGAGAATGTTGATTGGCAGTTTTAGCCTTGCATCTGGAGAGTTATTTATAGCCAAATCTTGATATTCAGTTGTAAAGAAGAAACAGGCAAGAATAGGTTATTGAAAGCCATGCATAATTCACACATTTTATTTTAAACAGTTGTTTTTAACTGCTACTTCTCTATCAATTTTCTATCAGACTTATTAACAAAGAGTCAATTTACAACTTAGTGTTGAATGTTTTTGTGTGTCATCTGCTGACTGGCAAAAATAAATGTCAGTGCTCTGGGTCAGAGCATAGTTGGATAGCCATAAACAAACAAAGGATAACAAATGAATGAACGATTGCTATGAAAAAATGACTAATCTGCTTTGACCCTACATGACTACATCATGCAACTATAAGAGCTCACAAAGAACAAAACTGAAACATTGAGCTTAATAATAACTTGAGGAATATTTGCATCACTTAACAGACATCTTTTAAATTCCAAGTCATTCTTTCTTATAGAAATGTGGGTTCATTCAAAATTAGCAAGGAGTAATTGGCTAGGAAATAATTACTGATTCTTTAGCTTTTTTTTCTGAGTCATAATATGGAATCAAAAGGCCAAGTCTCCATGATTCTAGAAGGAAACTTTTACAAAGATCTGCCAGCCTATAAGAAAGAGGTTCACAAAATGCATCATCTGTTTTTGTACCTTGTTTGATAAAAGTCTTAAGACCTACTTGAGTGGCAGGAACTGTCCCTGGCATGTAACTCAGCTTTAATATTTAAATTAATTACTAATGACTGATGTTAAAAATACCATGAGTTTATCTGACAGTTTAGGCCCAATGGATTATGTTTAGGTACTGTTGCCTATCGGGATCAAAGCAGGCTTGAATCCAGAAAGCTGCACACTCAGCCCACAAGTTTTAACTGCTTTTAAAGTCCTCACCATATTCCCAAGAGATCATTTTAAACAAACTATGGATACTGTGTTCAATTTCTTTCACTTAGAGTAGATTTGCAGTGTTATTTGCTCAGCCTTTCTCGTATGGTGACATAGTATTTTTTATATCCCAGGCTCTATGCTAAACACTATTTGGGGAGGAGCTCATTTCATATGGACTCAAAACTCATGAAGCAAATTCTATTATTATATTCACTTGCCAATGAGAAAACAAGAACTAAGAGAATAAAAGTCCTTTGTAGTAGAGATGGGGCATGACCCTACGCCTTCTTGCATTGGTACTTGAGCTCTTATTATTCTACATTGAACCCTATTTCATTGTACCAGAGGTTGTGTTTGATAGCATCCAACAGGCTAGAAAAAGCACATTTTCATAAAACAGACTACTGAACTGTGTAGACTTCTTTAGGTACAAATTGGTGCACTATGCCACTACTACAGCTCAAAAAAGAAAAATCAGTAAAAAGAGGGCCAAGGAAACAAAACATTGGTTGTGAACGATGCCACATCCTTGGAGGAGCTAACATGCAGTCAGATTGATCAAGGAAAAAGAGAGGATGCAATGAGTCTTCAGAAAGAGTTGGTGGCCTACTGCTCATAAGCTTCACAAGGCGCCAGCATCACAATTTTTACTGGTACATGGGTTGTTTGTAACTACGAGAACTACCTAACTATTTCATCTGAAATATAAAATGCCTATTCTTCCAACAGTAAAAAATCAACTCTAGCCCTAGACAGTTTCTCGGTGGTTAGAGTGTTGGCCCACGCACTGAAGGGTCGCAGGTTCAATTCCTGATCAAAGGCACATATCTGGGTTGGGGTGTGTGCAGGAAGCAACCAATGGATGTGTGTGTGTGTCTCTCCCCCTCCTTCTTTTCCTTCCACTCTAAAATCAATGGAAAAATTATCCTTCAGTGCGGATTTTAAAAAAATCAATTCTATTTCCCACTCCTCTTCCCCATTCTTTTTCATTTCCTACCTTTGTTCCTAATCTTCTCAGAATAAAATGAATCTCTGATCTAGCTCACCGATAAAGAGTTGACATATCACTTATTGAAAGTAGTTCATCTCTAGTCCTTAAATTCACAAACTGTTAGTCCCAGATCATCATGAAATTGACTAGATTCTCATCAGCAAGACTCGTGTCAAAAGCTTAGAATTTAATGTTCAATTATTTCTGTCATTATAAACAAGTATTTTTTAAATTTTTTAAGTTTGAGAGATTTCTCTGGAATGATATTTTCAATCCAAACCAAGAAATAAGAAAAGACACATAAATTATAGATGCCACAGTTTTGATGAGATAAATATTGAAGCATAAATTTAGTAGCATGAGAACCTTTTAATAAACTTCTTTTTGACTTTAGGAAAGATAATAGAATGAGGGTGATTCCTATGACTGGATGTAGAAAATGCTCTAAATATTGTTGCCTATTTGTACATGGGGAAAAAATTCTCTCATCCTAGGATGCTGGTTTAAAGAGAGAGCTGTAAAGTGGGCGATTTCAGTACATTCTCCCACTCAGAAACTGTTAAAACAGAAGCAGAGCGATTTGAAATGAAAGGCCTTATGTTCATATAGTAAGCTTTCATTTTGGTAGTTAAATTTACTTTCATTGGCTGTATAATCTCTTAAAAAACAATATATATTTACTTCAAATCCTTAGGTCTTGAAATTGTTTTTAGTACAAAATAGTGAATATCTAAAAGAATTGGATCCGTATGTAGATGAAAGTTTTAACTTTTGTTGAATGATGCCTTAAACTGCAAGATAGATAAACTTCTATGGCTAAAAGGGAGTTGAATCTGATTTAATTTTTAAAAATAACTTAAATATTAGACAGTTTTTAACATTACTTATGGAAATATTATCATGTAAAGGTAGAAATACTGTCTTCAGTTTCTAACAACCTCAGCATCTAGTGTGACTTGTTTTGTTTTTTCATCCTCCATTTCATTAGATGATAACATTTAGTTAAGTCACGTTTTATTATGTCTGACAGTATTTGATGAGCCTAGAGCTTAACAAAACAAAGCAGCAATAAGAGCTTTGACTTTACTTTATATTCATTTTCTTTCCATAGTTTATTGTTTACAAAGATGGAGAGTCTTTTGACATTTCTTAGAATATATAGAATCATTTACCATTAGTAGACATTTGTACCAGAGTGAGTGAACCAATGACATTGTGGTTCTTAACAATAATTAAGTAGCCTTTTAAAATAGCCTTTATTTCTTTCACTTTGGAGTTAATTAAGTTTGAGTTAAGATGGCTTGCTTATTCAAAATTATTTGACTTAATTTATTTTTTGCATTTTGACCCTGAAATATATATATATTAAACTTTTCTTTCATCCATTCTCTTTTATACAAAAGATTGACTATTTTCAGGATAAAATTTTCAATGAGGTAAAATAATGGCTGAAGGGTTGTATTCAGCATAAAGATTATTGGTTTGCTCAGATTTTGCCATTGGCTGGCTAAAAAAGCTTTTATGGGATTTTGAAGTGTATTTTCCATTTACAGAGAAAGCATTTGTGGAAAAATAGCATTCATGTGGGGAAAGAGAAAATCTACTCATTGCCACTTCATCATATCTGCACAGATGGATAGATAGGGAAAAAGCACTCATAACTTTCCTGGCAATAACCAAGGAAACTAAGAGAATTCTAATGGAGAATATTTCTGTTTTAAAAAAGAAAAAAGAGGCAGGGTTTGAAACTATTTGGGATTACTTCCTGTGTAGAAGTCAGCAGCACGCACACAATGGCTGAGCTGTGCTTTCTCCTGGAGCCAGACCAAGGGCAGACATTTCAATTTTGATTTATTAACTTATGGAAAATTCTGACACATTTTATATGTGTAAGTCCAGGTACATGCAAACCCACCAATTTCTTAACAAAACTAGTGTTCTTGCTCATTATTATTATTATTATTTAACTAAGAAAGAGCAGAACTGGAGGAATGCTTAACTTATAATACATGACAGCACAACCCATTTCACCCTCACTAATGAGTCTCTCTGGAAATCAAAATAGACAACTATCACCCCTACAATAAAATTTTAAAAGATACGTGAATACATAGCAAAAATACATTTGCATTGTGAAATGTTATTTTTGAGACTCCCATGTCTACTCTCATAAGGGTTTGTCTCACAATCTCAAGGTCAATCTAGCAAGTGTGAATGTCAAGATATTTAAAAATAAGTATATTTAAGTCATTGCATACATTATTGATGTAATATAAATTATTGAAATTGGGAATGTAAATTGGTGAAAAATTTTTGAAAGGCAACTTACCAATATCTATTAAAGTACTCCTCTGCTATGAGACTTCCAATTTTAGCTGTGACATGTAGAGACCTCGGAAGTTGTCATGCCCTTTATTTTTTAAGAAAATAAAGCTAAAAAACCTAAAACTTAATGCTTTTTCTTGGACTCAGCAGAGAACTGAGGTCACAGGACAAATTGGCCCCCCAAATCTGGAATTCAGGGAATCACAGCTGAGACCTGCTTGCCAGGAACAGATGCCTCTGGAGCCATAAACTGGTGGGAACGCAAATGACAATTTTGACAAAAGCTGGAGGCTAACTGTGGTCTAAGTCCCAGACAGAAAATTCCGGGAGCTACAGCCTTAAAGCTGAAAGATGCAAAGTCTCTCTAAGGCAAGTATTTAGGGGGCCAAGACACTAAGAGGGGTCAAATACAAGTATAGTAATTCAAAGCCACTGGCACCTACTGCTAATTCAAACATTAAACATAGCCCGACTCTTAGCAAATTAACATAAAACCTCACACTAGAGGCCAATTTACCTTAGTTTTTATTACTCAGTATAACATATCTGGCTTCTAACAAAACAATTACAAGGCAAGCCAAATGCAAGAAAACACAATCTGTAGAGACAAAGAAAACATCAGAACTAGACTCAGATGTGACACAGATGTTAGAATGATCTGACAGCCCGGCTGGTGTGGTTCAGCAGTTGAGCATTGACTTATGAATCAGGAGGTCATGGTTCAATTCTCAGTCAGGGCACATGCCCAGGTTGTGGGCTCAATCCCCAATGTGGGGTGTGCAGGAGGCAGCCGATTAATGATTCTTTCTCATCATTGATGTTTCTCTCTCTTTTCCTCTCCCTTCCTCTCTGAAATCAATAAAAATATATATTTTTTAAAAGAGAATGATCTACAGATAATTTAAAATAACTATAATCTCTTTTTTAAATTCTATGATCAATATATAGGAGGAAAGTATGGAATATGGAAAAAGTAAATAACATGTAAGGAGAGATGTAAACTCTAAGAAAAAATAAAAATTAAATACTAAAAATAACCTGTAACAGACATGAAGACTGCCTCTGAGAGGCTTACGAATAGGCTGGAAATGGCTAAGAAAAGAATCAATGAGCTTAACATTAAGACAATGGAAACGTATTAGTGATCTGTCTTAAGTGTTGATCACTGTGAAGTTTCTGTGAAAGTATACTTAATAGAAGTCAGAGGACTGCTTAAAACTAGGTGAGAGTCTCAGCTTTGTGCAAGATCCCATTTACTGTGTCACCTTGACAAGTTGTTTGACCTCTTTGACTCACTTTTTTTCTACTTATAAAATACAAATAGTGATACCCGTCTCTGATGCAGTTGCTTAATGCAAATGTAAGATATCAGAGATAATAATCTATGCTTTAGAGCAAGACTGTCCAATAGAACTTTCTTAAATGAAAGAAATGTTCTATAATTTTGCTATTCAATATAATGGCCACTGTTGGGCTATTGAGCATTTGAAATATGGCTAGTACAAATGAGGAACTGAATTTTTAATTTTATGAACTTTAATCTAAATTTAAACAGCCACGTTTAGCTAGTGACTACCATATTGGACAGCACAGATCTATAGCCAGACAAAAAAATTCCAATTCATGTTTTTGGGTCCTGTTTCACATGCAATAGAGAATGTCAAAAAATCTATCAACCACAGCTTATATTACCTTCTATTTACATGATGAAACATAAAAATATCTGGCTTTAAATTCCTGGCTTCATGTTCTGGAATGTGGTATTAAATATTCCCTCTAGAAAATTTTCATATGTTCCTACTGTTTGTACTGTGCCTATGATTTTCAAGTATTTTTCTTACAGCTCTAAGGTCACAATCAATACCTTGGCCACAATACCTCTCCTCTTTCCCCTGCAGTTTTAGGCCACCATATGGAATAAAAATTTTGGAGCAGGTCCCTAAGAGAGGAGCTGAGGTTCGTTTTCCTGAAAATGTTCCATTTACCCTTCTAGAATGGCTCAGGAATGGTTTCAACAAAAGGTAAAGAAATACAATTGTAGTCCTCTGAATCTATCAAGTGGCCTCCATGTTTCCAGAAAGGTTAATTTGACTTTTAGTCATGTTAACTGGTGCCCTTTATTTTATTGGAATGTTCTTTTGACAAATACATTTTTCACCTGTGCCTTTAGTTTTTATTCATTTGTGTGGGAGTATTCTTATTTCATATCATGTTAGTGGAATAATTTCCATATGATTTAAAATGCTTGGCTAACAAAAAGGAAAGGTAATAGCTAGCAAAAACTAATTGTTCATCCATACTCTTATATTCTTTTTTTCTTGTACCTTAAAAGTAGAAAGTGGAATTTTCTTCTCAGATGTAGTCATCTTGAGATATGAAAACCTGAATATATTGTACATGTTAGTAGATGAAGGAGCCTTGGAATTACCTTCCCTGTGGGCACACTGGTAGAATTTTAGTTATTATCTGTGCATGATGTCCTAGATACCTGGTGTTAAGCAGCTAAATGATTTCAAATAACCAACTCAATTTTCAACCTTTCATCCTGATAATATGGAAAAATATCTCTGGATTTGATAGCAACTTGAATTTCAAAGCTTTGTATTGTTGGTAAATTATTCCATTTATTTTGATTCTTTCATACTGGGAAAGAAAATGAAAGGTACTTATCTTAACCTCTCCACATATTATTGCTGATTATTTGTATTTGCTCCTTCCCTTTCCAATATTCTTGTGTGCTGTAATGAAATCAATTTAAAAAGCTTTCAAATAGATTTTTATTTACTAAAGATTTTTGGTAACTTCTTTCTATATTAGTTTATACATTTGCTTCATTAAGTAATTATACTGCTTTATTATATTTCTATATAATATAATGTTATGGGGCTTAAGGACACAGTAATTAGAACATACACTTTATAGCGTATTTAGGTAATATATTGTTGAATTTTTCTTGCAAGTATTTTTATTGACATTTCTTTTTAGGATGCCTTTCTTTTTTGGAATATTCAACTATAGCATAGTCTCCTTTTATTCCCTTTATGAAAATGTTAGTTAGACAGTCTTTAACACATCCTTTAAGAGTCATTGGAATTGTGGCATTTTGGTCATATCGCCTTTTGTCACATAATTATTCCAGAATTGCTATTGACTTTTGACACTCTGATCATCAATATTAGAAGGTAGTGTGATTGGTAGACATAATGATGCTTCTGTCACTAATTGCTATGAAGGTGGTCTACAGCAAATGCATCATCCTGAAGACAGAAACTCTTGAATCAAGGACCAATGAAAGCAATGATTAGAATATTTCTTAGATGGTTTTATTATGTAGTTAAAGTGTGAATTGGCTATATTAGGGAATATTCCCTTCCTCCCGTTTCACCACCTCCCACCCACCCCCACCTTTATATACATACTAGAGGCCCGGTGCATGAAAATTCATGCACGGGGGGTGTCCCTCAGCCCAGCCTGCATCCTCTTCAATCTGGGACCCTTCGAGGGATATCCAACTACCTGCTGGGATCGGGCCTAAACAGGCAGTTGGACATCCCTCTCACAATCCAGGACTGCTGGCTCTCAACCGCTCGCCTGCCTCCCTGCCTGATTGCTCCTAACCGCTTCTGCCTGCCAGCCTGATCACCCCCTAACCACTCCCCTGCCAGCATGATTGATGCCTAACTGCTCCCCTGCTGGCCTGATTGCCCCTAACTGTCCTCCCCTGCAGGCCTGGTTGCCCCCAACTGCCCTCCCCTGCTGGCCTGGTGACCCTTAACTGCCCTCCCCTGCCGGCCTGGTTGCCCCTAACTGCTCTCCCCTGCCAGCCTGGTCACCCCTAACTGCTGGCCCAGTCACTCCTAACTGCCCTGCCCTGCCAGCCTGGTCTCCCTTAACTGCTCTCCCCTGCAGGCCTGGTTGCCCCCAACTGCCCTCTCCTGCAGGCCTGGTTGCCCTCAATTGCCCTCTTCTGCAGGCCTGGTCCCCCCCCCCCCAACTGCTCTCCCCTGCAGGCCTGATTGCCCCCAACTGCCCTCCCTTGCAGGCCTGGTCCCTCCCAACTGCCCTCCCCTGCTGGCCTGATCACCCACAACTGCCCTCCCCTGCAGGCCATCTTGTGGTGGCCATCTTGTGTCCACATGGGGCGGCCATCTTGTATGTTGGAGTGATGGTCAATTTGCATATTACCTCTTTATTATATAGGATAATCTTTTCATGATATCTTTTCTATATAAAGAAATAAAATATAGCCCTATGTCTTGAATAAAGAGACAACTGGTATTTATGTAACACTAGAGGCCCAATACACAAAATTTTTGCATGGGTAGGATCCCTAGGCCTGGCTGGCAATCAGGGCCAATCTGTGGGGTAACCAGCGGGGCAATTAGGGGCCCCCACTGGCACCCACCTTGGCTGGCCTGGGGCCTGCGGGCTGGGGGCAGCTCCTGCATTGAGCATCTGCCCCCTGGTAGTAAATGCACGTCATAGCGACTGGTCCTTCCACTGGTCATTCCACCAGTTGTTCTGCTGTTCAGTTGATTTGCATATTAGGCTTTTATTATATAGGATTGTGGCCATGATACAGATAAGGGCTGAAGCTGATCAGCTGTGAGTCATAAATGGTCCAATAGAGCACTGTTTGTCCAACTTTCTAGAGTTTGCCAGGATTTATTACTGTGAAACTAGCACTGCACTTTTAAGTGATGTAATAATTTCCAGAATGCTTCTTTAGAAGGAAACAGCTACATATAATGGATCCCCATTCTTGAACTAAAGCTCATTATTAGACCAAACTCTTATACTCTCCTAATAAAACAAAAACCCATTTGGCCTTTTGGGCATAACTGGGCAGGAAATGACTTGCGCATGCTACTGATAGAATCCTATTCTTTGCCTTCCAAGACCTCACACAGAAAATAATTATAACTGATCACTGATTGAGCCCTATGTCCTATGTTTTCTTTACTGCATTCATTTTAGTCAGCATAGTACTTGGTGAAAAACTGTCGGAAACATCTAAAGTATTATGTGTTCTTTTATTCAAATCTCTGCATGTTTTGTGATTATGATAATGCTGCTTGTCTTTATTGAGATGCATTGCCAATAACTCAATGTAGTATCTATTGAATTCCAAGCATAAGCAGTAATTTCTGACCCTAAGTAAGGACTCCTTTTCAATCAAGTGTACTGGCTGTCTTGGGCTCTCCTTGTCCCTGTGCCCTTTACCAAGGACTCTTAAATTACTCTAGCCTGAAAAAAAATTCAGCCATAGAAACCTTTTAAGTAACTGTTTGGAGGCATCCTTGGGGAAATAAGTTATTATGAAGAAAAGAAAGAGCATTGGTTTGTTCAGGTCAATTGATGCCATGGAATGGAAAAGCGACTCTGTCATTTCATTTTGAAGGGATGGTTCACACTGAGCATAGACGTGGGTGACAGAGGTGAAGAGTGAGGTGCCTTTAAGACATTATGGAGGCAAAAATTAACACTTCCCTAAGTATTCTTGCAATAGGTGCATTTTTTATTTTCCTGTGCAAGTGAACTTTTGCTCATCAAAACTCAGTCCATAGGCCTGGATTTATGGGAACAAACCCAGTGTACTTTATGCAGTTGGCCAAACCTTGTAGGTGACATATATGTTACTGTGGAGAGAAGAGCAGTTTAATCTATCAGCATTACTGCCAGGTAGATCGAGTAGCCTTTGTAGCTAGAATATCTTAGGGCTTTCAGACAAGATGAAACCACTTTTCTCCCCTTATGTGATAGCTACGCTGAGGTATTCCCTGGATTGTACAAATTTTAAGAATTGCAGACTACTCTCAAGGACAGTGGCTAAAACTTTTATACAAAATAATGATATTGTATTTGCAGCTAAACTGGTTTTGGTTTAGTTGGAAGTTGGTTGGGCAATGAAATTAGTGTATTTTCCCTTTACAGATTCCTTCTTTTACAAAAACAACTGGTAGTAAAGAGGTGTGTCTTGTCTGAGTTCAGCCTCACATCAACAAAAGAGCATAGAAAAATAAGGAATAAGGGGCACTATTAATAAAAAGATATGTGCTCTTTGCAGTATCAAAACATGTTTACTCTAGCTCTCTTTTCTTTAATCCAATAAAAGTATTGGCAAAGTGTTTGGTATTTGAGGCATAGTAGTGGGAGTACTGTCACGATGTAACTCAAGATGGTGGGAAAAGCAGTTTGAATAAAATGAGATCCAACTTGAACCTTTGCCCATGCCTGGAACTAAAACCAAGTCAATCCACTGTTAAGTGTCAAAAATGTTGAGTCATTAGCCTTCTTTTTGGTTCATCTGTTTCGGAATATCTATATGTGTCTGCTTTTTCCATACTCGTAAAAAATAGACTCATTGTGGCATTCAGGATGCAACTCTTAGCTTAATCTACCCTCCTGAAGTTTAAAGGGATGAATAATAAATAAAAATTCTTATCAAAACATATTTATAAATTTAGATACTTTTATTGATTCCTGATGCACTTCTCAGAACCTATCTATTGGTTTTTCACATAGATTCTCAAAACAGTTAACTGCTTTGGTAGGTTTTATTTCAGAGAATATTGGTAAATGGAGGTGTAAACCATTAAAACTAGCCCCAAAGCCACTGAGAAATCACTAATGTTCAGCACTGCAAAGTGAAGTCTAGGTTTTCAGCTCATCCCATTTTGTCTCTCTCCTCACTTCTCTTACATAAGAACATTGTTTTTTTGAATTTTTTAGTACCCTTTGGACCACTTTAGAGATAAACTACCTCAGAGATAGTCTATCCCAGTCTCAGATAATCACAGCTATAAAAACTCT